>NC_071598.1:5608612-5961945 GCF_024509145.1 Vidua macroura | reverse complement strand
ATCTTAGCCGAGGTGACAAGGCTGATTTTACAAGGCCTTTCTTTTATAAGGTTTTACCTATATGGAACAGGTAACCTCTTTTTATTCCAGTTTGAGTCCAGACAAGGTATTTGGGGATATTGAAATAAACTGCTAAGAGCAACTGCATGGAGGAATTCAAGCTGAAATCCATGACTTCTCAGGATGAAGTTTTCAAAAAAAAAGTGTCAGCTGAACCATGGAAAACGGAATCCCACCCAGGGTATGGCAGGGGTGGGACTGGATGGGCTTTAAGGTCCTTCCAACCCAGACCAGTCTGGAATTCTCTTTGTTCCATGTTGCAGACTGGACATTTTCCAGCTGCCATAACCTTCTCTGTACCTTTTTTAAACTACAGTTAAGAGTTGTCCAGACAGGGAATGTTTGTTTGCTGCTCACTCTGCTGAACCCTGGCACTCCTGGGTTCCAAATTCCCAGGAAGGAGAGCAAATTCCAACCCACAGAACTGCCCAGAGGAGCAAAACCAAGCAAGGCTGGCTGCAAACAGCACGGAGCATTTCCCCTGGTCCTCACCGTTAGTTTAGCTCCCCATAATTTGATTTATCAGGGGCAATCACTCTGATATTCTGTGTCAGACCACAGAGCACAGAAGGCAGAAGGTGGGAAGATCAGGGAGTTTCCTGGTGCCTGTGCTGCCTCTCAATCCATCAGGATCCACATCTCCTCAGAGGGAAGCATTTCCAGGCTGATCACACCAGCAGATCCCTGGCATATGGCAAAGGGCTGTTTTTTATTATTTACACAATGAATGGCAGGGAAACACTGAGTGGCTCTGATTAGAATTAATGCCTCATTAGCTGGGCTGTCAGCACCTCCCACCAGTGAGGATCCAGACAGGGAAGGTGATGAATTGTTCTGGTTGGAAGAACTGTGGGGATTCACAGAGGACTGGAGTGAGAGCAGGCCAGCAAGGCTGGGGAAGAGCCCAAAATTCCGACTCGGCCCTCTCTCAGGGTGGAGATAAATGCGCTCCTCACATCCAGCTGTGCCCGTGCCAGATGTTGCTGCTGTTACCGACTGGCTCCAGCATCAAGTGCTCGTCACAGCTGCTCTGGCAGAGCTCCCAGAGCCCCAGATCTGCTGCAGGGCTCCTTCAGGGCTATTTATTCCCATGAAAAGGGGAGCAAAATCAACAGAAACTCTTCTTCTCCCCGCTCAGGAATGTGGGGAGTGCTTGGCCACTGCTGTGGAAGAGTTTCAGGAGATGAAAACTCCCTGTTCCAGCACAACTGGACCTGGAAGATTTCCCTCTTGAAAACAGGGGACAGAGATGCATTTTGTCAATGTTTTCCCATCTCCTACACTGAAATTCTCATTCAAAACCTCAGTGTTTGAACACTGAACATGAGGGCTCTGACTGTGGAGCACCATTCCCATTTCCACAGAGATTTCTGCCTGGCCCATACTTCTCCCATTGCTGTTGGATGCTTTTGTACCTCAGTTACTCTCACAATTCACCCCGTTTCAGAGGGATTTGGAGAGTATATTTTATCCAGATGCTTTTTGTGAATCTGGACATCTGTCCTGATTCTTCTTCTGTTTGGAAGCAGGAATTGTGATTCCTCCCACAGAACAGGGAGAGGGAGGACAGGGGAAGTGTAATCTGAAATAAAAACCCCACAGTCCAGGCTGCTCTAATGACAGGCTCAGGTTTCCCAGGGAAGTGGCAGGGATGGAAAACTTGGAATTTTCCAGGGTGGAGAACAGAGAGTCCTCTTGGGGCAGGGATGGGGAGAGGGCAGAGTTAACGTGACCACCAGCACGTGGAAGTGTCCTCAGTAATGCTCTCATTTCCCCTGTAATATGATAAATACTCCGAGTGTTAACAGCAAAACCCCCAACAAACACAAAATAATCCATCACTTGTGGGGAAATTGCATGGATAGACAGAAAAAAAACCTCCACTGCTCCCTGTGCTGCTTTTCTTAGTCCTGTTTTATTGTTTCTGCTTAATGAACTGGCAAATAAATTATAAAAATATGGTGTACAAGCCCATTCCTTATTAATTCCATATTTGCTGCAACAGGGTTGCATTTTGAACATTAATGAATCAAGGAGATGGAAAAGCCTGGTAATTTAATTGCACAATTATCATTGCTGTAACATTTGTTTTAAGGATGTGACAAAGTTAATGGAAGTTTTATTTATTTATTTCAAGTGATCTTCAAGTTAACATTTGCATTAATTTTTTTTAAAATAATGATTATTTTATTTTGTTTAATTTTCTCTCACTGGCTTTTTTTTTTAATTATTATTCATCTGTTGAACCAAAAAGGAGATAATTATTTCTACATATCTCTATATTCTAACTATTTCTGTATATTTCTATATCCATCATTTTCTATATAAACTTTTAACACTTCATCCATTTTCATGTTTGAAGTTTCCCTAATGAAACAAATTCTTAAAATGAGGTTTGAATAAATTTCCCTGCTAAAAAAAAAAAAAAAGATTCACCAAGGAAGGAAACATCTCCCATTAATCCTTGGAGTGGAGGAGATATTATTGTTATTAATTCCAGTAATTAGGAGGAAAACAGCAAATTCCTCCTAATAAGCCTTTCAGACAGGATTTTCTTTTAATCTCTAGGATCATTTATATTTATTTTTATATTTTCACCAGCTAATTTGGCATTATCTGCACACTCTGCAATGACCTTTATTTGTTTGCTGACAGATACAACCCAGAGGTTGAAATCAAAGTGATTTGGGGTTAATTTATTTTAATTTAACAGTCAGGACAAAATAAGAGGTAAAGGTACTTTTATTTTTTCAGTTTGTGGATGGATTTCCACTCCATGCATTTCTTCCTTAATTCTTCTAAATATGGGAATATTTGTGATAAAAGACAAAGAACCTTCTTTTTTCAAGGAAAGGTAACTGCACACCAGCCCTTTTTAGTAACTTTGGCACCTCAAAATAATCTCAAAATGTGACATTTTTAGGGGTTTCCTCCTCTTGATGGTTCCAGGAGCGTTTTGGATGATGGAGAATCCTTCCGAGATCTGAAGCAGACACTCCAGGTGTGGTTTTAGCACATCTGAAAGTTGTTTTTACTCCACTGTTGTGGGAGCTGCAGCCCTTCCAACCTGTGCAATCTTCCTCCTGAAGAGGATTTTCACATCTAAATCTTCGTCAAAACTTGGCTGGGATTTTTTGAGAGGGAGAGAAGGGGAAACTTGAGACAATTGCAGAAGACATTGGAAAGAAAATTTTGGAAGTATCCTGAATCTCCAGAGTAGAGAATTTTCATAAGTGCTGTGGCTTCTTCTCTTGTGAGCTTTGGGTTTAAAATCCCACTTCTGGAATTGGGTGTGATTTCTTCCCTTGCTCTTTTGGCAGTTTCCATTCAGTTTAAGGCTCCTGAGTATAAACATAAGGAATTCTTTCTTTCTTTTTTTTTTTTTTTTTTTTTTTTGATTTAAATCCTTTTTGGAATAAATAGTTGGCTGAAAAATCTTTTTCAGAAGTTAAAACCAGTGCAGGGAAAGGAACCTTGAGCTCCTGCTTTCCAGCTCTTGCCTTAATCAGCAATCACTTATTTTAATTCTCTTTTCTCACATGTGATGACAGTATTTTTGAGTATCTTTAATTTTTTTGCAGGTTGAATGCAGAGCTGTGAAAATTCCTTGCAGGGCTGCCCATGTGTGTTCACAACCCAATACTAACCAGTTGCTGCTGCTAATTCAGATTTTCCATGGGTTGAGTTATTTTCTTTTGGGTAGCTTTTTTTTTTTTTTTTTTACTGCACATTACAGAATAAAGAGAACATTTTCCTCCTGGTTCTACTGAACAAGAGGTTCAAGAGTTGACCTGGAATATTTAAAAAATCAACTTCACCTTGAAACCACCTCCACAATTTGAGCTGCTCCTGCTGTTCCTTACAATGTGAATTTTGTCTCCTACTCTCTCTTACATTTTTTCCTGTTATTTATTTATAAGGCAGGATTCAATATTTTCCCTTGTTCCACTCACTTAATCTCTTCCTTTTCTTCTCCGTGTTCCACTAAAATTCTAAATTCAGAGCTTTGTTTCCAGATCTGCAGCTGCCTCTTCCTTCTATTCCAGGCATCACCTGAGCACCCCATATTTTATTTTTTTTAGCACGGAGAGAACCTGTTCTGCAAAGGATGGTGTGGATGGAAAACCTTTGAGGTATTTGGAGCAACTTGGAAAGAGTTAATGTGTGCTCACAGCTGCCAAAGCTGAGCCATCTGCTGGGTTCAAAGTTGATTAAGTATCACTGCTTTTAAATTAATAAAGGCTCTGTTAGAAGAGTAATTGGAAGTTGCATAAAATATGGATTTGGGACTTTGGTTATAGAGCATATATTTGATAAGAGCTTTAGACTATTTCTATAAAAAGTTCCACTTTTGTGATTACTGCAGCATTAAATTCTGTAATGTTTGTCATCTAATCCCATCTAAAGATTAGGATTAGCGGCACAGCATTATTTCCTAAGCCCCCAGGCCCAAGTTTCCCCATTATTAAACACTGCCGGGGGAGCTTTGCCCTTCAGGAGCGGAGCTCCCGGCCCCGGGAGCTGCCGGCTCCCTTTGTTTCCCGCTGCAGAAAGGATTGCCCGGCTTCCATCAGCACCATGGACAGCGGGAGGCATGAACGGTGGGACGGGCCGAAATGAAGAGCCAGGATCCGTCCGGGCCACGACTGCGCTCCACCTCAGCTGGGAGAAATTCAGCTTCCCAGGAATACCCAAATTAAGGTTTAATTTACCCCGGTCAATACACTCCAACAGGCCTATCTTACAAGAAAGCAGGGAAAGGTTTTTAAAAAAAGGAATGGCTTGAGTTCGAGTTGCAGCAAAGCTGCTGGAAGGGGCCTTATGGATGCCCGGAAAGCTCAGGAGTTGAGATTATCCCTTGCGGCATGGGAAAAATTAGATTAATATTCCTGTTTTGCCTGAGTCAGATCAGGAAAACTTTTGTTTCAGCAGCTCTGGTTCTTTGTTTTAACTTCTTCCCAGCTCTTCTTCACAAACAGCATCAGCTGCCTCTTTTCTATCTACGGGGGAAGCAGAGGGTGACAACGCTGTCAACAACTGGGGAAAGCCTCTCTGCACATTTCCAAATTCACGGATAGGGTCACTCCCGAGCTCCTTTTGGTCCATCCTGACCAAAGGAATTCCCTGCAGGTGGATGTGAGGAGCTGCTGTCCCACTGAACTAACTTGGAAAAATGATTGTTCCCTCCTCCAAAAAGGCACCAGCCCCCACGTACACATGAGCGCTGCATGGAACTGCTCCAGCCCACATCCCCCTCTGGATTCATCCCGGATCCCTGTTAAACCTGCTGTGGTTTCAGCATTTCTGGTTTGCCAGTAAAACCTGGGACGAACCAAAAAGAAGGAGAGAGAGGAACAAGGCAAGCTTAGCTTGGAATGGAATTGATCCAACCTTCCACCAGCTGCCTTCAGTGTGTAGACACAGGAGCTCCAGAAGGAATTAACATAGCACTGCTGCTCCTTTCCTACCTTTACTTCATGTTAAACTCTACGAGGGACCTGAAGAAAAAGTATTTGTTGTGTATGAATGAGCGAAAAAGCCCAATTCCATGTAAATTCCTGCTTGCTCTGAGTTTCTGAAATGTGGATTCTCCCACTGGGCTCCTGGAGGGACAATGCCCAGAGGCTCCTCCAAGCCCCCAGGTGTTCAGGGTGCACGGGGAGCAGATGAAAGGCGGCTTGTGGCAAGTGAAAATGGGCTCCTTTAGACCTGGCTTTAATTTGGGGGATTCTAAATCACCATGCAGCACCTGCGGGGTTTGATATCAGCAGAGAGCGCTGCACGAGGCTGAGGTGGCTTGAGGAGATGGGCCTGAGCTGGTTTTGTAAATGCTTCTGTTCTTATGAGAAGTATTTGTACAGGAAAAGCTGAAAGAAAACAATAGCAAAGGATAGAGAAGAATCCAGTCAGACAACCACCATAAATTAGATCTAATTAAGTATTTTCCATTTTTCTGGCTGCATTTCACAGTGTGCTCAAATGGCTGATATTTAGTCCCTGGAATATATTTTTTTTCTTTTCAACAAAACATTCAGGGGCATTTTTAAGGCTGCCTCTCTCTGTGCTGGCATTCAGAGGTTTCAAATCTACATTAAGTGTTTTATTGGTCACATTCCTTCACCAGCTGAGGGAAAACAAAGCCTCATCCCACACCTTCCCAGTTTTATGCCCAGGGATGGACTGGGCAGTGCCTGCACTGCCCTGCAGCTCTGGAGCCAGCTGGGGCTTTTTAGCCTCTCTGCTTAATCTAACTCTGCTTAACTTTAATTTCTGTCCTTTCAGGTTAAATTTTCCCAAGGTGAAATTCAGAAGATTTAAAAATAAATTCTGCCATTCCATTGCCCAAAAGAGGAGAGGAATGATCAGAGTTAGGACTGGCTGCTCGCCTTTTGCTCTGATTGTTCTTGATTAAATGGAGCCACATTTGGGTTTTTTTCCTGTGTCCACTTCAGAAGTTTTAATTGTACCGCAACTATTTAGGGGGTCAAGAGATGGATTTTTGTTTAATTGGTGGCTTTTTAGGGGTGGAGGACGAAATAATGTTGTTACCTCCTTTCTGTGCATTTAACTTAACGCACAAAGAAATCACCAGCCATTGTTAATCGATATTGAAACCTGATCTAAGTCAATTTGTTTAGAATTTAGGATTAAATAATTTAGATCTCTTTTGACAACACACTATTCTGAAAGGCTCTCCTTTGTAAGTTCCCCCCAAAGTAAATCACTTCCATCTTGTAAATGAATTATTTACGAGACAATTTCATAGGGAGAGCTTCAAAAACCCCTCCAGGCAAGAATAAAATGATCTTCAGTGTTCCAGTCACAATTTATTTGGATAATTGCCTGCCTTTACTCCTCAGAGAGCACTGCAGGTTTATGAGCTCCTGCCAGAGGTGCCACTTCCCTGCACTGGGCCAAACTGGGGAGTTTTCCCCCCAAATTTGCCAAGGAGATTTGCAGGGCACTGCACAAACCAATTTCCCTGCTTTGTTTGCTTGTTTATTTTTAATTATTTCACCTCCCCAGTGTGTGATTTGGTGACAAAGGAATGGCTTCTCCGGCCTGTTTTGTTCTCTCACGTGGGTGAGAGGCTTGTTTGAGTGCAGACTCTGCAAAACTTCAGGGAAAATCAGTTTATTTCTTTGGAGGGGAAAAAACCCCGAAGTTAAATGTGGATTTTATAATTCCAAGTATTTCAGGGATTCTGAGCGAGTTCTGCTCAGCATGTCCTGCTCTGGCCATCCCTCATCCCTTACAAAGGACTGAGGAATCACAGCCCTGAGCCAAGGGCAGCTGGATTCCCCTGGGATTGGGGTGCTCTGCTCCTCCCACTGCTCTGCTCCAGCAAATTTAACTTCCTAATGGGATTTCTGCAAATTATTGCACAGGGCTGTGCCCCAATTTTGTTCACTTGCACCTTAGAGAAGGGAAGAAAAATAAAGAAGCAGCAAAATGGCAATGCAGAGTCAAAATCCCTGGGCTTTTCACCCAAGGGTTCTGCGTTTCTATGGAAAAATCATAATTTTCCCCAGCAACCAGGACTGTGCTCTAGAAACATAATATTAAAATGGTACAAAATAAATAAATTTTGATTAATTAGAAAAAACCCAAACTCCAGCATCACCCAAAACCTCTCAGTTTGTAAAATTTGGGCAGCTCAGTTTTGAAAAGAGGAACGGGCTGGGAAATGACCACGCTGTACTTTTCATTACTTTTATAAGCATTGACAAGTGTTGTAATTCTCCTGTCTTACATTTCCTGCTCAAACCCTTTATTCTCTGCAGAGCCCCTGACGACACCTGCAGGGATGTGAGCTCAGCCTGCCCTTCTGACACTCACAGCATTTCATAGCTGATGATAACAGAGAAAAATTAATAAAATCCCCGTTCTCTGATCGCTCCTGGAAAGGCCTTCAGCAGATGATTTATTTAGACTGGGATTTTCCAAAAGATCCTGGGCACTGGGTGCCTAATTCTCCTAAACCATTGAGTGGATCCTGCTTTTCTTTCAATAATCCAACCTAAAACCAGTTCAGAATTGTCCAAACTCAATGTATGTCATCCAAATGTAAACATTAGATTTAATATTTCAAATCATACCTTACATTAATTTGATTAAACTCCCTGCCACTGCTTATAACTGGTGTGAGAACCCATCTCCTCCACAGATTTTTCACTGTAATTTATCATTATTTAATGAAAACTTAAAATAAAGAGGCCAAATTTATTTGAATAATTGGAATATTTCATTACCCATTCCCTTGAATACTTGGAATATTTCATCTTCCCTGCACAGGAATTGAAGCAGACCCTTTAGACAGATATCAGGGCCTCCTGATCATTTTTTCCCTGCTGCCTTCTTGTTCTCAGTGCTGCTGCTAAAGTTATGAAAGGGATTAGAGGGTTTCATTCTCTTAAATGTCAGGGTGGGGAATATAAAATATGGGTGTTTATTAGCAGCTCATGAAGGACAGCCTTGATTATCGAGTCTTGTTTGAGCAGCAGTTGCCAGCTTTCAGCCCCCATCACTGGATGTGTTTATTTTCCTCCTCGTGTTCAGCAGGTCTGTTCTGTTCTGGGCAGAGAGGGAGTGAGGATGACCCAGATCCTGCTTAAGCCAAAGCTGGGACACAGAATCTCTCCTGTCACTTAAATATGAACAGTTCTGAAGGTGTTGTAAAAGCGACCCAAGGCCTGGCAGAATGAGCTATGAACTCCAGTGATTTCAGAAGGCTAATTAATTACTTTATTAAACTATATTATGCTATAACTATATTACCCTAGATTACACTAACAAGAACTATCACTAACTAGCAAACTCGTGACTCTCTCTCCTCCAGAGTCCAACACAGCTGGATTCAATTGCTCCATGAATCCAAACAACCATCACCAGAATCCAACCCAGCAATCACCTTGGGTAAACAATCTCCACACCACATTCCACATGGGACAATCACAGGCACAGATAAGGATTGTTTTCTCTTGTTCTCTTTGTGCTTCTCCAGGAAAAATCCCGAGAGAGAATTATGTCTCTCTGTTCAGAGAATGTGAACGCCACATGAAGGGGTTTTGTTGTCTTTGGATATTAATTTGCAGCCTGGTGTTTGTTTTAAAGGTAACAAAGGCATTTCTCAGGATGAGAACATTGATCAGATGCAGAGCACAAAAACCCTGAGTGTCTGAGTTCTTCTGAGAGCCAGAAATGTCAGAATCCTGGAATGGGTTGGGTGGGAAGGGACCTCAGAGCCCATCCAGTGCCACCCCTGCCATGTGCAGGGACCCCTCCCACTGTCCCAGGCTGCTCCAAGCCCCGTCCAGCCTGGCCTTGGGCACTTCCAGGGATCCAGGGCAGCCACAGCTGCTCTGGGAATTCCATGCCAGCCCCTCACCACCCTCCCTCCTCACAGGGAATAATTTCTTCTGTATATTTAACCTAAAGTCCCCCTTTCCCAGTCTGAACCCATTACTCCTTGTCCTGGATGAACAATCCCCCTCCAGCTTCCTAGACAAGCCCTTCAGATCCTGGGGGCTGCTCTGTGACATTATTTAGTCTAATTTCTCTGACTTCATGCAGTGGCAGAGGGAAAACGCTGGTTTTAATGCAGGATTTGCTGTGTCTGTGTGTGTGTGACCTTTCTGCAGAGGTTTCCTGATCCCTGGCAGTGCCCAAGGCCAGGCTGGACAGGGCTTGGAGCAGCCTGGCACAGTGGGAAGTGTCCCTGCCCATGGCAGGGGCGGCCCTGCATGGATGGGCTTTGAGCTCCCTGCCCACCCGAATCATTCCATGATTTCTGTAAATACACTGGGAGCTGATTTTCCAGTTGCTGTTTAACTGGAGCCTGAATCTCCAGGCTCTGTAAGAAATACGTGCAATAATTTGTAGATTCTTTGTTATTTTACCATCTCAGTTACCTCACAAGATGCATTTTCTGTTCCTCGTGACCTGGTTCTCAAGAGGCATCTGCAAATTCCTAAATGTCTGTGCTCACTTCCCTGCACCCCCTGGAGTTCTGAGCCTGCACAGAGAAATGTGGAAACCTTGTTTTGTGTACTTCGATGCCTTTAGGAAAATACCCTTAGTTATGGTTTTTTTTTGTTTTTTTTTTTTTTTTTAAGAAGAGAGGAGAATACTTGGGAACAGCAAGAAAGTCTGAACAGGGAAACTCAGCTTGTTCTGGAATTGTGTTATTCTGAGTGAGTGGAGAACCAGGCCAGAAGTGTCTGGGGAGAGGACTCAGCTTGGCTTTAGGAAGCTCTTTTTACTCTGAAAGTGCTCATGAAACAAAGCTCCAGAGCAGAAAAGAAAACTTCATCTCAAATCCTCCAAAAATATTCCACGTGAGAAGGGGGAGGTTGGAAAGTAAGAGTTATATTGCTGTTTACAGGGTTGTTTGCAGATAAAGAGAAAGAAAAATAATTCCTGAGGGCCTTGCTGAGTGGCATCTGGGAGCTTTGGCCAGTGACAGACTGTCTAACCTGGAAAGCATTTACAGACAGAAATGGGGTTGAAAAGTTCTTTATTTGGGGCTGGGGCAAACAAAACTGCTTTGAAAGGAGGCTGAGGTGTTGAGGCAGAATCCCAGGAAAGTCAAGCAGCCTTTGAAGGTGAAATTCAGTTGTCCTTGAGAAATCTGTCACCTTGGGAGATTTTATTGCTGACCTTTAACAGAGGGAATGGGGAAAGAGGAAACCCCTGTGCATTTGACTGGAAACTTCCCCATCTGGGAGGATATGCAGGGAAGCTGCTGGCATTCCAGTTCCCTCCTGTTGTGCAAGTTTGAGAGGGCTTTTCAAATGCAGCTGATGGCACACAGTTTGATTTGCAGGGCAGGCCCATTCTTTGGCCTGCAAAGGCAAAACCAAAGAGTTTTTCCTCTTCCCTATCCATTCTAAGCAGAAAACTACCAACTTTTCTTTTATTCCCACTTAAAACCATTGCCCAAGTGCTGCCAAGGTGGCTCAGCTTTAATAATTTGGCTTTTCTGGGAGTCAACAGGAGCTCCAGGCCTGAGGGAGCTCATGGGGCCTCATTTCTCGGAGCTCCTTGTCTTACCCATCATAATTTAATAAGTTTTGTTTGAAGGAACTCAGCATGCAACAGGTTCTGTTGTGAATTTCCCCATTCCTAAGCATGAGAGTCTCTATGCAGGAAATAAGCGGTGTATAAAATAGATAATATATAATGTTTGCTCCTTATGAAACAAATGAAATAATATTATTTAAAGCTGACGTGTTTGATTTTTAAAGTCCTAATCTTCCCTTTGGACAGAACTGGCAATGCCTGTTGTGTCTGCATTCTTGCTGGTATGACAAATTCAGGGGCAGTCTGAATTTCTGGGTGGGATAGGGAACAGGAATTAGCAGAAGATCCCGTTTTTCTGTGGTGTCTTTCTGCCCACCTTGATCACACCCCATGGCCAGACACAACAAACAGGATTTTTTGTCATTTTTCAACCACTTAAACCAAGTGCTTTTTGCAGCGCTGGACATCCCAGCGTGTTGTTAATACCCTCAAAGCCAAGCTTAGTTCCACACTTGGAGCACATTTGTCTCATGGAAGGAAAATTGTTGTCATCTCCCTTCCTCCCTTTTTCAGTTTAAGGGGAAATTGTCAGTTTTTCATTCCCCTGTTGTGACAAGGATGTGCTCAAAATGGGCTCATCACGGCACCAACACACCTCGAATAATCCTCTGCTGGAACTGAATCCAGGTTTTTGGGGTGTGAATGTCTGAGCCCTGGCCACTGTGGTTTCAAAACATCCAACTGCAGCAGAGTAAAGGCATTACTAAATCCCTCAGCCCTGGAGGGGAAAACAGAGACCTGAGACCGTGTTGCATCCTGTTCCACAGCCACAGTCCTGCAAACTCCAGTGCTCAGGGAACTGGGACAGGCCCTGCCTGGCGTGGGAATCCAACCCAGTGGGGGATTGGAGAGGGATTGTGAGATCATGATTCTCAGATCTGCTGGGGGGCCAGTCATTTCCTGTGCTCTAAAGGCATCCTCTGTCTGTTTGAAATGAGGAAAAAATTCTCTTGTTCAGGCATTTTATTTTGTTGAACTTTCTTAGGCTCTGCTACCTGGGAACCCCCCCCCCCCCCCAAAATCACACTTTTGCTGCTCGTGTGTGCTCAAATTGAACTACAGTTCTTAATCTTTATGGTTAGAGTTGGTTCCAGTCAAATGTGGATGGATTAAACACCTTTGTCCAAGAGGCTTTGGACACCATTCTGACAGAAATAAATCATATTTAAGAAATGAATACTTCCAGGAATCCCCCTTGCCCTCAGTGGGAAATGCTGAGGAAACAAGACCGGGTGTTTTCCTCAGGGCTGCAAGGAATTTATATGGAAATATTTTTAGGAATTTAATTAGAGAGAGCAAGAACCTCCCAGTTCTGAATTACCAACAGAAGGAGGGCAGGTGGCAAGGACTGGGGACCTTGGTTCATTCTCCAGGCAGGTCCTGTGGTGGTTTTTGCTTCAGCCCAGAACAAACACAGCCATAAGAGCTCTCCCAGGACTAGGAATTCTCATCCTGCAATGCTCTGGCAGGCAGGAGAAAGTCACCTCTCATTTTGTTGTTGTGTAGCAGCACTGGTCAAACATTTTATAACTTATTTTAGGTAATTTAATCCAATTAACATGCAGCTAATTTAGCATGACATGAGCTGTAGCTGCGCAGCTCCAGCTTTGTTCGTTAAATCCAACATTAAGTCATTGTTCTGACACCCCAAAGAGGTATAATCAGTCACTGATTAATTAGCACCAGCATGTCAGGCTCTAATAACTGACCAAAGTTTATCTTGTCAAAAATGGCCTTTTGGTGAATTTTATGCACTCAGTGAAATGGAAAACACAGCCCTAGAAGCCAAGGGCAGATCTCAGGGGGCACCTGCAGGCTTTGTGTGCCAGGTTAGTTCAGGGACATCCTCCAGTGCTTCCTGCAGCTGACACAGCTCCAGCAGCACCTTCCCACTGCTCCTTCAGGAAAACACAGTTTGTTTTGTGAAGAAAAAATGTTTACTGTGAGTGCCACAGAACATCAGAAGCGATGTTCAGTGTGTTGGGAGAGGAGGCTGCAGGAGCATCCTTGGGTTGTCTCTGACAAGAACTGCTTTGAGACAGGGATCTGGAGGGAGAGATGATCCTTCTGTGCTTCCTCATCTCCTTCTTCTGTGCTTCCTGATCTCTTCCATCTGTGCTCCCTGATCTCCACCTGTGCTTCCCGAGTTCCTCCTTCTGAGCTTCCTTATCTGCTCCTCCTGTGCTTCCTGATCCCCCCCATCTGTGCTCCCTGATCTCCTCCTGTGTTTCCTGACACACAATAGGGGCAGGGAAGGGATGAGAGCCCTGTGTGGGTCTGATCCATGCCAGCCCTGGTTACCTGAGGAGCTCTGGTGCTGCTTTTGGCTGCAGGGAGTGGGTGACAACATCAGATTTTGGGAATCGTGCTAGTTTGAATCCCTGTTAGGGGAATCAGTGTTTGATTTGTTGGTTTAACTCTTTAGAGAGGCTGCTGGAGCTTTCAGGTCAAGCGCCATCCACCACTGGAGATTATTTTCTTCACCAGTGTGGGACACAAGAGGATTGTTTGTATTTATTTTTATAACCACGAAGAATGATGTGTGTTTTCAACGTGAGTGCCAGTCATGCAAATGCCAATGTTTTATTTCTCCTGCTCTCCCCTTAAAACAGGATAGAATTGTCTGACAGCAGCAGATGAACAACTCATCTGAGAATACCAACAGCACCTGCTTTTCTATCCCAGACCTCAAAAAACTTCTCAAAGGAAGCCAATAATGTTTTATATAGAACATGTATACAGTAAATAAATAAAACAGTGAGAAAATGAAGGGAAAGTGACCTTCCCTGAGGCTACCCAATAAATAACTTGTCAGACTGGAAGAACTCCTGTCACTTGAGCTCCTTGCCAGAGATGATATTGGAAATGGCACAATTTGGAATAGGAGCCTTAGGAACCAGCACAGGGGTCCAATGTCCAAAAGTGGCATTAAAAACATGCTTGGGATATAATCTAAATGGTAATGATTGGCTTTCCTAAACTCTGAATTAAAGGCTTTGACAAGAAGCTGTTTGAAGGCTTTTGAGGTGATGGACTCCCAGTGTGTGTTTGAGGCATCCATTCCTTTAGGAAAAAAAGGTGAATAAATTCCTGGTTTCCTGGGAGGTGAACCTGCAGGAGGGGTTATGTGTCAGGCACTGCAGGGAGGGTATTGAGGTGACCCTTGTTCCCTGAGTCCCTGTGCTGGGGAGGGGGAAGGCTTTTGGAAGGGCAGTGACCCCCAGCTTTCCTGGGTGCCTTGGCCAGGCTGGGAACTGCTCCGGGGCTCCTGGTCCAGGATCCTTGCTGGGATTTGTCACCTTTAAATCTCAAACACAGGTCAGGGGAGCCCAGTTTATGAGGGAATGGGAACAGAGAGCGCAGTAAATACCTGCCTTTTACGAGTGTCAGTGCAATCCAAATTCCAGGTTTGCTGCTCATGTTAGAGACATCCATAAAACCCCTCTAACAATCCAAACTTGACTCAAGGCTCATAAAGCAAGCTCCAGTGGTAATGATGTTTCTTTCAAGGGTTTGTAGCCACGAACAAATCAGGATTTCACAGCCTGGAGACAGACCTGGAGCTGCTGCCCCTCTGAGCTCTGCAAGGTGAGGTACTGGAGCTCTGGCAGCCTTTTCAGGAGGAACAGGACTCCTTATAATCCTTTCCCTGGGCATTTTCTGCATTTGGAAATATGGCAACGTGCATAAATATGGGAACTTTCTACACCTATAGCCAATGCTTCAGTATGGAAAACCATTGATCTTTCAGGGATGATGGTTCTTGGGTATTATCTTGTCCTGAACAGACCTTGTATTTTTATTTTTTAATAAAAAAATCAGTCATTTTTTGTTGCAGCCCTGCCAGGCTGGTGTTTGGTCAATAACACCCAATTTAGCTCAATTCTGGCCCTTGTTTCTGTCAGTGGTGGCAGATGAAGCCCATAATGAAAAGGCCACTTGACTGTGATTCAACAAATGCTGCTTTATGTTCCTCTGCTTAATAACAACTGTTAATGGATCTCTCAGAAAAAATAGATCTGGTTTACTGAAAGTCTCTTATGTGACACTGATTTTTCACAGTTTAATGTTTATGGGAAAATTTAGGCTGAAATAACTCCAAATGAAGGAGTCCAAAGGTAATTGTGGGGTATAATATCTCTACTTTACCACAGTGTGTATTCTATCTGGTCACACTGAATTCTCAGAATTCCAACCAGTGTGGCTGACGGAAATATTGAGGTTTTGGGGTGGTGTTTAATCAGAAAAATCATGGAGTGGTTTGAGTTGAAGGGACCTTAAAGCTCATGCAGTCCCACCCCCTGCCATGGGACAACTTCCAGCAGCCCAGATTGCTCCCAGCCCTGTCCAACTTGTCCTTGTCATTGCAGTCACATCACAAAATCTTCATTTTTTGTTTGCTCTTTTAATTCAGAGCCTTCGGTGACACGGCACATGTAAAACTTGATCCTTATTTGCTGTCACTCCTCTGTGCACACACCTGGCGGGGGAGGAAACCCTTTGCCTTGGCTTTAACCCCTCTTTGGGGGGCGGTGAGAAGTAAACTCAGTGTGAACACCCTGGAGCGCGGGAGATGTGCCCCAGGGTGATGGGTGTGGGGCACAGAGCTCAGAAACAGGGCTTGGGAACCCAAACTCCTTCTCTGCTTCAACACTGCTGTGGCTTAAGGCTGGATTCTGTAAGGTGGTGATGGGGTTGTGTTTCAGGAGTTGTGACCTGCTTGGGAGTGCCACAATTCCAGGGACAGAGCTCTGCAGGCAGAACAGGGATTAGAGCCATTGTGAATCTTTTCCCTTTCAGGTTTTATGACCAGATCCTTTTATTCTTTTTAATCTTCCCGGAATAAAAGAGATGGGGAAGGGGGGAGGAGAGGAAATGATCTTATTACTACTTCTGAAAGTGGCTTTGTAGCTGAGAGTAAGGACCTTGGTGAAATGGGAATGGGACAATAAATTGTCTGTGCTTGTTCCTCACTGGCCTTTATTTTCATTAAACATTCACAGGCACCATTGCAGTTACTTAAATCAACATGATGACCCACTTTAAAAAGATCAGCTAGAAGAAAATATACCTTTAATTATATTCAGTGATGGCTTTATAAACTTTATGGAGTGAGTAAATGTCTTCGTGTGCATGTGAGGCTCCCATATGAGCAGAGAGGATGGTGAGGGGTGTCTGTGCATCCTTTGTGTATTTGGCTTAAAACAGCCTTGCACCCAAAGTACACCTCAGGGAAAACAATTTCCTATATGGATTTTAATTAGGCACATTCTGCATTATAAACAGTGAACTTTGGGGAAATCATGTCCTCACTGGTGATGCAATTTTCCTACGGGATGAAGATTTCATAGAAACCATAAAATTTTCATAGCAATTTCACTGTCTGAAATTGTTCCGACTCTGAGGAAATTCCAGATAAAAGTTCGGTACCAGCAGTGGGAATATCTGTGTGGCATTTTTCTTGGAAAAGCCTGAGCAGTGCATTCCTAACCCAGCAAAGGATTTGGGTCAGGTAATTAACTTCAATTGTATGAGTGTTGCAATTTAATTCATCCAGAGGAGCCACACATCCTCTCGTGGCTGGCATCCTTTCCCTGAGGATGCAGAATGAGAATTATCCAATCACTTCTCATTCCCGGCCATCCTGAACCAGTCCCTTCACTGCAGACAGGAACCAAACAAAACAGCAAACGACCAGGTTCCCACTAATCCAATTTGTCTGTGATGAGAGGGTGAACAAGCTCAGGTCTGTCTTAATATTTTCCGTCTCCACTGAACTCCCAAAATTGTCTAAAGCACCATCTCCCTTCTGCTTTTGTTTTATTTTGGCTCCAAGGCAGCCTGATTTCATTATGACAACTGCTATTTTATCCAAGTATTGAGAATCTGTGTTTGCTGTGTGACAACATTAATTTTATCAGCCAGTAACAAGCATCATAAAATCAGTTTGCAGTAGTTCTTTCTTGGCAGCTTGATAATCCACGCCACAGAAATGAGCTGTTCTCTGGGGCTCCTTTTCAGTGCTAATGTAGTGCATGAATGCAGAGCTTTTATTTGTAGCGCGTTTTAGAATCAGGCAAAGATATTATTTGGCATCAGACAGCACAAGTGCTCCTAGTTCTGGTCTGCTCCTGTTCCTGCACAGCACTAAATCTCCCCTTCCTGAGGCATCATCATTCCCTGCTGTAATAAATGCTAAAAACAAATGAAAAAGGAAAATTCAAGTATAGCAGAGCTGAACTTTTGGAGATGGATTGCAGCAGCACTTTAACTTGCACTTCATTTTTGCACAAATTGCTTTCAATTTTACCTGCTTTGCATTGAGGAAGAAACCACCCCAAAATTCCATTTCTCTTGCAGATGCAAGGACTGCCCCCACAGAGGCAGATTAGCTCCTGTCATCTGTGTTTGATGCTGCAAACTCTGTTAGCAACCCCTGGCAGCTCCAAATGAAGTTGCACGAGGGAGAGCTCTCAATAGAAATCGATTTGCAGCACAAAATGCCTGATTTGCAGTTTTATGGCTTAAAACCCCTTAACTGCTGTGATTTATTGTTTGCAGTAGGAGGGAAGGCTGGGGGGGGTTGATTCTCCTGATTTGGGCTTTTTAAGTTTTATTGGTGGTGCTTGCTTTCAGGTATTAAATGTAAAACAATGCTGTTAAATATCAAATGAGTCTCGATCATTTTTGGATCCTAATCTGATGTGGGAATTCACATCATATGCAGGAGTTTTCCTAGTGAATGTCATGATTCTCCTAACATTACCTAAAATGTGATTCAAGATACCCAAAGTGTATTTCAAGCTGCCCAAGAAGGGAAAAGTGAACCCCAGGGCCTGCTGAAAGTCATTAAACTGAATCTTAATTACTGAATTTATTTATAAATAATGGTGGCCATGGAATATGACAGAGGTGTCTGGATTGCTGTGTGGGACAGCTGTTCCACAGCCATAAAGTTGTTTTAGGGGAGGGGAATAATTTGGTGAATTTGAAGTAAATTTAAGGTAAATTTAAGGCAAATTGTCTCCTTTGCTGAGGCTCAGTTCCAATAGAACCAAGCATGTGCAGCCTGGAGCGACTGAACAGAGACTGGAACAGAACTGACAGGGAAAGCTTCAAATGAACTTCTTGTTCCTGTTGTTAGTGGGGATTTCATCCAAATTTCATTGGCAGCAGCAGGAGTTTGCTCTCTTTTTCCTCAGGCACAGAGTAACAGCCACATGGAGTCGTGCAGAGCAGGAATGCAGGAATGGTTTGGGAATCCAGGTGTGGGTTTGGAATGCAGGGGTATTTTTAGAATGCAGGGGTATTTTTTTGAATGCAGGTGAGGTTTTGGAGTCCAGGTGTATTTTTAGAATCCAGTTGTATTTTTGGAATGCAGGTGTATTTTTGGAATGCAGGTGTATTTTTGGAATGCAGGTGTATTTCTGGAATGCAGGTGTATTTTTGCAGTGCTAAATACACTCTCCTTTGGGAAGGAATCATCAGCAGCTTCTGAAATTTGACCTCACATTGCTGACACCAGAGGTTTTCTGGTGAGGTTTGGGTCATAATCACTTGTAGACAGTTTTCTTCTCATAAACCACAAAACTCTTCTACTCTTATATGGTGCAAACAACATAAAAGGTTTTTCTACTTTCTCCTGCTCTTAATTTTGAGGTTACTCCTTATTGCCTTTCAGTGCTGCCCAATATCCATCTGTTCATCCTCATTCAAGTGGCTTTTCTCCTTAAAACAGTATCTTGATTAAAATCTACATTTTTACATTTTAACTACTGCTCTGTATTTAATAATCTTTGCTCTGAGGCAGTGATTCCTTAATACTGGCAACATACACTTTCAAAATTGATCTTTGTTCTTGTTCTGGTGCACAAAATCTCACCACCTCTGAAGCACAAAAATTATGGAATAGTTTGTGTTGGAAGGGACCTTAAAAATCATCCGGTGCCACCCCTGCCCTGGCAGGGACACGTCCCACTGTCCCAGGCTGCTCCAAGCCCCATCCAGCCTGGCCTTGGGCACTTCCAGGGATCCAGGGCCATCCAACTCACCTTTGGAGAAAACACCCCTTGTCCTCTGCTTTGTCCAAACCAGAGGGTTCTGCCTGCACACAAATCCTGATTATCTCAGTACCAATCTCCAAGTGTGGGAGCAGCAGCTGTGGAAATGAGCCACGTCACACAGGGAAAATGTGAGGCATCAAACAAAGCCCTCAGTCAGGTGGGTTGTTGCCAAGCTCCTGGATCTGCAGCTGGGATCTGTGTAGGAGGGAAGGCAGCTGGGAGAGGGAATGGGAGAAGATTTAAGAGCATTTTAGGACAAGTGCAGCCCTGGCAGGGTGAGCTCTCCGTGCCTCTCCCGGGCTGGGAGCTGCTGCCCTGGCAGAGCACAGAGCCCACGGCACAACACAGGCACTCAACTCCTTCCACTCCAGTGAAGTTTGGCAGCCTGGGAGATCTGCTTTGTGTTGTTTACAGGCTCTGTTTTCCCCTCTTTCATTACCCACGTTTCACTTTCTGCAAAGATAATGCGCCTCAAAGTCAAGCACAAAAGGAGGCTGCTGATAGACAAGCTGCTTTCTGTCATCTGCAGGGAATTGCTGTCATTTGCTAAATGTGTGACCCGCTCTCTTCTGCTCTCTTTTGCATCCTGGAGGTGAATTTGTGGTGCAGCTGGGAATCAGGAAAGTTGCCTTGGCAAAAACAAGCTGGTGCAGGGGCTGTGAGCTCTGGGATGGCCCTGCTCCATCCCTCCTTCCATGCAGCCCCAGTTTGTGCTGGGTGTTACTGGGAATGTCTGACAACCAGAGCTTGGGATCTGCTGGGTCTTTTTTGGTTTAAAACCATCTTGAAATATGCTGCATTCTGCTTTTTATTTTATCAGTCAGGAATCTGGCTTTTTGGGTTTCTTTTATTTCTTAATTTTCACTGTAGGGAATTTTTGCTTTATTTTATTCCTTACCTTCTACCATGGAGAACTTTGTTGTTGTCATTGCACAGCTGTGACTCTCTGGCCATGAAATTCAGTTCAGTGCTACCAGAATCCTTCCTAGTGTTGGGCTCCCACTTCCCAGCTTTCATATTCGTAAGCAGGAAAGGCATCAGGAGCTGCTTTTCAGTCACCTGGCTAAAGAGACTTGAATTTATTGTCCCAATATCTTGTGAGGATTCTGTCCCCTTTCTCAGGCCATGAGCTGGAATGCCTCTGCTCCAGCCCTCACCCCCTAAGGATTACTGAGCTTCATTCTCTTGCCAAAACAGCAACTGAATGTCATTTTTCTCAGCCTTATTTACAGTAAGCTCCCTTTATTCAACACCCAGGCAGGAAGGGATTCTTAAAGTGGGCATAGATCACATTTATGTTCACTTAATTCCCCTTTAGAGTGCCAGGATGATGTAAATCACCCTCAGAACAGACCACAATCAGACACTCTCCGTCACTGGTCCTGCAGCGCGAGCTGCAGCGAGGCTCATTCATTTAGCACTCCTTAATGGGAGGTCACTCATTATTTACACAGCTTACAAGTCATTTGGAACCATGGTTTATTAGCACCAGAGGCAGGAAGATGATGCCAGGAGGAACATTTCCCTCTAGTCAGATGTGCCCTGCTTTACTCGAGGTAATATTTAGAGGGTTCATTTCACTCCCTGTGCCTGCCCTGCCTGAGTGGAATTCCTGGGCTGGCAGAGACCTTATGGAGTTATCAAACAGTTCCAGATGACCTAAGAGAAACATCTTTGAGGTATCTGTGTGAACAACATTCCTCTTGCATTCACTGGGCTGTCACCTGCTGTTCCTTCAGCACAGAACCTGCCCAGGTCCCATCATGAATTCAGATCCCATTTAATCCTTTTCAAGCAGAGCTCGTCCCTGTCCTGTTTGGTTTTAGTTTTCTTTTCCTTTTCACACTCCTGTGGAATTTTTGAGAGGGAAAAATCTATCAAAAGCTGCTGCTTCAGAAGGAGGATGTAAGACATAGGTGCCCACTGGGAAAGGATCTCTTCAACCAGACCAGATTGCTAACTGAGAGAGCGGGGCAGAAATGCCACTGGGAAATGTCTCTCAGGTGTGACCATGACAAGAATTTTAATATTTGCTACAACTCCAGGGTGGCCCAGCACTGTTGCATTAAAGCAGAGTGAGAACACGGAGAAGGAACAGTTAAAGGCTGCTGAAATCACCCCTGCATTTGTGTTAAATTTGTGTCCCTGTGTCCTGGCTTCTCCAGCACACTGTGAAATGAAGGGGGTTATTTTCTTCAATATTAGTTCACAACATTTCCAGGTCCTGAATAGCTCATTCCTGCAAATGAGGCTCTAACTGTGCAATTACAGAGGAGAGGAGAGGAGAGGAGAGGAGAGGAGAGGAGAGGAGAGGAGAGGAGAGGAGAGGAGAGGAGAGGAGAGGAGAGGAGAGGAGAGGAGAGGAGAGGAGAGGAGAGGAGAGGAGAGGAGAGGAGAGGAGAGGAGAGGAGAGGAGAGGAGAGGAGAGGAGAGGAGAGGAGAGGAGAGGAGAGGAGAGGAGAGGAGAGGAGAGGAGAGGAAAAGGATGAGAGACAAGCTGCCAGCAGGATGTGTGCAGTACCTTTGCCTGTACCTCAGCTCTGAGAAGGGATCATTAACCAGACTTCCTTCCCAAACCTTGTGCTGTTACCAATCCTATAAATAACCAGCACTCTCCTGTTAAGCAGTCTTCCCAGTTATTAATCCATTAGCAATTCCATTGCAGGAAAATTCACTGTAATGTCTGTTCAGAATGTCTAGTCTTGACAGGCCGTTTTTGGGGGGGGGGGGGAGCGTTGTTTAATTGTGATTTAAACTTCACAAAGAATTAATAACTTGAGTTGCTTCTGACTCTGACTCTGGCTCCCAAATTAACTGTACCCCCTGTTCTCTGCCTTGAGAAATTCTCAGGGCATGTTCAAGCTTCCTTCATCTCCTTTTCAGTGAGGAGGAGCAGGATTATGTAAGAAAATAGCAGCAATTATGATGTTAACATAATGGGAACAATTAGTGCAGCAAATTCCACAAGTTAATTGAAGTGCACTCATGTCTTTTGAAGAAGGGCTTTGTCATATCTTGATTTACCTTCTGACTGTTACAATGCTCTGCTTTCTCTGAGTGAGGGTGAAAGCCAAGTGAAAGTGTTCAGGCACGCAGGAATTGGAGGGGAAAATAGGGAAAAATATGGGAAAACTGCCTTGTAGCTCTGACACCTGACAGGAGTCAGATCTAGTGTTCATTGATGATTTTCCCCTTGAATCCTTTCAGGAAGAAGGATGAGGCATCCAAAATAAAACCTCATGAAACGTGGGTTTTGTCCTGGGAAGAAACTCTTAGAAAAGCAAAAATTTACCTGTTGAAACTTGGGGCGGTGGGATTTCCAAGGTCAAATATAAACCCAAACCACAACAGCTCACTGAGAGAAAAACAGATCAGGCTCCCCACTCTCTGTTTACTCTTTGTATCTTCAAACCAGGCAATTTATGTCTTGCTAATGCTGTTTTCCACCCAGGAAGGGTTGTAAATATTTCCTCACAACGCAGGGTGTTGTTCAGTGGCACTGCAGGCTGGGAGTGGGAAATAAGCTCCTGTCCAACTTTATTAAAGCTTGGCTTTAATTTCATTTGAGCAAATAAGTGCATTGGATATGAAACCTTCCCTTGGGTGTAAAAAACCTTAGAGAACACTTCTCTTTTTTTCTTCTTTTTCAATTTCTTTTTTTTTAAATTTAATCTGCTTTTGCCCTTTCTCAGGTCTTTCCCAGAAAAGAAGATCCATTTACTATGACTGTAACATTCTCTTTTCAGTGTCTTGGCTTTTTGCTCCATGTTTCTCACTTTGTGCCATGAATGCCTAATTCCCGATGAGGATTTCAGGAGCCTCATCTGCCCTGCTAAGAATTGGAGGCACCTCTGGGTCTCTTTAATCTCAGAATTTGTCTCTGCTTCCCTCAGGCACCTGAGGGAGGCCAGGAATCCCTCCCTGCTCCATTTCCCCGCTGTTTGTATCCCAGGATGTCAGAGCTCTGGCAAAGAGCTGATTTATGATGGACACTTTGAAATTCCCTATGAAAATCAGGGGCTGAAGGGAAAACAGAGCCTGAACCTGGAGATGTTAAATTAAAAATAGTCCAAGAGTCCATGTTTTGGAATTTCTCCAGTTAAAGGATGCTGAAAGCTGCTGAGTCCCAACACATTCAGTCCTTTCTGACTCCCCCTCTATGGCACAGGAGCAGAGATTTCCTTACAGACTCAGCTAAGAGGGCAGCTTTAAGAAGGGTGCCATTCCCATTTTTACACCTGGAGTAAGAACTCACACCCTCTGTGCAATGTGGGACCATTTCTGGAGAACGAACCTGGCTTGGGTAGTTACCAACTGTGTTTAATTATTTTGGAAAACAAGAATTTCCATCAGTGAATCAGAGCCTCACTGAGCACTGCAATGTTTGAAAATCTGTGGAAAGTTGGTTTATGTCTTTTTCTTCCCATTTTTTCCCCATCCCACAGGGAATTTGTTCCTTCTCAGTTCTGGTTTCACTGCTGGGTCCTCCTAGGGGACTTGGGGATATTGTGCATCAAAAGTAGAGTGTGGCTGGGATGTTTGGATTGGATTTTAGGAAAAGGTTTTCCATGGAAAGGGTTGTGAAGCACTGGAACAGTGCAGGGCAGTGGTGAGTCCCCATCCCTGGAAGTGTTCCAAAAATGTGTGGGCGTGGCACTTGAGGACATGGTTTAGTGGTGACCACGGTGCTGGGTGATGGTTGGATTTGGGGACCTTTGGTTCCAACCTGCAAGATTCTATGATTCCATGATTCTGTGACATCAGTAATATTTAGGAAAACACTGAGATGTGATGGTAACTGGGTGCATGCTGGGCAATCACAACTTCCTTACTGAGTTCCAAAAGAGTCTGCAGGAGAACACAAGAATTTTCTCTGTAGATTTTTCTTAACCAAGCAAACTGTGTGGATTTTAATTTTTCCAAGAGTTAAAATGAATACATTGCTCTGCACGCAAACCACACTGCCTCATTCCAGGGGTGAGGTGCACTGGGCTGTCCTTTGTCTCACTGGCTGAGGCACTTGGGGTTTTTTCCCTGAAGAGACATAATTATTTCCAAGGGATTTAATTTCCAGTATTATTAGTCACAGGTAAGCTGAATTCACACCCATCTCATGGCTAATAATGTGCAAAGACAGCTGCACTGAGGGATTCCCAGCAGCTACGAGTTTGCTGCTCTTACTGGGTGACCTTTTTCACTGAACACATGAGCTTTACTCTGCAGCTCTGCTTTCTGAAAAGTAAGTGATTAATAAATATTTATGGCATGAATGGCTCCAGTCCAACCCAAATCCAGCCCTGATCACCCGATGTTTACTGAGTGTGGTTTTCCAGTAGGAGACTCCCTCATAAAAATCCTCTGCAGAAGGGGTGGGAGAGGAGATTGTCCTGTGGAAATGAGCTGAGCCTCTCTCTCCATGGGCAGCAAAGCAGAGAAAGGACAAGGACAGGTTTGGGTGTTTGTCACACTTTTGCCTAACTTGGTGTGTAGGGCAACTTGATGAGTTTAATTAGCAAATTATAGTTAGTCCATTATCCAACTTATAAAGGTAGAATTGTTTTCCACTCCATGCAGCACACAAACAGTGTAAAGAAACCCAGCCATGTGGCAATAACAAATTCTATTTGCTCTCCCTGCTGAAAATTGGCTTTCATAGTTTTATTTTAATATTTGGAAGTGACTCTTGCTGCCTTCCCTCCCTCCACTGCAGAAGCCTGGGAACAGCATATGGTTTTCTAAAGGGTTGGAAGGAGAAATGCCATTTGTGTGTGTGATTCCAGGCACAGTTTCTTTGCCTGAAACCCCTGAGGATGTGTAAAATGTAAAACTGCTAAAAAAGAAAACTGCTACAACTTCCTTTGATTAATGGATGGCTGAAGGAAAGTGTTTTGCAGAAAATTTCCAAATTGAGAAGTGTTTGTTTCAGAATATCATCAACAAATCAAAAGTGCAGCAGAGCAGCATCATGAGTTT
Organism: Vidua macroura; assembly: GCF_024509145.1. Classification (NCBI taxonomy): domain Eukaryota; kingdom Metazoa; phylum Chordata; class Aves; order Passeriformes; family Viduidae; genus Vidua; species Vidua macroura. The sequence goes on along the minus strand of NC_071598.1, from coordinate 5,936,767 downwards.
ATATGTTCCAGTAGTCTGGCCCTTCTGAACAGAAAATGACCTAAAAAGCCATTTCTTGAATTGCAAATGGGCAGAATAACGAGTTTGTTGTGTTTTTAGAATGTATGGCTCCTGACTTTTGAAAGGTGCAGTGTCATGTAGAAATTGTAGCTGATATGGGAGCTGTGATTTGACACCTGCTGGCTCCATATATTTAATTAAAACTCAGGGCAGGAAAGTAATAATTTACCAGCATTATAAAAGGCTTTGGCTCACAGTGAGAGGCATTGGGGGATCAAAGATCACAACCTTGCTGAATAAAAAGGGGCTCGGTTTAATGATCACTGATACAACATCATTTAAATGTACAGCTGAAAAAAACCCATAATGGAATGTAACGGAACATAAATTCTCCAAGGAGAAAATAAAGCCTCTGTGTGTGTCCATATTTTATATCCCAAAGGTTTGACAAGGACATGGATGCAGTTCCCTGGTGCTGGGGGCAGGGGGACATTGATGGAGAGCCAGGAGCAATTGGGGTTTGGCTGGCGCCACCAAATTCTTGTTGCCCAGTGGCTCCACATGGATGTGCTGCTCCATCTGGGACTCTCTGGGGGCTCCAGGGAGGGGATTTCTGCTCCTCAGCCTCCCCTTGCATCTCCTCCAGTGATTCCCTGCCAAAGCAGAGCTTGAGTAGGGTTTTTTTATTCTATTTTGGTGTTACAGATGTATAGGCTGACAGTATTTCTCCTGGCTCTCAGTTGAATGAAGCAGTTGTTTGGAAGGGTTGGAAGTGGGGAGGGATGGCAGGACAAGGAGTCTTGGCACTGTTTTGGCAATAATTTCATACTGACTTTGCAGAGTTGTTTATCCCTGGTGGAAACACCCCAAAGTTTCCACCTCTGCTGTCAGAAATAAACTCAATCAGGCCTTCATTTCATATATCTCTACTCAAAACTTGTCTTGTGGTTTTGGTGTGGTAGAGATGGTCCCAGCATGTCACACCTGAGAAATAATTCCTGGTGCATTAAGCAGAGCATCCCCAAAACTGGATCTTCTTCCAGAAAAATAATCACCTCCTGGAAGCCTCTGTTACCCAAGAAATGGAAATGGGGGAAGGAAGAAGAGGAGGAAAAAGCATTTTTAGAGACTTTGTGAGGAAAAAATTCAGTCCTGCTCTGTCATGACCAAATCCCTGCCTTCTAAGACCTGCTTCTGAGCCAGATTCCAAGTTCCAAGGGACCAGAATTCTGCATGATGAATTAATGCCGAGTGTTAGCATGAGGTGAATCTGCCCCAAGGAGTTCACAGCACAGAACATTTTTATTTTCTATTATTAATTCCAGACTTGTTGCTGTTCTCAGTTTCGGCCGCAGGATCACGACTCAGGCAACACATTGCTCGTTGTCACTGCTGCAATTAGTGGTGACAACAAATAATTATGAGCAATTGGTAATCAGAGATCTATGTGATAAATCACACTGGGCCATTCTGAATCAGATAAAATGCTTAAATAGGGAATATTTATATGGACAATTTATTAATAGATGGCAGAATTAGAAATTTTAGGCTGGAATTTGTGAGGCTAAGTTCGTGTTGAATTCCCACTAAATATGAGATCAACATTTTCCCCTCACTACCCTTTTACTTTCAGATCCCATTGTCCAAGGTTGTGCTATTTTAGCTTGGTCTGTCTCTGCTTTTAGTGCCAATCCCATAAATAAACCCTTGGCTACAAGAAATAACACTTCCAAATGCTGGAATTCTCAGAACCCATCTATCAGGCATTTCAGCAGACACAGGGAGACTTTGGTGCTCTCACACCAGAATCTGACACATGAATTATGAAGCTGAACTTCCTTGGAGCCCTTGGATATCTCCACCAAAAGTCCACACGTGCAAAACCAGAGCGTTATTTTTAATATTGCACATCTGTCATGTTCAGGAGCTGCTGAACTGCTTTAATGCCAATTAAAGGTGTGCTTTTCCTCTAGTTCCTGTAGTCCCTTGATCTGCTGCTGTGGGCAGGAGTTTTCTATTGATTCCTCCTCCTCAGGATGAGGGATTTTCAGGCTGACCTGTAAACAACCAAGAGAGTGTTGTGACAATTTCTTTCACTCTAAATCACCTCATGCTCCTTCCTGCTCGTTGGGGCAGCACTAAGAGCTTTTCCTTGCTGGAATTTTTCCTCTCCCTGTAAAATGGTGCAGGATCAGGCCGGGGAGAAAGGAGCTCTTAAAGTTAAGCACGTGCTTAAGTGCTTTTCTGGATCAGCGCCCTGCTCCATCGATGTTCTCAGTGCCATTTGCAGGAGCTGTAATTGCCTGCCCACATCTGCAGTGGCTGCTCAGCACTAAATCTCCGTGTCCTGTCCTCCTCCTCCTCCAGAGCTGCTCCCTGAGGCTCTGAAGGTCACTGGACAGCAACAGGCCTGGTTGGATGAGGAATCCAAGCCTTGGAAAAGCGTTGCTGTGGCTGCTGATGGCAAAGCTGAAAAGTTTGTGAATTGGTGTCATCATTTTTGGGATTAATTGTCACGACCTTGGGCAGCCAGAGAGCACAGGAGTGAAGCTGAGTTTCTTTAGCTTGACTTCTTAGAATCCTAGAATTTTTTACACTGGGGTCGTGGTTTGACATTGAAGTGAATTTTTCCAGGAAGTTGGGTCAAACCAAGCAGTGGTCAGGTTTGGATATTGGCAGCTGGAGTGACCACTGAAGGCATGGGCACGGCTCTGAGCACACAGGGGGTTAAAAGCAGGAACTCCCAGTGGAAGTGTCTCTGGTTCTGGTCAGAGTGCAGTGCAGACCTGCCCTGCCCGGCCACGGGCTGGGTGCGGGAGGGGAAGCCAGGGCCTGGTCGAGGTAGGCCAGGGGCTGAAGGACTGGAACCGGGCGGGCCCCTGCGGACGGAAGGGTGGAGAGAAACAGAGATGCTTTTCTTCCCCCCACAAGAGGGAAAGAGACAGAGACCCAACGGCACCTGGAATTTGCTGGCAGAGGAGAAGGAGAAGGAGAAGGGGGGGAGATACCCAGCCTTGGGAGTTGGAGTTCTGGGCAGAGATTTCAGCCGTCCGGGGAGTCTGAACGTTTAACCCTGTCCTGGAAAATGAAGGCTTTGTGAAATATTCCTCCTCCTCGATTTGAAGTAGAAGAGAGACAGTCGGGGACCTGAGATGTTAGAAGAAGAAATATTTAGGTGGGAGGAGATGATGGAGTAGCTTTTGGCTGGACTTTTCTTGTTAGCCATAGACTGAACCAAAATCTCCTGCAATAGAGACTGCATTTTAGGGGGATGCAGTGGTGACCCAAGGAGACCTGCTTCAGCAACCACCAGCGAAGGAATGGCAAGAACAGAGAAAAGCTGAGGAGGGAATGGTGATACCCTCTGTCTTCAGGAAGAAGATGATCTCTGTTCTTGGACCCTTGGCCCCAGGGGAAAATGGGGGGGACTGTAGTCCCAAGATGAGAAGCTGAACTGTTGTCTCTTTTGGTCCGTGGCAAAGCATCCTTAAAGGAGCCCTATGAGCAGTCTGTCCATGCACGGTGGTGAGAGCACTGTGACATGGAAAGGAGAGTGTCACACTGGCAGATTTTCTCTGGGCGGTTGCCATGTGTGACAGGGAAACACAGGAGGTGGCAACTGTGTTTCCTGGGGGGTCTGTGGTGCAAGAGAGACTTCTCTCTCCCTTGATAGTTTGAGTATTGATTATCTGAAGGGTGGTAATTTGATCAGGAATCCCAGGTGCTGTCTCACTGTGGTTGTTTTGGAAATTGGGTGGGGGGAGGAGGAGTGTTTTGGAGGGTCTTCATCCTGGATTTAGTGTGTGTGTGTCTTTTATAGGAGTAGCAGTTTAATAAAGCTTTTTTTTTCCCTTTGTTATTAAGCTTGGGCCTGCTCTGCTCTGTTCCTGATCACATCTCACAGCATTTATGTTGGGAAGGTGTATTTTCATGGGGGCGCTGGCATTGTGCCAGTGTCAAACAGTGACAACTGGAAAAAAACCCTTGAGATCATTGAGTCCAACCATCAAACTGCTAAATCCACCCCTAAACCTGTCCCTCAGTGCCACATCCACACATCTCAATGAGCTGTGATTTTTTTCAGCTCCTGATACTTTACCTTGAGCTCATTTCAGCCTGGTTGTCAAAAGCAGAGTATTTAATCTCGCTTCAGTCTGGTTATCCATAAGCAGAACACTTCAGCTCATTTTGGTCTGGTTATCCATAAGCAAAACACTTCAGCTCATTTTGGTCTGGTTATTATCAAGCAGAACCTTCAGCCTCTTGCCTGGGGCTGGGCAGGTGCTGATTCACTCCCTGACGAGTCTGGGATGGTGATCAAAGAGCAGGAGCTGTGAGGACACCCCAGGGGTGGTCAGGGACCAGCAAAGCAGGACGTGGAGAATCTCTGGTTTAGTCGCACCCTCAGCACTGGGCTCTCCTGGAGCAGCAGGAAAACAGCTCCCAAGCTCTTGATGTTTCCTGCAATAGAAAGAAAACGCATTAGAAACTGGAAGAAGGAATTTTTGGTTTGGATTTGGGCCAAAGGAGCCTGTGTGGGCAACCCATAACACCCAACTGCTGCTGCTGTGTCAGCCAAGGTTCTGCTTGCTGTGCCTGAGTCCAGGTTTCCTATTCAAAGGAACCCATTCCCAACTTTCCTTGCATTTTCTTGGAATTAATATCCAAGCTGGTGCAGGGTGTGCAGCTGTGCTCCAGGTAATCCATTCCTGTGCTGTCATTTTTGTCACTTTTTTTGTTTGCTTTTCATGGAAAGGAGGAAGTTCTTCATGTTAAAAAGGGGAATTAATACTTGTGGGAGGCAGCTTCCTTGGGAATGAATATTTATCACAGGCTTTATACACAAAACTTGAAAGTTGGGGAATCTTTTATTTATGAAGCATTCCTGATGCCACTTACTGTAGGAAAAAGGAGGAGGGAAGATGCTCATGGAATCATGGAATGGGTTGGGTGAGAAGAACCTAAAAGATGATCCAGTTTCAACCCTTGCCACATGCAGGGGCACTTCCCACTGTCCCAGGTTGCTCCAACCTGGCCTTGGGCACTTCCAGGGATCCCAGGGCAGCCACAGCTGCTCTGGGAATTCCATCCCAGCCCCTTCCACCCTCAGAATTCGTCCCCAGTATTCCATCCAACCCCGCCCTCTGGCAGCAGGAAGGCATTCCCTCTTGTCCTGTCCCTCCATCCCTTGCAAAAATTCTCTATTTTAGATCCTTTTGACTTTCCTTTGATGCTTGAGCACGGACTGGGACACCTGGAAATCAATCCCATGGTTCTGGCCCTGAGTCCACAGCATTTGCTGGATGTTTGGCTGAGTGGCTGAGTAGGCAGGTGCAGGAGGTCTGGGACTTGGACATCTCTCCTCCCATCAGCTGCTCTTGATGTGCCCTTGGCACGGGAACACGGGAATTCCTCTCTGTTTCTCCCAGGGCTGTTAAATCCTCACTGCACGGATTAGGCCAGGGACAGCTGCTCATGTGTGTTGATGATGTTTTACTGAACTGCAGCTTGGATTTTCCAGGGAACCTCTAGCCCCTGGTGAGGAAACACTTCCAGCAATGAATTCTACCCTCAGAGCTCCTGCTGGAACAGACAAAACTTGTCCTAAGGTGGGATATGACAAATTCTCAAGTGATTCACAGGGTCACCCTTCTGTAGTGAGGGTTTCCTCTGGACAGCTCAGTTTTCCTCAGTCTTCTGCCTCAGTGAGGCAGAAGCTGATTCCTTGCCCAGTGTGGATTTCATACTTTGGCCCAAGATCTGTTTTTCTGAGACAGAACCTGAAAAAACTACAGGTCTGGACAGGCTTTCTTTATTTCTTTACATTCCAGCCTTTTATTTCTGCCTCTTTTCACTTCCAGTAATTTAGTTCATGGTTCTGCAGGCTGAGAATATTAAATTCCTTTTGTTTCTGTGGGATAAAGAGGCAAGAAAATGAGGAGATATGATAATGTCATTTCTCCCCACTGTCTCTGGAAAGGGAGATGAGATGAATTCCTATAAAACTGAAGGCAAATACTTGGGTTTTGTTCTGCTCTGGAGGTTGATTTCTGTGCAGCCAGCTGGTAACATTTGTGCGGAAATGGCATGAAATTTTCAAAGGTTTGAGGAGGAAAGTGCTAAAAGGCAAAAATTTACCCAGTGCTAGGGTTATGCTGTAGATTTGAGGAGTACAACATCATTTATGTGTGGTTTAGAGCTTTGCCAATCTTTTGAACATTTAGAATGACACCGGGTATAAATAATATTGTTCCACAATTGCCCTGCATCAAATTTTTAGTTAGGCAGTTAAGAAATGATTTTAAAAACCCAGTTATTGCTCCCATGTGATGAGCAGAAGCAATGCCAGGAAGTGTGTTTCCCTCCATCCCTGCTGGCAGAGGAGCCCTGTGCTGTTTGTGTCCCTGTCCCAGCCCTGTGGCCCCTCCTGTGTTCCCAGAAACGTCCCTTGGCATGGTCCCAGAGCTGGGGATCTCATCTCTGGATGTGATCTCCTGCCCATGAGGCACAAGTGTCACAGCTCATGAAGCAGGGGCATTGTGTGCGTCCAAGTACTGGTGGTAGGAGGCAGCCCCATCCGTTCTCCCCTGGCTGGCTGGAAGTTAGCCCAGGCATGGATGAGGGACAGCACCTTGGCAGGCACAGTGTGGGCAAACTGGGACCAGAGCAGCTCATTCTGCGCCTCCTCTGCAAATAAACAACACATTTATTTCTCCTCTGCAACCCCAACAGCTTCAGCAGCTGCACACAGGAAATAATCTGGAATTGTCCGTGTTTTACAGGCATTGTCCTACAGGAAGAGATAGGAATTTGGGATGTGCTTTGGGCAAACCAGCATTAGCAGGGTGTCTGGGAGAGGATCCTGCCCTTCTGCAGGGCAGATGTGATGTGAGCTTTGGTCACAAACTCCCCTTTATCCATTAGGAGCTGGAATTTAAGGATCCTTGTGGGTCCCTTCCAGCTCAGGACATGCTGTGATGCAAAGGGCTCTGGTTAAACTGGTATTTGTGAGAGGATTCTGTGCTGAGGCACTGATGGAATTTCCACCAGCAGAGGAGGAAAGCAGGAGTTCGAGGGAATGCCTGGAAGGTTCATTCCCCCTGGGCTTCCTGGAGCTCCAGGTGTGTTGGCTGATCAGATTAAAGCCCTTTACTCGCCCCCAGAATCTCTTCCCTGACACATCGGTCAAGTGCCTGTTGTTTAAGTGCCCTTTACACCCTCTGCAGCCTAAATGGGCTGGAAGAGATTCAAAGACCAGCTTTGCTCACCCGCTTGCCAGAGCAGGGCCCGGCAGTGCCACACAAACCAGGCAAACCGAGGTGGGGTTTGGTAAGGAGGAGCTGATGGCTGGCGGGAGGATCGATAACCCCGAGGGTTTCTCCCAGCAGAGAGCAAACCCTCAGCCCTGGGAGCAGCTGTGCTGCAGCATCCCAGATGTTCCTTACAGGGTGAAGGGAAATGGCACCTCCTGATGTCCCGGGGTGTGTCAACCCCAGCTTTGGTGTCATTTCCTGGTACCAAAAAATGCCCGGGACTGTTTGTGCTCCTTGCACAGAGTTCCCTCTCCCAGCCACGCAAAGGCACAGATGCTGTGGCCACTTTGTCACCAAAACTGAGGGAAAAACAAGAACTTCACAACGTTGTTTCAGTGTTAGGGAATAAAGGCATTACTTTTTTTCTAGCCAGGATTTTGTTCTGGCCAGGATGTGCAACAGAAATAATTTCATCCATACATTGCCTGGGTTGTGCAAAGAAAATCATTCCATCACACCTGATTTTTACTAGATCTTTCCCATACCTATACTGTCAAAACCCATAGAAATTAATTGCTTCGATGTTCCTTGGTCCCAGGTTACACAGTTCTTAGTATTTGGTTTCCTATTGCTTATTGATCCCAACTTAATTGATGTTAATTAGGCTTTCATTCTTTGTTCTCTTATCTATCTTTCCCCAGATCAAGAGTCTCCGACCATGCCAGAGGTGATGTTTGGAGTTGGTGTTCCTTAATGGTTGTTACCTTTGTGTAACTTCTGTGCTACTCCCGGTCTACTGAGATCTTCAGCTCACCAGGCCTCGAGTGGTGAAACGCCCCTGAAAAGAAACTTCAATCCTTTTCCCCCTGGGCAAAGGGCGAAAAAAAAACCCCGGCTAAAGTTACATAGCAACATTTTAAACCTTTCATCATTTCCAACAACTGGACCAGCACGTTTTTTGTGTCCGGCTGAGAAGCAAGGTGGCAGCAGCGGCTTAAAATGTTCCTCCCTCGGCGGATAAAGGTTGGAATTTTTCCTCTCTCCTGAGCCTGCAGAACTTTGCAACCAACCACAAAAAGTTCAGGGGTGTCAGAGGGAAGATCTATGCTCTAATCAGGAGGGATGTCTCCTCAGAGCTCTGTTAGTTGCCAAGAAACTACTTTTGCAAAAGTGGAGATCTCAAAGAGCTCTAAAAGAATTGGCTGGAGGGACATGGAGTGACCTGGCTGTGCCTGGAGAGGTTTCCTGGAACAGGGGCTGAGGTGCCACGATGAGGAGTGTGCTGGAAATACACGGACACTGCCAGCAAAACGGGCACTTTAATTGGATTTAAATCCTTCTTGTGCAGGAGGAGCAGCACCGATTGCTGGCTGAGTGAGCAGCCTCTGGCACCTGCAGCTGGTTCTCACTTTCCACGAGGGGCCTCTCCCTGCGTCCATCTGCTCTGCTCGGGCTCTGAACCCCCAGTGCTGGGCTCAGCTGGGGCATTCCCAGGGCAGGGCCACACCTGCCCTCGTCACACAAAGCACACGGATGGGCGTCGGAGCCCATCCTGGCCGCTTCCAAAGCTTCTGCTCCCACTTTGCTTCCTTTCCTAAATGCACGTGGTCTCCTGCTCTCCCTGGGCTCTCAGCTGCCTGTGGGAGTTGGGGGCATTGGAGACACCTGAAAAAACAGCGGATGGGAGGTCCTCTGGAGCAGCTCTCACCTTAGGGATGGGAACAGAAAGTGGAGTTGTGGTAGATGAGGAATGCCGTGGCTGGCTCTCACAATTAAAAGGCAAATATCATGGATATATGTCAGGAGAAGTTTTATAGATTTATGGTTTTGTTTTACCTCCCTTGCGTTGTTATCAGGGGTGCCCTGGGTTTGGGACATTTGGGAGGGTCGGCTCGTTACCATGGCAACAGCTGAGCTCCAATCCAGGTGTCAGGAAGTGACCTCCACCACTGGGCAGCGAAGAAGGAGTCGATGGACAGAACTTTGGGAGGAGCCAAAGGGTTAAAAGGCAAAACCTCCATCCTGTGGGTGAGCACATGGTGGGAAAAAAACCTTTGCTCCCAGTGCCATAATATTTTCTCTATTCAGTCTCCTGTTGTATTCTTGATAAGGTTTTAATAAACCTTTTAAATTCTTGGATGTGAGCATCGTTTTCCTCACAGAGTTAATGAAGTGGAATTTGGGTGGTTTTGTATGAATTTGGGTATTATGGCAGACCAGCTCATTGTGCCCCTTTCAAACTCATTTGAAACTCCATGGAGTTACATCACCTGAGAGTCCCATCTCATATGAGGGTCTTGTTAGCAGTCTTGGATTTTGAAATAGAAAACTATTTTGGAGAAAATTCTCCACGTAAGTTTTGATCTTGGTGTTGGATAAACTAATTCCACCTTTCCAGGTGGCTGCCACTTATTTTGAAGAAGGATTTGTTTACTTCTGAGGGTGTGCAATCACATATTGGTTTCAAAAAGCCAAAGCACAAACACCACGAGGGATGAGATTTCTTCTCGAGGTGTAACTTCTTTACTCTCCATATACAGAAGCTTAAAATACCTCAGATCTCTATCAAAACAGAGACACTGATCACTTAAAATCTGAAATGGTTTGGGTTGGATGGGACCTTAAATCCCATCCAGTGCCACCCCTGCCCTGGCAGGGACACGTCCCACTGTCCCAGGTGCTCCAAGCCCTGTCCAGCCTGGCCTTGGGCACTGCCAGGGATCCAGGGGCAGCCACAGCTGCTCTGGGCACCCAGAGCCAAGCAATCCTCGAGTCCTCTGATTTTTAGGAACGTGGAGCTTGGAGAGTTAATAGTTTTTCCCTTGAGTCATCCCTCAGCTGCTCCTACTGCCATGCTGATCCCTTGCCCTCAAACTTGTGGTGGATGAGGCCCCGTTTTTTAAAAAGCAAAACCAATTCTACTGTAGTCGCTGTGATTTAGAGCTTTGTTCCATGCTAAAACACAAAAAACTTGTGAAGATTTAGGTGCTGCATCAGCTTTTACAACAAGGAGGATTTAGGCTTGTACTTCCCACCAACTTTTTGGTGTTGTTGGTGTTGTTGACTGAAGTTTTCTTCAGGGAAATTCTGGGCTTGGCTGGGAATGACCAGAGCTTTCCCAGGGCAAAGGGTGAAGCCACAGAGGGCCAAGAGCAGCACACAACATAAAATTCCCAGAGCAGCTGTGGCTGCCCCAGGATCCCTGGGAGAGCCCAAGGCCAGGCTGGAGCCATCTGGGACGGTGGAAGGTGACCCTGCCCATGGAGCAGGTAGCACTGGATGGCCTTTAAGGTCCTTTCCAGCACAAAATATTCCAGTATTCCATGAGAAATCCCCCCTCCTTGCTCTCCAGTGTCTGGACAAGTCAGATCCACTTCTCTGCTGTGTTTCAGTGTCTCAGACAGAGCACCCAGAAATGACCAGAAACTCCATCAATCCAAAGGCGAACACCAAATTCTACCTCTCCACTCTTGAAAGTTTTTGCCTAGCAATAAAAATTAGCTCAGGAGAATTGCTAAGTAATTTCAAGTACCATAAAGTAGCTGCTGGGAATAAAAAGTGTCGTAACTGCGAAAGCATCAGCCCAGTTTCTGCAGGAATGAGTTATTATCATTAATTATCACTCTATTTTATAGTTATTGCCTGTAATTTCAGACTTTAAACACTCCAAAGCATAAACAATGCTAATTTAATTACAGTGGGAAAGTCATAAAAATTTCCATGCAGAGGAAGAAATCATTAATAAAGTTTATTCCAAGAGAAACTTAAAATAATAATTAGGATTTGTTGGCATTTTTAGTGTGATGGAATTAAGAATCATTTCTTAGCTTGGGCCCCAGCTATTATTTACATTTGTTCATCATCACCTTGAGATGGAGAATTGTGGATAGAGTTGCATGACCTATGAGTGCTGAGCAGCACAAAAATAATCCCTCTGGTGTAAATCCCTTCCATCAGCTTCACTCCCCTCCTCGTGTCCAAGCACAGCATTGGAAAAACCATTCTTGGGAATGGGAAAATCCAGATCCTGATCCTGCTGCTGAAAATATTTCCACAGAAAGGTGAAATGTGCCTCCAGGCATGAGCGGGGACTGGAAATTGCATTTCCTCTGATTTATGCCACTGTATTCCGTAATTTCATAATGATCTCCTGTCCTCTGTCAGGAGCTACTCCTGCAAGTTGTGTTTCATCTTTGTCAGCGGGATGGTCACTTGCATCTATTCTAGGCGTTTATAAAGTGGTTAATTAGTGCAGGGGGGTGAGCAGAGCACCACAGCATCCTGCTGGAAACACAGAGTTGACATGGAGTTATTTTTGTTCCCATTTGTGATACAGTCAGAGGCCTGTTTATGTACAAAAATATCTGTTTAATGTGGATCTTTGTACATTAAACATTAATTTATGGGCTGGCTGTATCCCTTTCTTCTTTTTTCCCCCCCCTCTTTTTCTCTTTCTTTAGCTAATTCTCAAAGCACTTCAGGTCACAGAACACAGTCATAGCCCACAGATAAGTAAAATTCCCTGGACTGGAGCCCCCAGCTCTGAAATCTGACCCCCGCTCCAAATCATCTGTATTTGTGTGGAGGAACATAAATCCAGCTCTAGGAAATGACTCCTGGATCCCCAGGGATGCCACCCAGTCACCCTGGTGCTCCCAAACACGAGGAATGTGTGGTCCAGCCCTGCCTTCCATGCGCCTCCTGTTCTTTACAGCACGGCATTTCTGTCCCTGCTGGCTTTGGGAGCGAGTTTTGGGTGGTTAAAAATAAATCACCAGAGGGCAAAGAGGTGTTTCTGTGCACAGAGCAGAGCCTGGGTGGCAGAGCAGGCAGAGCTGCTGCGGCTGCACTTCTGGAGTCCGAGGGACGCTGGCGCGGCCTCATCAGCTCTGGACAAACTCCAGCTCCTCAAAGGTTTTTCTGGAGTCAGGGGCCCAAAGCTGACCCAGGATTTGCAGAGTGGCCTCAGCAGTGCCCAGGACAAGGGACGGATCCCTGCCCTGCTCCTGTGGCCACTCTGGGGCGGGTACAGCCCAGCTGCCCTTGGCCTTTCTGCCCACCTGGGCTCATTCGCAGCACCCCCGGTCCTTTTCCAGCTTTCCAGCTGTCACATGAAGAATAAACTACAGACAGAGTGTAGTAAAGAAGCCTTTCTGCCGTGTCTGAGGGGCAGGAAAGACTCATTTGTGTATTTAAACTCCTTCACAGAAGGGGGTTGAAATAGAAGGAAATCATTCCTTAACCTCAGATTTTGGCAAAAGTTTAACTTTAAGGAATCACTTTGTCCCTCAAATTCCAGTGATGGCAAATCAGATCTGTTTGTAAAAATGAATTCTTTATAAAGCAGACAACAGGTAAGAGGCAAAAGATCTCAATCAGAATTACTACACGGTATAAAACTAAAGAACTACCAGTAGATTACAACAGAACATAAACCAGTGCATGCTATCAAGGTGCTTGTATTAAAGCTGGAAAAATAAACAGTACTGATTAGGAATTGAATGTAATTTACCACCAAAACAAGAATAATGTGCACTGATTCCTTCACTTAATCCCTTGGAAGTAACTGAAGTAGGTGTCCCCACTCATGGCAGAAACTCCACACGTTTCCAGGAATTAGTTTAAATTTCTTTTCATCTCCAGAGCATCAAAAGACTCTTGTTCCACAGCAGACCCTCCGCAGAGATGATAAACTGGAATTACCCACTTAGGAACAATGTAGTGCCACTATGATTCTTGTAGGTTTTTCCAAGGTAATTTTCACCTCTGCCACTAATTCCGTGTCACAGCTTGTCCCTGTCTGCCGTACCTAATGGCTTTGCAGTGGAAATGAGCTTTAAGTGGCTGTTAACAGAAATTGGCTTTGAACCCATCAGCTGGAGATCAAAGACCCCTGAGCTCTCCGGGTCTTACAAGCAGGCTTGTTTTTTTTTGTTGTTTTGTTTTGTTTTGTTTTTTTTTTCCTGCATATAGATCTAGATAATTATAAACTGTAAAATGTAATTATTAGCTTTATTCGTCTTTTATTTGTACCCCGTGTTTCCAAGTTGGGAAAGCATGGAGTGGGCTCCTTCTGGCTTTTCCTGCAGCCTCTTCCCAGCCTGGCCGGGGATTTGTGTTTTGGAGAGCACTGGCCGTTGCTCAGGTGGGGTCCTGGCTGTGCTGCTGCTCTGCTAGGAGATCCCAGGGCATCAGGCACAGCCTGGCTCTGCGCGTCCACCCCGACCGTGCAACCCCTCACCTTGGGGCTGGATCCCCAGAGCCACACCAGGGGCACGCTCTTTGTCTTGCAGGCCAATATTCTGGGCTCAGAATGGGGGAATTGCCTCTGAAGCCTGTGGGAATTGCCCAGAGATGCCCCAGGATCCCTGGAGGCATCCAAGGCCAGGTGGGAACAGCCTGGGGTAGTGGAAGGGGTCCCTGCCTGCGGCAGGGGGATCTGGATGATGTTTAAAATCCCTCCCAGCCCAAACCATTCCCGAATTCTCTGGTTCTGTGAAATCAGCCCTTGCAGAGCTGCTCCAGCTCAGCCTCAGAGAGGATTCCTCACAGAGATTTCCGTGTCCTTGGCCCTCTGCCCACATCAGCAGCTCGGCCTGTCCCACAGCTCACTCCTACAAATGCATTTGGCCCATCTGTTTCTAAATCTGCTGCGGGGCTGGACTGGGACACCACGGCACATCCTGCAAGAATTCGGCTGGCACCGAAGTGGCCACGGGGACACAGTCCCTGCCTGGCACAGCCTCCAGCTCCAGGCTCCAGCGTCCAGCCTGGGCAGGGAGCAGGAGCTCAAGTGTTCTCTGTTCTCCCTCCTCGGGAAAAATGCACATTCCTTAATTCCCTTGGCTGGAGGGGACCTGCAGGTGGCCTTTTTTTGAGAAGCAATGATTAGCAAAGATCAATATTTCTTGTAAAGCAATATTGATCTTTGCTAATCACATGTGGTGGCTCTGGGCTTGCTGACACGCAGCTCTCACAGCCCCAGGAAGTGACAAATGAGGGAAGGTGGCTGTGTCACACCCCTGACAAGATCGCTGTCATTTCATTGCCAAATAGGGTTTTTTTTTTAGTTCTACTTTGTTTTTTTGAGGAGGCAGGAGATTGCAGAGGCAGATCAAGCAGCCTGTGTTTATTATTTACATGCTCCGTGCAAAAGCTGAGCTGCCAAATTCAAAGGAGGGACAGGATTCCATTGAAAATTAATACAGAGATTGTTTTCTCGGCTGTCAGGTCTGTCTGGTTTCCTGTCATTTTTTGCATTATTCAGAGCATCAGTTTGGGTTTGGGGAGTGGTGGCAGGGAGCACTGCTGGAGCTGAGTGTGGGTTGTGCTCACTGCAGCCACCCGTGTGGGAGGGACCAGTACTGGCATTTCAGTGTTCAATGGACTTTAAAAAGAAATGATTACTTAGGATTTTTCACTGCTGTGATGTTAGACCTGGGATTCTTTGGCCATGTTTGAGGTCCCCTGTTAATCTGCTTTCATTTCCCTTCTTTTTGACACAAGTGCCTTGTGCTGCTGAGTGCAATGTCTGTCCCTGCTGCTTTGCTGACATGACAGAAATGAGATTTATCCACTCTGAGACTTCCAGAAGTATCCAGGTCAAACGGTGTTAAAATTGTCAGGAGGAGAAGAAACAACTGCAGTTCATTAATACTTTAATTTGGAGGTGAGAGGTGTAGGTATGATAATGTTTAATTTTCATCACTCCTTACGAGCTCAAGTAAAACAGAGGAGAAATTGCTTAGGAGTGGGAACAAGTGCTCTGGGATGTGAATTCATTAACAAGTGTTTCATTATAATTTGTTTATGCTTCCTGCTTTCTTTTGGTAAATTATTAAAGTGATTTGAACTCAGTTCTTAGCACATTCACTTCTTATAGTTGTTAATAGAGGATATAACCCCTTGGATTTATTTACCAACAAACAAAAGGTAGTAAATGGAATAGAAATGTTTTTATGCCAAATGATGCCAAATCCAAGAAAGATTGTATTATCGTCTGTATTTTTAAAGGAAAAATCAGTATTTCAGGAAGAAAAAGCTGCCTGCAGCTTTGAAAATGCTTTTCAAACACTCTGGAGCAGGAGTTGGGATTTAAGAGGGGTCTGTGTGTGAGGGGGATTGAGAATCAGGTGGGTGCAACCTTGAGCCTGATGGGCTGGGAACAAAAAGGGAGAAAATGGGAGTATTGCGATGCCTGAGGAACAAAACCCTGTGGTCACTTGCACAAGATGGACAAAAATAGGCTGAGGGATCCAAATTCCATCTGAATTTCAAATCACCAGGTGGCCTTGAAGCGTAAATGTGCATTTTTAGTTTAGAATACTATGAAAAATCACCTGAGGGCTTTAATACCTGGGGTGAACACCCAGGGAATTCAGTCACCTGCCAGGTCCTTCCCACCCCACCACTGCCATGGAATGTGGCTGTGCACGTTCCCAGCATCCTGATTATCCAGGGCACTGGAGCTGCCCAGGCACTGGATAAATGCTTCTCTTTGATTTTCAAATATTCTTAAATAGTCACCTAATTTTTCTCCTTAGAAATATTGTACAAATCCAGCCTTGTCCCCAAAGCATGGCCTGGGTTTATGGCATTTGAAATGCAATATTTCATGCTGGTTTCCCAAAATTAATGGGTTTATGGTATTTTTAATGCAATATTTCATGCTGGTTTCCCAAAACTGATGTTTTTCACCCTCACCAAAACCAGAAAAATCAATGCAAGAGCCCACAACGGACAAACCACTGGCAATAAAGCAGAATATCCACACTGGGGAGAAAGAAAACTGTCAATAAGGAAATTGATTTTTCTTTCAGGTTGCTAACAACCACAACAAATTACAAAGTTAGGAGTAGCCATTGGGGTTTTTTTCCTCCTTCTTTTCTCATGGCATCCCCAGACTCAAATTAATGACAGGAAGAGGTCTAACAGGGGCACTGAAACTGGAGGTGTCAGAGGGGGGAAAATGTTGATGTAAATATGATCATGCCTATATTTCAGCTTCAAATTTTTTAAAAATGAGACAGTTTTGTTCCAAATTTCCAAACATCTGCACTTTTTGGTTGACTTCTGTTCGAACTGCTGAAATACCCAGTTATTTTGTAAATAAAGCATGGTTGCATATTTTTTTTTTCAACCTATAAGCCAAGTGTGAGACCTTGGCAGTGAATGTGAAATGAAGCTGCGTTACACACAGATTTTATATTTTTCTTAATTTCCTTTCAGTTCTGTAGGATTCACCCAGCTGGGGCAGGGCACACCAAGGACCTACACCCAGAGCAATCCTGAGAGCTGTGCCAGGAGGGTTCCCTTCCTAATTCCCTGATCAATCAGAACAATAAAAATAAAAAACTGTTAATATCTCCCATTTCCTTTTAATTTTTTCCCCAGTCACAACAAGGCTCCTTGGGACACAAATCCTGGCTCTTGGTTTTAGGTTCCTGTTTAAGACTGGGTGGTAATTCACTGGTTTTGCCCCAAAATTGTCATAGGAAATGCTGGTTTTGGAGCAGGGATGGAACAAAACTCAATTTTTTGGCATTTTTAAAGCCATACAATTTCCCCCCCGGGTGAGAAGCCCAAATATATTTCTTTTTCAGGAAAAATCATCCTTTCCCCAGAGTTGTTTTTTTTTTTCCCCAGAATTAAAGATTTTGGCTCACCGGGATTTTTCTCCGGGTCTTTAGCCCCTGTTCCTGTTTTTTCCCTGGGTGCTGCTACCACATCCCAACCTTTCTTTGTGCAACACCCATCCTGGGAAGAGTGGAAAGGAAATTCCCCAAACTCCAGCTTTCAAGCTGGAAAAGGGCACCAGATTTTAGTGGAGGACTCTGTGGAGTGGAGCCCAGCATGAGGAATGGACTAAAATATTGGTTTCCCTGCTTGTTTACAGTCCCACCATAAAGTCAAAAATTATCCTCCATAAAAAGATCTCCTGGAGCAACATTTGCAATAGAGGAGGGAGGAAAAGATTGTTTATTAAACAGATGCTGTGAATTTAATATGGTAACACCATTGCCACCCAGGGTTTTATTAAGGATATCTTCTTATCTAGAAATTTATTGTATCTCTATCCATTCTTATTTAACCCTGATTTCCAGAAAGAAACAATTAATGAGTCATTATCTGGGAAGTCAAGGGGGATGTGATTTAAATCAAAGCATCAAAGGCAAACACAGATCAGGAGAATGTAGCTTTTTGTCTTTTATTTTTAATATTCTAACAAAGAAAAATTTAGAGAGGAGCCAGCTTAAGGGACTAAACTCTGCTGGGGTTCTTGGCACAAATTATTTCCATTTTCAAACCGACAGAGAGGAAGTTTAGGTGAGATTTGAGGAAGGAATTTCTCCCTGTGAGGGCTGGGATGGAATTCCCAGAGCAGCTGTGGCTGCCCCTGGATCCCTGGCAGTGCCCAAGGCCAGGCTGGAGCCCCCTGGGGCAGTGGGAGGTCTCCCTGTCCTGGCAGGGGTGGCACTGGGTGGGATTTGAGGCCCTTTCCAGCCTGAACCACTCCAGGATTTTGTGGGAAGGGGAAGTCTCACACACCCTGAGCACCTCTGGTGAGCCACCTTAGCCTGGCACCTGCCGAGGGTCTCAGGGATGCCTGTGGGCAAGCTGCGACCCCTCTGAGACCTGGAGGTAAATCCCAAACTCGCCCAAGCACCACAAGCTCGGTGTGGAACTCAGGAATGTTTCCTGTGCTGCTGTTTGAGAGGGACAGGAATTCCTTCTCCAGGTGTCACCCACCTGAACAAGGCTGTTCCACCCTGCAGACCTGAGCTGGTGCCTCTAGGCTGGATTTTCCTGCTTGGATTTATCTGAAATAGAAGCTAAAACCTGCCTTGGGGTGGCCAAGGGGAACTGGGAGGGTCAGATCTCAGCAAGGGGTGCTCCTGGTTGTGTCCCCTAAATCCCATTTTCAGGAATGGCTCCGTCAGCTTTTCTGGTAAGTTTAGAGAATACAGATAAAACCCAGGGGGAATATTAAGGAGCCAAACTTCAGAGCAGCTTATTCTTTGCTGATCCTCTCACACTGTGACCTCTTCCTCTCCCAGAAACAGCCCCAGCCTCGGGTCAGTGATGGATTTTGGGATTTTTGAGGCAACAGCGACCTGCAGCTTGCAAAGCTCCTCCAGACTCTCAGTCTCAGGTGGAAATTTATTCCTCTGTAATTCCTGTGCCTCGCATTAAACTCTCCCTGAGATATTCATTATGATACTATATAAAATTAAATTATTTGATGAATGAAGCCCTGGTTTGCTGCTGCTGCTGCCTTTCCATTCCCTGGCAGAGCCTTCAGGGTGTTGCAGATGCGTGACCCAGGGGCTAAATCCATCCTTCCAGAATTCCCTTCACCATCAGAGCTCTCCCTTGCCTTGCCACCCCCCAAAAATGTGTTAAATCTCGGTTTGTAGCATTTTCTGACCTTGCAAACCCTGCAAACAAGGGGCAGGGCTGTAGGAAGGAACATGCATGTAACATATATGTAATCACACCTCCCTTGCTGCGGGGTGGAAAAACCTGCAGCTCTTCTGGTGCATGAATCATTAATTTTTATTTCACTTAGAACTTGTGGCTGTCCAAAAAGCTGTGGATAAATTCTCCTCTGTAAACATTCTAAAAATCGACTTTTTTTTTGTGAGTTTCAACAGCTAAAAAAACTTGTTTCTGTTCTCTGGAAGAAAAATATGAGCAACAAAAAGCTGGAATCCCAACACTGAGATGCTTTGAGATTTTCCTGTTTGATGTTTACACACCTCAACTCTTTTGTAACAGTTTGAAGTGGTGAAAAAAACATTTCTTTCTTTACCTTGAGAGTGGGGTAACATCTATTCCCTTTTTTAAAAAAAATAGCAAAGGAACTTTGCCTCGACTTTTCAGGGAGAACTTTAGCTCTACCCTAAGTCGTGGTGCAACATTACCAGCACCAGGCAACGTCCCAGTGCTGCCTCATTGCTGGCAGTGCTGATTTATTTATTTATTCAGCCAGTATTTAATGCAAATGCAGCTCCTGTGTCTGTGTTGTTGGAGCTCTCCGGAGGAATTTCAGCAAATTCACAGCCCTTGTTTCCTGAGCATGAATAACAAAACCTCTTCCATCACCGACTGCTCTGTCTGGTGGAAACCTCTGTGAGAAAAGTTTCTTCCCATGTCTCATTTTAGGGTAAGGCGTCAGCAGCATCTTAAGGGTGTAAACACTGGAGTAAGTATTTCAGGTTTTTGTAGCAGAATCTTCCAACTTATTCAATTCCAGGCTAGAATTCCTTCCCTAGTGAAGATTTTTGTAAGGCTGCTTCATTCTGAATATTTACCTTGGAATGGAAAAGGGGAAATCCCTTTTTTAGGAAAAGAAATCAGATCAAATCAATGGTTCAGAATGTTTCTTTCTCCTTTTCATTGCTGCCTGTGACACCTCAGTGGATTAATGCTCCAGCCTTTGCTCTTTTTCTCCCTGCTCTTTCTCACAAGTGCAAGATGCAATAATTTTAATACCCAATACATTGGAGTAGCTCAGGTTCTGTTCAGTATTATGTTGACCTTTTCAGTATTCAGTATTTTGATTATCTGGTGATCTTTTCCCTGCTGGAAGCCTGGGGAGGGCTTTAAGCACAAGTATGCAGGGGACAGGCAGAGTAAACAGCAGAACAGATCTCAACAAAGCTGCTGCTACAATTTGCAAACTGCAGGACACGTCCAAATATTTGCTATTGTCTTTTATCAACTTGCCAAAGGGAACTGAAGCTCAGGAATAGATTGCTGTGGAAGGACGGGGAAAATGATGAAGATTGAGGGTTTGATTTATTAGGAGAGATTAAAGTGACAAAGGATGAATGGCTTGACTAAACAGGTTTTGAATTGGGCTATAAAAGTTGTCTGAGGGCAGGCACAAGGTACCTGCACCCCCAGGGAGAGGGTGGGTAGGGGCGTCCAAAGGGGGCAGAAATTTCAGTGCGGCAATAAACAGCAGAAAGAAAAATTAGAGAGGAATAACTCAGGCCCATGTGAGGGATTTCACTGCACTGCTGACTGACTGTCCCTTGTGTTTGAGCATCTTCTCGTCTCCTGTGGCTCTTGGTGAGATGCTGTGCCACAAGTCCTGGCTTAAAAGACATTTCTGGGGTGTCTCACACTCTGAGCCTCCCAGTTTAGAGCTGTAAATGAAAGCCACAACTCCCCTTTCCCTCCCTGTTTAATATCCTTTCTGTTTTCAGCTCTGCTGATGTTCTCAGCCTCTGCATGTGAGAGTATTTCCCAGTGCTCATTAATCCACAGACTGGTGTCATTCATGTGCCACTCTTCAAAGCCGTTGTAAGAGATGAGAAGGAGATAAAAGGGATCTGGCGATGGGATTCAAAATTTGCAATCAGGTTTCATTTGTTCACCGCTGATGGGGAACAGCCCAGCTCCAAAAAGAGTGGAATTATCTCTGCTGTTCCTCGGGCTGTTGTGTGAAGGTGCTCACAACAACTGCAGTGCTGATGAAACGAGTCCTGAACGTTACAATCGTTCTTTAAGCATCCTTAAAAAGCGATTTTCTTCCCCCTGATTGAGAAGCTCGTCCTGAGAAAGGGGCAGGGAAGGGGGCGATTCTCTTCTGTGAGTTTAACCACAGCGTGTGGGCGGGAGGAGCTCCCTGGAACGAAGGGGTTTGCCCTGTGTGGGGTTTGGGGTGAGCCCGGCAGTGTTTTGTCATGGGAGCAGAACGTGGAGATGCCCTCGCAGCTGAGAGATGGCTGAAAATCCTGATTTTATTTGCCTCTCCCCTTGAAAACCCCTTCCTAACCTGAGGCCCGATCTATAGGGCTGCTTTTGGGACTCTGCTGGGCTGTATTGATGGCTGGGGCTCTGAGGCAGGACCCCGGGTTCAGCTGGAGTAAATCAGGCGCTGCAGCGGCTGATCCAGTCCCACAGGTGACACCACAGGTGACAGCACAGGTGACAGCACAGGTGACAGCACAGGTGACACCACAGGTGACACCACAGGTGACAGCACAGGTGACACCACAGGTGACACAACAGGTGACAGCACAGGTGACAGCACAGGTGACACCACAGGTGATAGCACAGGTGATAGCACAGGTGACACAACAGGTGACACCACAGGTGACACCACAGGTGACACAACAGGTGACAGCACAGGTGACACCACAGGTGACACCACAGGTGACACAACAGGTGACACCACAAGTGACACAACAGGTGACACCACAAGTAACACAACAGGTGACAGCACAGGTGACACCACAGGTGACACAACAGGTGACACCACAGGTGACAGCACAGGTGACACCACAGGTGACACCACAGGTGACAGCACAGGTGACAGCACAGGTGACACAACAGGTGACACAACAGGTGACAGCACAGGTGACAGCACAGGTGACACCACAGGTGACACCACAGGTGACAGCACAGGTGACACCCCACCCCGGGGCTCGTTCCTCTGTATTCCACCTGCTGACCCCACACGCCACACCCAGCCCCGCTCACTTTATCCCTCCCCTTTCCTCTCCAGCTCAGCGATTTCTGTCCCCGCGCCCTGGGCTCTTTGGGGCCCTCAGAGCTGCCCTGGTTCCCTTTTTTTAAAGTCAGAACAAGCTGGGGTTGCTCACCTGGGTTTGGAGTGGAGGACTGGGAGCTGGCCTCCCCTGGTTCCTCAAAAGCATCTCTGGAGGACACAGTTTATTTTAAAGGTTTAGTCTACAGTTTTTAGGTGATATTGAATTGATGCTTCATCTGAAATATTCCGCAGCAGCCACGCTGACCTGGGCGGTCTCCACACTTGTTCTACCCAGGAATTTCCCTCTGTGTTTGGGGAAGGGTTAAGCTGAGGGTTATTTCAGATTATTGCTGTAGGAAATGGCTGTGGAGTAATTCCTGCTGCAAAGAGAGGCTCCAGTCCTCCAGCCGGGCCTGGAAAAGGCCATGCTAATCACGCAGGACTTTCATGTCTGCCTATTTTTATGTTTTTGTGTCACTTCCAATTAAAATGTCCTCTTTTACAAGTGTCACGTCTGTGTGTTCTCCAGTTCCTTCCGTGCCCTGTTTTTGCAGTGGGTTTTTCAGATTTACCTGGGTGAAAAGCCCCATTTTTAATGCCTGGCTGGGACCTGCAAAGCTTGGTGCCATCAGGATATTATTGGATATTATTATTATTATTATTATTATTATTATTATTATTATTATTATTATTATTATTATTATTATTATTATTACATTGATGATATTATTATTATTATTTTATTGTGTTTTTTTAATCATTAGCTTTTTACTAAAGCTCAGCCCTTCCAGCCCCTCTGGGTACAGATGTCTCCATTTTGTGGGACAGCCAGCAGGAAATCCAGGGTCCCTCATCACCTCTGAGCTGGTCCCGGGATTTGTTTTAATGCTTCAAATTATTCATTAGGGCAAAAGCGCTCTGCCGACCAAAGCAGAACAGCAGGAGCACCATAAATGATATTTTTGGAGGTATTTGTTGGTTATGTGGCTGTTTCTTTGGTTTCTTCCCAAAGCCTGAGCCACACTGTGGTTTGGGGATGCTGCCTCCAACAGGATCTGCCTTTAATTGGAAATTTGCTTTGTATTGTGGAAGAAACCTCCCTGAAAAGAAAATAAATCTGCAGTTTATGCTCCGTCGTTAAAGCTGGTCGGGAATTGTTCTGAGGGAATACCAATATCTCCAAGTGAAATTAAGGACTTGGAAAAAAATTAATTGAGAATCAAAGGTTCATTCAAAATTAAAGTTTGTATGGATTTTCAGTTAGAATGAAATTAATCTCTGTCAGTGGGCAGGCACATTTAAAGTCTTGCTCTGTGAGTGTTCTTATGGCTCCTTTTATTTGAAGGAATAAAAGCAATTTATCTGCCCTGTGTTGGAGTGGGATGAATCAGCCTGGGAAGGGCCCATTTCTTTTTCTTTCTTTCCTTTTTAGAACCAATTCTAAGGAGCCCACTGAAGAAGTAACGGGGGTGAAGTCCCTCCTTCCTTTATTCAACTCAATTTAGAGGAAAATTGAGATTTGTAGGTTTATCCTGACCTTGCAGAGGAATGATTTAATTTGCTGAGTGTTTTGTAGGGTAACAATGCACCTCCTGGGTTGTTTCTATCCATTGCTCACTCCAATAACATTTGGGATTGGGCCATCATCCTCTCACTGGTGGGGAACCGAGGCAGAGAATTGATGTGTCCAAGACTGGAAAGCGAATCCAGGCTCAAAACTGGGATTAGGCCTTCCCTGAACACTGTTTAGAGGAGTATTAAAAATTGGAGTATTAAACCCTGAGTAGGGTAAGGGATTTACGCTGAGTACAGGAGTCCTGGGTGGGGCTAGGTGAAGTCAGGGAAAAGAAATTCCTAAATGCCAAGAAGTCAGGATGAAACCTTTCCTTCTGCAGAGAGGCTGTGGTTTCCTGGGTGGTCCTTGCTGAGCTGGGATGTGCTGTGCAAACCCTGACAGGGGAGGGGATGGGACGGGGCTGGGAGCTCCCAAACTTTGTGCCAGCTCAAATTCCTGCTCCCTGCTCATCAGGATTTCATTCCAACGCTTGTTCTGGCCTGTTCTTGGGGCATTCATCTACTTCCTTTGCCCATGAGAGCCCTAATTCCCTGTAAAATCACCAGCAGTGAAGCTGCTCAGAAAATCCAGCTGCTTTTCCCATGTGTCCTTGGTGAGAGAGGCTGGGGCTGGGATGGAGTGTCAGGATATTTCCCTGAGCTCAGGCACAGCCAAGTGCAGCCCTGAGGGGTCTGGCCTTGTGAGGTCCCAACAGGATGAGCAGTCTCCTCCCTGGTGGTTTATCTTTCCCACAGGCTTCCTATTTCCTTCTGGATTAACATATTTAGTGGGTGTAACGTGTTTAGTGGGTCTACGAGTTCTCCCAAATGATTCCTTAGTCTCTCTATAAAATGGGATGTACAGAGAAGGAGGCAGGGAGCTCTTATGGGATTGAGGGTGTTTCCTATGGATAAACAGCAATTCTTATGGGATTGAAGGAAATTCTTATGGATTGAAAGCAGTTCTTATGGGATTGAAGGAGTTCTTAGGGATTGAAAACAGTTCTTATGGATTCAATGCAGTTCTTATGGGACTGAAAACAGTTGCTATGGATTGAAGGCATTTCTTATGGGATTGAAGGAAATTCTTACGGGTTGAAGGCAATTCTTATGAATTGTAAACATTTCTAATGGATTTAAGGCAGTTCTTGTGGGACTGGAGGCAGTTCTTATGGAACTGAAAGCAGCTGCTATGGACTGGAATCAGTTCCTATGGACTGAGGGCCAGCTGCTCTGGCAGTTGTCAGATTTTTGGAGCTGGTGTAATTCTGCCCTGGCCCTCGTGAAGCACATCCAAACTTTCAGCACGGATCCATGGAAATGGGTCGAGGCTGAAGCACAGAGAGCTCAGACCCAATGCCACAAAAGATTCATCCTGGCATGTGTATATTAGGAAAATACAGCAGGGAACCTATTCCTGAAGTGCTGCTTCCCACAATGCACGTGCCATGGCATGGATTTGGGAAATGGTACCCCCCACTCTTTGATAAATTGGCATCAAATCAGCAAATTTATGTAAGATTATTTGCATGGAATAGGATGGCCTGCAGGCTTCATGCACACCTTTTAGGAAGAGGAGATTATTTGGGGAAATGATAACCACACACTCCTTTATTTCCACTTTAATCCACACCAGCTTTGTGCATCCTCTTAAAATATCAGAGACAGTATTATTTTATCTGTTAACAGCATGTCCTGCTCTGTGTGTATGTATTTTAAAAGTCAGATGATAAACCAGGTTTCATCATCTCCAAGTGACAATAGATCTTGTTGGAGACAAATTTATGGCTATTCCATTTTTGTGCTGGTGTCAGCTAACCTTGGCAAACAGAGCCCCTCTTACTGTTGGGATGAATCAAATAAATCTTGGCTTTTCCACTTTCTCTTCCTCCTGCTTTTGAAACCTTGTCTCAGACCTTGTCGCCTCCTTTATTCATGGCAGCCAGAGCATCCTGTGGGCTGAAATTCCTTCAAGGACCTGGCAGTAATATTTCACCTCTTTTTAGCCTTTTTAAAAAATTTATTTCTCTCTCTTGCCTTGATGCATAAAAAACCCCATGAACAGCTCTGTGATGGCTTCAGAGGCACTGTTTGGATATTTGTTTATTGTCAGTAATTTCCAGAAGCTGAAAGTAATCTCCAAATGCTTCCATTCCAATGAGGGGTTTGATCAGTAAGAGTCCTTGGTTCATTTTATTTTCTACCACGATCCTGTGGTTCCGCATCTCTGAGGAACTGCTCTTCTCTGGGCCACTCTCGCAGTAACTCCTTCAGCACAGGATGAGGGTTCTTCTGCCTCTGGACCCATTTTTGCTGCCTTTGTAAATCAGTAACAAAATTTACAGGACATCTTTTAAGGCATTTGAGCTGTTGTTTTATTTAATGAAGGATCTGCAATAAGAGAAGCGGCTCACTCAGAGCTGAGTGAAAAAAAACCTGTCAAAATCTGGTGTGGTTTTAGTTCCTGGTAAATTGAAGAAAAATCAGAAGTTGGAATGCATTTTGTGAAAGTATTTTTCTCTTTTCAATGCTGTCTTTGAAAATAAAACATAAAGTATCAGAAATTAGGCGACCCCCGATGAGAAGAAATGCTGATGTCTGGCTCCAGATCAGAAGGCTGAAGGACAGCTTTATTAAAACTAGGCTACATTACATTAATATACTATTTAAAGATATACTATCCTATTCTACCTACTTACTTCTTACTCACTTATCTAACCAGCTTAACAAACTCGTGACTCTGCTGAGAGCCCGAGCCACAGCTGGATCCCACTGGTCACTGAGCCCAAACAACCTTCACCAGAACCCAGCCCAGCGATCCCTGCAGGTGAACAATCTCCACACCACATTCCACGTGGGGAAAACAAAGGAGCAGAGACAAAGATTGTTTTCTCTTCTTCTCTCTGTGCTTCTCCAGAGAGACAGAATCGTGTCCCTCTGTCCAGAGAACGTGAATGTCACAACAAAGGATGGGTTTAAACGATGATTTGTCTCAGTACAGCTGCTCTCTAGCTGGACAAGGTCAGTCTGGCTGTAGCACAAACCCAGCTGGGTTAGCCTGGCTCATTCAGAAGAGAAGTAAAGCAAGTCCCCAGGGGAGCAGCCACTGGTTAGACTTGAACTCAAACAGAGACTCACCCAGTGATGCTCCTTCTAGACTGCAGCCATGCCGCTGGGCAAGGAGCTGGGCCCGTGTGGAGGCCAGACCAACCAGCTGTGTGAGCCCAAGCATTTAAACCCCTTGTAGACGAATATCTTATTCCTCTATTATTCCAGAATAAACCGTTGCCGCTGTCGCACGGATCTCCGAGAGTTCCTGTTGGCTCTGTCTCCAGCCAACAACCCCACATAACAGAAATTCACATTTCAGAATCACAGCACCCTGGAGTGGGTTGGGTTGGAAGGGACCTTAAACCCATCCAGTTCTCCTATCCCAGGCTGCTCCCAGCCCTGTCCAACCCGGCCTTTTTTTCAGGACAAAATGGCAGAAATGAATTTTGAATGCATCTACCCTTTAAAAAAAACCCAAACTTGTGTTTTCAAGCATTTGGCTTCAATTGCAGGTGCTCTGGCCTTGCTCTGGCTGAACCTTTAAGGTTTTACTGGAAATGACCTGGAAATAAAGAGTAGAATTCTCTAGCCCCTGGTCCACCAGAGTCCACGCTCATTAATCCCAAATTTCCACTCAAACCTGCCCAAGAATGTGGAATTACATATCAATAAACTCCCTCACTGCTGCAAAAGCAACTTTCAAATGACAGAATTATGTTGTAAATAGAAAAATAAAAGAAAATGACAAGATCTGGAGGTGCTTCTATAGATGTGGAGCTGCTTCATGGCAGCAGATTTAGCTAGATATTAAATATGATTGATTTTTATTAAACAAATCCCTCTAGATGAGAATTTGGTTGATTTCCTTCCTCTGACAAAGCTTTTTGAAGATCTGGAAGTATCAGCTCAGTTCAGATTTTGGTCTTTCCAGTACAAATAAAGAAGGATAAATAGAATCAAGGGTTTCAAGTGTAAAAAAGCAAAGAGGAGGGAAAAGCATGGGGGGGTTTCCACCTTGAAAATGAAGTGTAGCATTTGAAATTTGCACCCAGCCACAGCAGGAGAGGATTTCCTGTGCTGTTTCCCCTTGAAGCATTCCAAGAATCACAATAATTGCAATTTTTGACAAAATTAGGGCTCAAATGTGGTTAAATACCTGTTACAAATTTGCCCAGAAAAGACTTTCAGATTCTTAAATAGAATTTCCTAATTCGAACTGGGACAGGAGGTGGCTTTATGGAAGTGGATTTGTTTGGCATCAACACTGCCATAACTCTTCACCCTTTTTCAGAGCTGTAGAGGGGTGCTCAGGGGAGAAGAAAATGGTATTTTGGGGGATCTGATGGCTGCAAGTGCCAGGGAAACGTTCTGTAAGGCAGTGACAACTCTGATGATTAACCTTACCCACAGACACAGGAGCTGTACCTGAGGTTTCCCTTTGCTGATAGTCTCAATTTGGATAAGAAATATCCACAGAAATAACAGTGGGATCATCTTGAAGGAGCTCCCTGTGCATTTCCTGAGCTCTTTCCTTGTTGCAGTTTGTTTTAGAGGGTTTTTGGTCTCAGCTTTTGCTGACGACAGGCATTTGAAGTTAACACAGAGCTTCACACACAGGAAATCCTTGCCAGAGGCCCTGATTTGTGTGAAATGCAGGAACCACCGACCTGCTGAGAAAGAAGGGCTCCTGGAGAATGGATAAAGAACTCTGGGCAGGTTCCTGATTGATATTTTCCTCCCTTTGCACAGACTGGGGCTCCCACCAAGGTTAGTGGCACTACCTGCAGTCCCCCGAGTGCCCCAAATCCCCTGCCCGTTTTGTGCTCTCCTTATTGCCAGAAAAACAAACAATTTAATAAATAAGAACAATTTTTAAACACTCCTCCCTCCCCGTGCTCCAGCAAGGGGTGGAAGCGCTGCTTTTCTGCCGCCCTGCTCAGTCCCGATTGTGCTGTTGATCCGCGGATGCGACTGCGACCTTCCTCGGGCACACTTCTAGCACGGACTGCAGGGTCGGCAGTGGGTCGAGGGACAGGCTCAGGATTGGGGCTTTACACTTTTCCTTGGCGTTTTGCCGAGCGATCTCTATAAGGATTCCCTGCCCCCCTCCTGGGCCCTGTACTTGAAGGTGCACCGCCCTGCGAAGTCACTCAAAGAACTTAAGGAAAGACTCGGAGGGAAACTGAGTTATAGACAGGTAATTATCAGTGGGGACATCCGGGCACAACCCAGAAAACGCCTCTTCTGTCGCCCTCACGCTCTCCCGGAGAGCCTCCCTAGGTATTTTTGCGCCTTGTTTTTCCCCCTCCGCCCATTCCGCCTCCCCGCAAAGGTGATCGATGGACAACAGCAAATCGTCGTCATCTACCGCTGCGTTAGGGTCAGCCCATCGTGCTGGCAAAGCGGACTGTGCTTCTCTTCTCCACGCTGCCTCCCATACCAAAAACTCCGTTGAGGACAGCAAGCACGAGAAAAGTGTACGGAGATCCGCAGGAGCTAAGACATCTCCTGAAAGACTGGCCCTCAACAGTCCCTTGAAATATTTGCTGTCGCTACCAAAACTTTTCTGAGCTTTGCAGAGCCCTTTCTTGGTCTGGGAGTCGAGCGGGGACCACTGGGGCCGGGGCACCCCCACTCTGCCCAGGGGTGTGGGTGACCGGAGCAGTGGAGAGAGGGGGATAGAATCGGGGCTCCGGAAGCACAGATAAATCTGGCTATCATAAGAAACCCAATCTGGCTCTCCTAGTTCCATAAGCAAGTCCCTGGGTGAACAAGCATAGGATAGACTTAAACTCAGAGACCTCGGTCAATCCCTGTCAGCCCCAAATGCAGCTGCAGGGAGCTGGGCAGTGTGAGACCCAGACCCACGAGTTCCCTCGAGCCCGAGCTCTGAGCTCCCTAGGTGGGGAGGTTCTGAACAATAAAACGCTGTTTGTGCTGTTTGTTGAGGACCCTCAGCGAGTCCCTGTTGTCTCTGTCTCCAACCAACGACCCCTAACGTAATACCTGGGGGTTTTTGTTCTCCTGACCTGCAGTTAGTAAATATCCACCCTCCAATTTCCAAGAACAATCAGTTCCTTTCTACACAACATCAATGCTATTCCAAGAATTAAGTGAAAATATCTCTGAATATCTCAAAGGTGAGGCGTTGCTATTTTTCTTATCATTGCAACCCCTCCCTCTGAATTAGGCAGTCGAATTCAAGCTCAAAGCCCATGTAACATTTCCTTCCCTTATCAGAACTGAGCTCTCCCCGGACTGTGAATGCCTTAGGGGGAATATCAACAATTATCTCGGCAGATCTGCTGCTGAATAAACCAAGGAAACTCGAAAAATGGAGCATCTTCTGCCTCATCCAAACAAATGAGCTCCAGCTGAAGATTTAAGCAATCAGATTTGCATAATGAACATGTTTATGCCACATTACAGTCACCTGCTTTACAAATTCAGAGAGCATTTCCCCACCATTATCTGCTGTCAGCGCAGAAAAATGGAACATTTGGGTGAAAATAGTTTGCAAGGAAACGTGAATGCGTTTTATTTTGTGCTTTTTAACATCTGATCCTCAAGGAGTGCTTAATTGGGAGTTGAAAGTGTCGGATTAGTGCCTCAAGCTTCTGGGGGTTTGGGCTGAATCCTCTTCCAGATTACTTAAACTGAGCACCTGCCAGTCTTCTGTATCTTCTAATAGTCCTGTTGTTTTTCTATTTTTTAAAAGCTTTACCATGCAGTTAATTATTTCATTAGTGTTATTTCCCAGCTTTATCTGTGCAAAAGTTTTAGAGTCCAGCACAGTTACTTTGGTCCCTTTTTAAGCAGATTTTCAAGAGCACAGAGAGGAGTTTATACACTTGTATCCAAAAATCGTGCAAACCCCGTGATGCTGGTTGGGCAGCCTGTCCAAATGCAGGGTTTTCAGGAGTTCCTGTGGGATATTTTTCCTTGTAGACCTAATTAATTTCTCTCTGACTTGTGGAAAGTCAGTGCACAAAATGTGAGCTGCACCTCACATCTTCTTCCCATATTTTGTTAACTTCCCGAGGGGGAGGTTTTAATGCTAAAAGTTTTCAGTTAAAACTCCCCCTGTATGTACTTTTATCAATAGGGTGATGCATCTGTAGTTCACTGGAAATTAAGGAGCAGCTGAGTGTAAATTGGGACTTCTGTGGGGTGGTGGCTGAAATGAAAAGTTCATTTCTTGCCCAGGTGTTGGAGCCCCTCCTCTTCCTAATATTTAACTTTTTAGTCTTTTTTTTTTTCTGCTTAGATAAAGAAACCCAAACAAACCCCCAACAACTAAGACCCGACAGACAGAAAAAGAAAAAAAAAAGGAAAGAAACTTCTTCAAACAAAAATTGCCATAATTTATGCAAATGATTGCATTTCGCCCTGGATATTTGCCATACCCTTCAGGCATGTCTGAAACCTGGTTGGGTGTTCATCCCCTCCCTCCCCCTGCTGCTTTCTGCACTTTTCAGGGTTTGCTAAAAATAATTTTCCAATTTGACCGAGGGTCAAGGACTGGATTTTTTTCCTTTCCTTTTTGTTGCTCTGGCTGGAGGTAGAAATCCCAGGGACAAAGCCAGCCCTGCTGCCTTTTCCAAGCTCCTTGTGCAAAATAATGAAGAGCACACAAAACACCGCTCCTGGGGGAATAAATCTTCTGTCAGGGTTAGAATCTGATGTGGGATCTATAAAACAGAAATTCTGTGGTGCGAGGGACCAGAGGTGTCTGATTCATTTCAAATGGGGGAAGTTAAAATGTCCAGGCTCTAAATGCAGGACAAATTCAGCTCCCAAATCCTCAGTACCTAATGGACAATCCCCAACACACTCCCAGGGACTGAAGTTGACTGATTTATTCTGATTTTATGATGTTATAATTTTCAAACTCGATATAAAGGGCAAATTTAGCATCTCCTTTTTGCAGACCGGAGGTGACAGTGTCAGATTTTATGAAGTGCAGCCTCCAGCCAGGGATTGTAGTGATTTATGCACTGGGTTTATTTTCTTTTACAGATCTTTGCTTGTGTCTCCCGCTTTTATTTATTTTTTTTTTTTCTCTTCCAGCACAAAGTCAATTCCTACACTTGTGATGTATTTTCTGTGCAGTGGCTTATAATAAAATGCAGTGTTGTTAAAAAGGAAGCAAATAAATAAGACTGTGCAGTGTGAGCAGAGGTGCTGGCACCATTTGGTTCTTATCCAGGGTGAAGGTATCAAACCCCTGGACTCACATTTATCAGAGATGAGCTTTGCCATACCCCTGCTGCATGTGATCCTGCTTTTTTAACCCTGGATGGGTTTTTTTGGGAAGGATTGTGCCTCTCTGTGTTTGAGCAACCTCTGATGCTGCAGCCTGACCTGTGTTTGGTTGTTCCATTACCTTAAAAATAATAAATAAGATCAAATTGATATTTCATGTATTATTTTCCAAACTAACAAGGCTGGAAAAGACTCAAGACAAGTTTTTACCCCAGAATCCCAAACTATTTACCGATTCAAGCACCCTGTTTCTAACAGGCTGGGTTTTAAGTTGGTTGTTCATTTTCATACAACTTTGGAGGTGAAATCTCCCTGCTGATCTCCAGGCAGGTGAGGTTTGGTGTGCAGCCAAAGAGTGAAGCATCCCAGAAAGAAAATGTTTTTCAGCCTTACAAATCCCCACTGGTTCACTGCAGCTCTAATTACAAGCTCCCCTCAGGACCGCTTCCCACAGTGAGGAGTGAGGAAAAAAACCACAAAAATTGTGATATATACAAAGATAAGGCAAGTGACTACAGCCTACAAAGCCACCAGTTATGCAAGATTTGCTTGTTGGGTGTTTGAACTGTTCCCACGGAATGAAGTCCAGCTTTCCAGGCACTTTGGCATCCTCTGGTGTGAGGGAACAAATGGGAAGCTCTAAACACACAGTGAGGCACTGCAGCTCACAGCCCCAGCTGGAACCCTTCAATGGCCACGGACAGCTGTGGCCAGTGAAGCCCCTGCAACAATGATCACAGCAGCAAAAGTGACTGCATCTTTTATGTTCAAAGCACCACAGCTCCTGACTGGCTTTGTTCCAGGGAAATCTCTTCTCCCTCCACTCCTTGAACCACCACTGGGCATCAGAGGGGGCAGTGGGTTGGGGACTTTGCTGGGGCTGAGGAGGGCACTGGGGGTAATTCAGGGCAGGACAATGGTGGTGGAATTTGTGCTGGAGTGTGTTCAAAGTGAAGGAAATATTGCTGCTTCTCCCCTGCTGCCCCTCCACGTATGTATCTGTATTTTCACGTGGATTTGTATTCTCGTGGCTTTTTGCACCACTGAGTGTGGGCTAATGAGGCAGGGCCAAGCCTGCGCTCTTTCTTCAAAGAGAATTATTGCTCTGATGTCACCCTGGTGATTTCTGGACAGGAAGATATTCCCTCCTTGCCATATAAACTTTGTTTATTCCCAATTTCCTGTGCTATACAGTGTAGACAAACCTTTTTTAATCCCTTAAACCCGTATGTGCTTCAGTGCCTTTACATATAAATTCACACTTACGTCAACAGGCTCAGGGTGGGGTTGTTGGAGTGTCAGTGCACAGCCAGGAGTGGAACTGAATGATCCTGGTGGGTCCCTTCCCACTCAGGCTATTCCATAATTCTGCATGAAAATTAGATTATAATTCCTGCTTCATGTCCTCTAATCCCTGTAAAGAAATCACAGCAGTGTGGTACTCAAAATTTATTTTATACATGTTTTACATGAAAGCACCAACAAAACTCCTGATCAGCCTCAGGTTCTGCCTTTCAGTCTTGTGGTACCTCCCAAGTGTTTCTCAGAAAAGCCTCGGTGAGGGCTCAGCTGCCCAGTGCCTCTGCCCTCCCTGCCCAGTTCTGCCCAGTTCCCCTCCCTGTATCTCACCAGTGCTGGGACTGCAGTGGCTGAGCTTCAGAACGCCCTGGTGCGGGTAATGAGGGAGCCTAGAGGGAGAAAACAGACTGGAAATGGAGCTGCAGCACCATGCAGGACCACCCAGTGCAACCATTCACCAGTCACTCTGCAAGCTCTCGGGATTCCCTGCGGGACAAAAGAGTCCCAGCAGCACCAGCTGAGCTCAGCCTCAGTGGGGCAGGGTCTTGTGCCCCTTGCCTGACTCCCCCTCTTTTGTGGCATTTCATGGTGTTGGTTGGTACTGGCAATGCTGTGTGTTTTCACTTTTATGTGTCCCTATGAGGTTTTTATTCTTTGGATTTCAATTTTAAGCTCTCTTCCTTTACAATTCATCCCTCATCCCTTTTAAAGTGAAACAGGCTAATTTAATCAAGCAGTCTCTAGAATAATAGGGAAGTTATGCTAATTTTGGGAGATTAAATTGTCTCTCTTTTTTTGGCTCATGAAATAATGTGCTCTTAACTCAGGAGAAACTTGCTCCTTTTTTTATGGAGAGCTGGAATTGTTTCTTTAATACCTTACAAGCCCATCAGGAAAGGATCGCAGGGAATGTGAGCAGAGGGAATGGACACTGCACCAGCTGGAGCTGCAGATTTTTTGTGCCTGTCAGGAAAATCCTGAGTGGGAATAGGGTTTAACAGGAGGACTTCAGGCCAGCCTAAAATCTGGATTCAGAGGAAGGACCAACTATTATCCTGGAATCATGAGCCATGGAATGGTTTGGGTTGGAAGGGACGTAAAAGTTCACGTAGTTCCCACTCCCTGCCACAGGCAGGGACACCTTTCATTATCCCAGGTGGCTCCAGCCCAGCCTTGGGCACTGCCAGGGATCCAGGGGCAGCCACAGCTGCTCTGAGCACCTGTGCCAGGGCCTATTTGGACAGGTTAAGGCTCCTCATTGTTTAAATATCCCACGGTTGTCAGCAGTGATGCTACAGGTGTGTTCATTTATCGGCTCTGGGCTACAGCACCAGGCTGGAACTTGCAGATCTCACATTCCCTGGGGCCTTTGGAATGGTCTTTGACCCTCGCTTGCCTGCTTTTGTTAGGCATATGAACTGGGGTGATGATACTTGTCTGAGTTTGAGGGATTTGAAGTCAGCTGCAAGAAAGAAACAACATAAAAAAAAGAAACAACACACACAAAAAAAAACAACATAGAAAAGAAACAACATAAAGAAACAACTCAAAAAAGAAACAACTCTAAAGGTCACAGTGTCCTGCTGCTGGGCTTTCCCACATTGCTCAGACACACGTGCAGGGCTTTTTCCTTTATGTGGCATTTCTGTCAGCACCAGGAAGTTCTCACAGCAAGATTTTGACCCCAGCAAGAGGCACATCAAACCCCTGCTCCAGAGCCTCAGCTGCACTGCTGGTGCAGGGAACAATGCCTGTGCGAGGCAAGGCACCTGCTAACAGGGCCTGAAAATAATTTCTGCTCCTGAGCCCTGCAGGCAGTGTGGGTTCAGCTTGATTTTGCTCTCCAGCATCAGGCTGCACCCCTAATTGCTCAGCACAGGAGGCACGAGCTGCTGTCAGCCAGGGCAGAGCCTGAGCTTCTCCTCGGCTCTCGAGTTATTTATTCTGGAGCTGTGTGAGAAGAGAGCTTGTCAGGGCCGTGCTTGTAGGGCTGCAGGAACACTTGTACCTTTTAATAAACAAGCTTCCCTAGGAGTGCTCAGCGAGACATCAGCTCAGATTCCCGTGATAAACAATATGAAGAAGCCCTTAATAACACATGACTTACAGCAGAATTCCTTGTAAAGCCAAATGAATTTCTTTGCCTGGGGTGCAACACTGAGAGGAAAAATATGAGAACAAGGACATGAGGAGTTTTTACACTTTCCAGCGTGCCTTTTTTTTTTTTTTCTCCTGTGAAATGCTTGTTAGGTTGTGGAAACAATTAAAGTGAAGAGGAGATACGAGCCTGCAAGCCCAGGCTGGCTGAATAAACAGAGTTTGGAGCCTGAGCACGTGCTGGGAGTCAGTTCAGAGCTGAACGTGGGAGCAGCCCTGGGGAGCTCTGAGCACGGCCAGGACTGTCCCAGTGACACCCTGCAGTCGGGCTGGGGCTGTGTGGCAGCACATTCCCCTCTCTCAGGATTTTCCATAGAGGTGCACAGAGAGAAAGAAAGAAAGAGAAAACAGTTTGCGAATCCAGTGGGAAGAAATTATGATGTCCAACATCAGTTCAGAAAGCTGAATGATTTCTGTGTTATAACTATGCTATAATACATTATTATACTATATAAAGGAAGATACTAAAACTACAAACCTACTTTCTCTAACTACCATGTCTAACTCCTAACTGGTGACCCTCTCTGAGAGTCCAGCCACAGGTGGGTTGGATTGGATTGGATTGGATTGGATTGGATTGGATTGGATTGGATTGGGTTGGATTGGATTGGATTGGACTCGGTTGGGTTGGATTGGATTGGATTGGATTGGATTGGATTGGATTGGATTGGGTTGGATTGGGTTGGATTGGATTGGATTGGATTGGATTGGATTGGGTTGGATTGGATTGGATTGGACTCGGTTGGGTTGGATTGGATTGGATTGGATTGGATTGGATTGGATTGGGTTGGATTGGGTTGGGTTGGATTGGATTGGATTGGATTGGGTTGGATTGGGTTGGATTGGATTGGATTGGATTGGATTGGATTGGATTGGATTGGGTTGGGTTGGATTGGGTTGGATTGGGTTGGATTGGATTGGGTTGGATTGGATTGGATTGGATTGGATTGGATTGGATTGGATTGGATTGGGTTGGGTTGGATTGGGTTGGATTGGGTTGGATTGGATTGGATTGGACTCGGTTGGGTTGGATTGGATTGGGTTGGATTGGATTGGATTGGATTGGATTGGATTGGGTTGGATTGGATTGGGTTGGATTGGATTGGATTGGATTGGATTGGATTGGATTGGATTGGATTGGGTTGGATTGGGTTGGATTGGATTGGGTTGGATTGGGTTGGATTGGGTTGGATTGGATTGGGTTGGATTGGGTTGGATTGGATTGGATTGGATTGGGTGGGATTGGGTTGGATTGGATTGGATTGGACTCGGTTGGATTGGGTTGGATTGGATTGGGTTGGTTTGGATTGGATTGGATTGGATTGGATTGGGTTGGATTGGGTTGGATTGGGTTGGATTGGGTTGGATTGGATTGGGTGGGATTGGCCACCAGGCTCAAACAATCCTCACCAAAATCCAACCAAGCAATCACCCCAGGTAAACAATTCTCCAAACACATTCCACATGAGAAAAACAAGGAGCAGACATAGAAATGGTTTTCTCTTTCTTCTCTCTGTGCACCTCTATGGAAAATCCTGAGAGAGAGAGAGGAATGTGCTGCCACACTGGGACAGCTCAGTGTCCTGTCCCTGACTGCCACCCTGGTGTCTTTCCAGGGAAAAAGCACCTTTCCTTGCTGTGGGAGGGCAGCAGGGCTGGTGCTCGGACAGCCTTGGAGCTGCTGCTTTCTCTGACCTCCTTTGCCCTTGGCACAGTGGAGTTGAGAGGATCCTTGGCACTCCACAGCCCCGGGTCCTGCTCAGGTGGTGGAACCTGGGGCTCTGCTGAGGCTCACGAGAGCACACGGAGCTCCCAGGGACGGGATCTAACCTCGAGTGCTTCCCTCAGCACCTGGGAGAAGTGGGGTGGCTCAGCCTGCCCCAAGCCTGGCTCCCTTCCAGGGGCTGCAGAGCATTCCAGCTGTCTTTGCTGCTTCACTCCCCTGAACTGGCCTCGAGGTCCATCACTTTCGTACCTTCCGTGGAAATTGCACTGGAAGAACTGAAAATTGTGTTGAAAGAAATGAAAACACGGTGTAAACTCACAGTTCTGCTTTTGATTCCTGAAAAATCCAGCGCAGTGTTATCACTGCACATTAGGGCTGTAATTTTGTATATGAATATGGGATATGGGATAATTTTCATCCATTTTCTGAGTTTATTGTGGGATTTTTTAAATTAATGGATATTTATCTCTGCTTTAAATCAGTTTGGCATTGTTGAAGGGGTAAAAAGGAGCATTGGAACAACTTACAATATTTCCTTTTTTTTTTTTTTTTTTAAATTTTCATCTATTTATGTCCCTATTTGTTAAATAATTATGGATTGGAAGGGACTGGTTACAGATGATTCACTTTGCTTAATAAAACCAGGGATAACTTCCAGCATCCCAGGTTGCTCCAAACCCCATTCAACCTTGGACACTTCCAGGGGTGGGACAACCCACCCTGGTCTGGTTTAGTCCTTAACTACTTGAGTTGACCTCCTCCAGTCAGTTAATCTTTGAAATTCCTGCAATTTGCATTGCTCTAGTGATAATTGGAAAAAGCTCAGCTGGAACAGGAGCCCTCCACACCAGAGATGCACCTGAGCCTGCTTTACCTGGCACAGGGAGGAAAAATGAGGCTGTTTGTGGCCATCTGATCAGATTTGAGATTAAAAAAATGGGACAGCTGCAAAATTCAAGGTGTTCTGATGTTTGGGATTCACTGGAATTCAAATAGGTCCCTTTAAAGCCCTTTCCAGAGATGAACAAACTCAATCAGTGCACACGAGGTGGAACTAGACGATCCTGGCTCTCATGGCTGTTTTAATCTCCTAGAACTGTCACAGCTCTGGAAATTCTGAAATTTCCAGAATATTTGGAATTTTGGGCAGAGCAAAGGCAGTCCTGTATTAAGTTTTGGAACCAGGTGAAACAAATTATGTCTAAGGCTGTCCAGAGGTTTTTTGGCACTGATTTCTCTGTTTTGTTTCATGATCTAATTCTTAAATGAAGTTTTGTGCCATGCAAGGTGCAATTAGTGGTGGCATTTTATTGCTGCCTGTGACTGCCCTGTTCTCCCTGGGTGCCAGTTTGGTCTGTAGAGCTTTGCCAGCACAAAGCCAAGCCCAGCCTCCTGCACAGCCCTGCTAAGCCTGGCTTGAAGACCCAGTTTATCAGTGCCGAGCTCCCTTATTTTGCACGTTAAAAATAAAGGGATTTATCCCACTGCTTACAGTGCAAGGCCCATCCATTTTTCCATCCAGCTGCTTGTGAATAAATAACCTGACACATCGTCCTCTCAGCAGCTGCTTTTGCTCCCTTCCTCCTGCAGCGATGCAGAAAGTCCAGCACGGTTTGGACACGGAGCGGCAGCTCCGAGTCCGTCTGTGCAGCCCGGGCAGCCACGGGGGACGGTGAACCTCCAGGGGGATTTGGGGCAGCCACGGGGGAATGGTGAACCTCCAGGGGGATTTGGGGAAAATGGTGAACCTCCAGTGGGGTTTGGGGGAAATGGTGAACCTCCAGTGGGGTTTGGGGCAGCTACGGGGGAATGGTGAACCTCCAGGGGGATTTGGGGGAAATGGTGAACCTCCAGTGGGGTTTGGGGGAACAGTGAACCTCCAGTGGGGTTTGGGGGGAGCAGTGAACCTCCAGTGGGATTTGGGGAGAACAGTGAACCTCCAGGGGGATTTGGGGGGAACAGTGAACCTCCAGGGGGATTTGGGGCTGGGAGGGGAACAGTGAACCTTCAGTGGGGTTTGGGGGGAACGGCGAACCTCCAGTGGGGTTTGGGGGGAGCAGTGAACCTCCAGTGGGGTTTGGGGCTGGGAGGGAAACAGTGAACCTCCAGGTGCTGTTCCTCAGCCTCCGTGGGGCTGGGAGGGGGACAATGAACCTCCAGGTGCTGTTCCTCAGCCTCCGTGGGGCTGGGAGGGGGACAATGAACCTCCAGTTGCTGTTCCTCAGCCTCCGTGGGGCTGGGAGGGGGACAATGAACCTCCAGGTGCTGTTCCTCAGCCTCCGTGGGGCTGGGAGCCCGGCTGGATGCGGCTCAGGCGGTGATCCCTGGAAACTGTTGTTTTCTTACCCTTTTCAAATTCTCATTATTTTCAAATTCAAGCACGCAGAGCATTCCTGCCCTCTGGAACTCTCCAGCTGAGCACTTCACAGCCCAGCTATCATCATGGAAACTCCTGGAAAATCATCCCGCTCCAAATTCAGCCCCTCTTGGGGCTGCAAGGGAGGCAATGCAGGGAATAAAGAGGGATGAGGCATCAGTCTGGGGGTGGGAATTGTGTCTGTTAGTGGAAGGATGCCTTGCTAATGCCTTCCCCCCATCCCTCCGATGGCTTTTTCTGTGGGGCATGGAGGTCTCTGATGAAAGAAAGAGGGGAAAAATAAAAGCAAAAATGTGGCTTTGGAGTTGTGGAAAATAGAGGCGTGAAATAGAGGAGGCTGAGAAATGGGGAAAAAACCCAAAAAACAATGAAAAGCAATCCAAAAATACCCCCCCAAATAAGCATAAATATAACAACAACAACAATAATAATAATAATAGTGATAATATTGATAATGATAACGATGACACAACTACTTCTACTACTACTACTACTACTATTACTGCTACTACTACTAATACTAAATAAAAACAAAAATTAAAAAGGTCTGAAATCATGGGTGAGGACTCCATCCCTTCACCTGCCGTATCTCGGTTCATCCACTTGTGAAATCCAGGTCTGTGCCCAGTGCTGGAATTCAGGACCGTAGGGTCTCAGTGACAGCATCCCGTACTCATGTGCTGTAGAAATGCTTTATTTTGCTGCTTGCATTTCCAGTTTATTTTTGATGTGGAATTCAGAACCATTTACAGCCGTTCCTCTGCCTGGCTGTCGTCCCTGCCCCAAGCCCTGTGTGCAGGGCAGCATGTTAAATGGCTCGATGGAACCGCGGCATTCCTTTGACGGCTGCAGTTTGTAAATCAATTGGCCACATCAGGAGAGAAAAAGCTGAACTGGCAGCAGGGCCGAGTGGGGAGTTTTGTTAGTCCTTTTTCCAGGCAGGGACACAGATTTGCCAACACCAGCGGCAAATCCTGGGAGCTGCTCCGAGGCTGGAGGCACAAGGGAGTGAGGACGAGACAGCAACACCTGGAAACTCAGCTGGGTTAAACCGCCTGTTTTGAGGAGCCCTACACGAATTCCAGGCCCAGCTGGACCTGCCTTGGAGCATCCTGGATTAGTGGAAGGTTCCCTACCCGTGGCACTGGGTGGGATTCAAGGTCCCTCCCAACCCAGTGCAGTCTGGGACTGATTCTAAAAGAGGCAGCTCGTTTGAAAAATCCCAATAAAATCCTCAATCGGGTATCCACAAGCAGATGAAGAAGAGCACAGCAAACATTTTCTGAAGGAGATCTGAAAGGCAGAAATCAGAACTCTGCTGTTTACTCCTTCTGCTTTATCCTTCCCCCTAGAGTTCTTTTTTTGCTTTTCCTTATGGTTCAGTGCTCCCTGCAACTAATTCTGACTCCTTCATGAGCAAATTCCTGTTGAATGAAACATTCCACAAGAGCGGTTTAAACCCAGACAATGGGCTAAAAAGTGCATCTTTCCCTTCAGCTGCTAATTCATCTGTTACTAATTAGAGGAAGGACCAGATCAAACATTTGTTTTGCTTTCCAGCTCCAAGACACCTGTTGGTAAAAGCAATTAGAGTTTTAGTTCAATAAAACAGCCTCTGGTTTGTTTATGCAGAGATTTGATGTGGGTACATTACTGGAAGTCCATCCACATGAATGAAGCCCAAATGGTGAGGGGGGAAATCCAATTTCTTTTGTCTCAGCCAAAAAAACCCATGCTGCTCTAATTAAAAATCTGCATGGAATATTTATAACTGAGGAGAAGAAGCAAAACTCCCCACAGCGAGTCTGCCAGAAATAATGAGAGCAGAGTGGAAATCCTCTGAGTGAGGGAATCATAAACTTTTCTGTAATGTTTGTCTTAGTTTTCCCAGCTCTGAGGGCCTGAATGACAGTTTGGATAAAATATATATGGTGTTATTAAAAAATAAATCCAGTTCAGTGCTGAAACTACCAGATGAAATCATGTCGCTTGCATTATGTAGGAGGTCGGGAGATGTTGTAATGTTGCTTTACGGGTGTAAAATGGGAACAGAAGCCTCTGATAGGCAGAGTCAGAGAATCCCAGGATGATTTGGGTTGGACAGGACCTTACATCCCATCCAGTGCCACCCCTGCCATGGCCAGGGACACCTCCCCTCCCAGGCTGCTCCAAGCCTTTGTGGCTGACTGGAGAAAAGTTTCCTGCTCCCCACGAAGCTCAAAATGCCTCTTAGGGTCCTTTCTATGAGTGGATTTTGAAGGACTTGGCATCACTGCCCCCATGCTGCAGATTTTGGGGACTTGGGAAAGTGAATTGTGCCACTGGGTCACCAGCAGCCAGTGCTGCAGGCAGAGGGACACAGAAATCCCTGCATTGCTGCTCCCTGCTCTGCTCTGCTCTGCTCTGAGAGGGCTCCGGCCCTCACCTTGCTCTGGGGCTCTGTGCACCCTGCTGGAGTTCACAAACGTGGGAACCCAGGGCACGGGGGATACTCCTCTGTCTGCTCTGAGGGGTCCTGAGCCCCCGAGAAACACTGCCTTTAACCTTCGCCCATGGAGAGGGCTTCCAAGGCCTCGAGGTAGACTAGAGTCTAGGAAAGCGTGAAATGCACAATGGAGAGTCGTACAGGATGTCACTTGGGGGAGAAATTGAGGTTCTGGGAATTTTACTATGGTGTGGATAGGAAGCAAGATGGAGGAATTTGGGTGTAGTCCCTGTCTTCTTCTTCACCTACTCCATTTCCTGCAGTGCTGGTGGCACAGGGTGATTGGTCAAGGAAAGCGCAGTGCAGAGGTTACAGGACAGTCAAGGGATGAGTTACTGGCAGATAAGCAGAAATAATGTATGTTTAAAGAGTTAATTGGATGAAACAACTTTAAAAGACCTTGAAATCATATTTTGGGGCCATTTTTGGTGCTTTACAGCACACTGAGCCTGTAGTGGACAGAGTGCCACGTTTTAGATAGATAACAAGAGACAAGAAGCTGAAGACAGAAAACGTCCCGTGCGTCTCCTTCTTCCTGGCACAGAACTGTTACAGGAGGTTTCCCCCCATTTGGGGAGACCCCAGAAGGGCCCAAGGTAAAACAAACATCGATACACAAATATCCTCAGAATGACCCAAATATCTTCAGAATGGACCCAAATAGCTTCAGAATGGGCACAAATATCTTCAGAATGGACCCGAGATCCTCAGAATGACCCAAATATCCTCAGAATGGCCTAAATATCCTCAGAATGGACCCAAATATCCTCAGAATGGACCCGAGATCCTCAGAATGACCCAAATATCTTCAGAATGGACCCGAGATCCTCAGAATGGACCCAAGATCCTCAGAATGGACCAGAGATCCTCAGAATGACCCAAATATCCTCAGAATGGGTCCAAATATCTTCAGAATGGACCCGAGATCCTCAGAATGAGCCAACTATCCTCAGAATGGACCCAAATATCTTCAGAATGGACCCGAGATCCTCAGAATGACCCAAATATCCTCAGAATGGACCCGAGATCCTCAGAATGACCCAAATATCCTCAGAATGGACCCGAGATCCTCAGAATGACCCAAATATCCTCAGAATGGACCCAAATATCCTCAGAATGACCCAAATATCCTCAGAATGGACCCAAATATCCTCAGAATGGACCCGAGATCCTCAGAATGACCCAAATATCCTCAGAATGGACCCGAGATCCTCAGAATGACCCAAATATCCTCAGAATGGACCCAAATATCCTCAGAATGACCCAAATATCCTCAGAATGGACCCAAATATCCTCAGAATGGACCCGAGATCCTCAGAATGACCCAAATAGCCTCAGAATTACCCAAATATCCCCAGAATTGCCCAAATAGCCTCAGAATCCTCCACATATTCTCAGAATGTCCCTTTTTTGGAGGTTCTGAGTTCAGCATCCTCTGAGGGAGCAGGTCCTCAGCACATGGATTAACAACTCCCCTCTGGTGGTATCCAGAAGAGCTGTGGGTGATGAGCAGCTCTTAAGAGGAGTTGTTTTGTCCCCAGATGGGAAAATGAAAAACTGCCTGGTTCCAATAGAAGTAAAACGAAAATTTATCCATTTTAAATACATCTATTTTGGCATCTTGCATTTTTCTACGAGTGATGTTCCTGCTGAGGTATCTTACAAATCCAGCTCTTCCGATGGTTGCTTTGGGGTTTTTTCTGCCCTCCCTCCTTCCCAGAATTCTGACAGGAACACTGGATCGCCTCTCAAAGGGCACCCAGGCCAGTTGGGTGGTGGGTGCACCACAAGGGAAATGGGAAACAGGAGCAGCTGGGAGCAGAAAGGAATATTGCATTAAATTGATATCCTTTTATAGGAATGATGTTCACCTCAGAATTCCTGGGAGGTCTCTGCATCTGGCTGTTCTGGAATTTCAGGGCTTGTGACCCTGAAAATGGGGATTTGCAGCACGGTGTAGGTTGGAGGGAAAAAGAGAGGGAGAGGGAGAAGGAAAAGGAGTAAAAAGGAGAAGGAGAAGGAGAAGGAGAAGGAGAAGGAGAAGGAGAAGGAGAAGGAGAAGGAGAAGGGGAAGGAGAAGGAGAAAGAAGGAGAAGGAGAAGGAGAAGGAGAAGGAGAAGGAGAAGGAGAAAGAAGGAGAAGGAGAAGGAGAAGGAGAAGGAGAAGGAGAAGGAGAAGGAGAAGGAGAAGGAGAAGGAGAAGGAGAAGGAGAAGGGGAAGGAGAAGGAGAAAGAAGGAGAAGGAGAAGGAGAAGGAGAAGGAGAAGGAGAAGGAGAAGGAGAAGGAGAAGGAGAAGGAGAAAGAAGGAGAAGGAGAAGGAGAAGGAGAAGGAGAAGGAGTGTTGTGCACACAAAAACTGGTGTTAAAATGAAAGTTTGGGATCTGCAGCTGCCCAGAATCTTGTGCAGCCCTGGTGCTCTGATCCCAAAGGGAAAACAGTGGGACCTCCTCACCAGCCCCTCCTCTGGCATGATCTGCTCTCTAAGCTAGCAGTAAAACTCTCCATCTTATCTGTGCAAGGCTTTTCTTTTCCTAATCCACGGGCAGCTATTTAAAGCCTCATTCTATAGAATTAATTTTATACAGAACCCCGTTGTTGGCTATGTCTGCTAAAAGTTCCTGTCACTCCAGCAGGGCTTTGGCTGGGGCTTTTTGGCAGTCTTTAGGGTTTTGAG
The DNA here is from genome assembly GCF_024509145.1 of Vidua macroura. Classification (NCBI taxonomy): domain Eukaryota; kingdom Metazoa; phylum Chordata; class Aves; order Passeriformes; family Viduidae; genus Vidua; species Vidua macroura. The sequence goes on along the minus strand of NC_071598.1, from coordinate 5,892,422 downwards.
AGGCATTTTAATTGTGGGAGGCAAATTCAAATCTCCTGACCTCAGGGACATTTCCTTATCATTAAATACACATTTGCATGGTTTGTGATATTTTAAATCTATGTATTGAAAGCAGGGTTTGCAGCCCACACTGCACGCTGAGGATGTCCTGGTATTTTTAGCACAATAATTTTAGTTAATACATCCAGAGTTACAGAAATCTGCAACTAATTCCAAAATTAAAAAAAAAAAAAAAAAAATAAGGGAAATAGCCAAACTTTCATTGCTTGTTCCTGGACTTTGGGATGGCTCAAGTGCTCAAGGGCTGCTCTGAGGAGCAGGGGGTGGAGTGCCCAGGAGTGGCTCGGGCTCCTGCAGCGACTCTTCTAAAGGTTCTGCATTTTCTTCCTGACATGAAATAGGGCAAGGTTTAAGTTTAATTCCTCAAAATTGTGATAACATTCACAGGAATATAATTTCTTTTTGCTGCTTCAGATTTCCAGAATTTTCTTTTAATCCTTGCTACTCTTTAATTTGTTGCTCTGAGGAGAAAAAAAAAAAAAAAAAATCCACCCAGAATTGAATATTACTCTAAATATCTGAACAACTTTTTCTTTAGTGATTGCCAGCAATTGGTAAATTATTCTGAGACCTGATCTAGTGAAGATGTTCCTGTCCATGGCAGGGGGTTGGAACACAAAGATCTTTAGGGTCCATTCCAACCCAAGCCATCTTGTGCTCAGATAATGTGCTGTAATTTTGTGCTGTAATTTCAAAGGTGGTTGTGCCTGTGGCATTTTCCAGGGTAACCCTGATGCTGGAAATGCTCTGATTTTCTGATTTTTTAGCATCCCTCCTTGAGGTTTCTTTTTCTCCAGTCAGAGACAGATTGTAAGAAAACGCAGAAATGCTTTTCTTCTAACAAAGACTTGAAAACCCAGAAAGAGCAAAGGGGAGTTTTTTTGTTCCTCAGTGTAAAAGTATGGTTCCTACTGAGGAGGGTGGCTTGGCACAAGAAATTTCACTTTGGGAAAAAGACTAAAAAAAAAAAAAAAAAACTTGAAACCACTTTTTTTCCTGCAGTCATCCCAGAGAACGAAGTTTCCTGAACTGGCTACAAGCAGGAATGAAGCTGGAATTTGGATTTGTGTCGGGAAGAGCACACAGGTCTCTGTCACAGGATTTTTTTCTCTGTTGCTAATGAAAGTTCATGATGGATCTTTGCATATTCTCCTCTTTGCATATTCTGCTCCAGCGGGCCACCTCGAGCTGCCCCAGCAGATCAATTAACTCGTCCTTGCCATCTGTTCCAGCACCATCAGCTCTGTCAACCCTGCAGCTCCTGGTGCCTCCTAAGCCCAGCAGGAGCTGCAGGGAGGAGGGTGCTGGGCTGGCTGTGGGGTTAAGGGGCTGAAAGACCTTCAAAGGAGCAGCAAAGAGAACTCAGGGATGCCAGGCTGGGATTTGATCCTCATCCTGTTCTCTCTGTGAAATACAGGTTGGATTTGGCACCTGGCGTGGTTTCCAGGCTCATGGAAGCAAATCTGCCTCTTCACTCATGGCCACGGCAGAACCGATGCTAATTTTTGTAAAAGGTGATCTTGCCCCTCCCTGACTGTCCGTGGGATTTGGATCAGCCCATGGGAGACCAAGGGCCTTGGGCCTGCTCAGTCATGGAAGGACTTTGATCTGTGCCCAGAAGTTCCCACTTGGAATGCCAGGGCTTTGTCAGGAAAAGTTGTGGTCGTGAGAACAAGGACACGGAGAGCTCGAATCTGCCTGAGATCTGTCTGAAATCTGAATGCTGAGAGCTCTGCCCCAAGATCCCCCCTGTACTCGTGCAGCTGGGCAGATGGAATGGAGCTACAAGGGGTTTGCTACAGCTTGTATGTGCTGGTTGAAAGCCACCTGCAAATCCTTGGGTAGGAAAAGGGAGTTCCAGCAAATGGGATGGATTTGGGCACGGTGTCTCTGCAGAGCATCACCTCTCTGGGGCTGTGCACGGCTCAACATTCCTCCTCTGTTTGAAGAGTAGCACAGTTGCTTTTGACTCCTGAGTTTTGTTCCAAAGTTGGATTGTTCAGCCCTCACTACTCCCAATTGGCCCGCGGGAACAAAGGGAGTGAGCACAAAGAGGAGAACACAAAGAAATGTTGGGAAAGGAATCCATCGGCTCTTTGAGAGGATTTTGCCACAGAGAGAATAAAAGAGGAGAGTTTTATTTTAAAATCATGAAGGAGATGTCAGGCAACTCTTAAAACATGGGATCATCCCCAATCCATTGTGTTCATCCCCCCTTCCAGTTCCACACCAAGGAACTGAGCTTCAGCTTCAAGCACTTTGCAGATACTTCAAACTGAGTTACTGAATCACAGAATCCTGGAATGGTTTGGGTTGGAAGTGATTTTAAATCCCAGCCAGTGCCACCCCTGCCATGGCAGGGACACCTCCCACTGTCCCAGGGGGCTCCAGCCTGGCCTTGGGCACTGCCAGGGATCCAGGGGCAGCCACAGCTGCTCTGGGAATTCCATCCCAGCCCCTCACTGCCCTCACAGCCAGGGAAGAATTTCCTGTCACTATCCAAGCTGAACCTACCTGAGGGTGCTGAGTCCCGGCAGATAAAGAGCAGGAGGGGGCTGTGGGGAGGGGGCTGCACCCAAATCACTTCCCTGGAGTGCTGCTGGACCCGTCCTGGGCATCCAGCCGGAAGGGAATGATCTGTTGGAGCTCTTTCCCCAAAGAACTGGAGATGTGAGGATGAACATAATGAAGTCCAGGCTTTTGCTGTCCTGATAAACGTTTAATAGCAGGGTGTAAATGCCAATCTGATAAGGTGTTTAGTGAATTTAAATTCTATTGTTGACGTTAATCCCTGGAGGAGGATTAGACTTCAGTGAACAGGAGCCACTTGGCTGCTGCACGGCGATGCTCACACTCCTTTTGTGTTCATTAACACCATCATTCTAATTAATGCATCTCAGATCTCCTGAGCGTCCGGCTGAATGGGTGTTCAGACCTGCATGGTGGAAGGTGTCTCATACTTTGCAAGTTGCGCTTTTTATTTTTCAGAGCTTTCCTGAATGAATGCAAAGACAATGCACAACAAGCTCTTGCAAAACCAAAATTAGCATTAAAAAATAAAACCCAAAGAAACTTTTGATTCCCATTCCCTCAGTTTTATCAGAGGAATGAATAGACTATTAAGGCTCAATATCCTTATATCATCTCCTGCCATCAGGACAGGCAGGAAATAAGTACCCAAATCACTAAATTGCTTCAAAGCTGCTTGGCAACTGCAAATTGCAAAATTGATCACCTGACTCCTTTATTACCTTTTTCAAAGGAGAGAAGAAGGCTGGGAAGCAGCTCAAGATTGTCACCAGGAGTAAATCCTGGTGCAGCCATCAGGACTTGGTCAGAAGAACGACAGAATGCAAAATGTGCAATAATTCCATCAATAATCATAAACCCGGCTGGGCTTCCCTTCGGCTGTGTCCTTTCCACTCCCTTTCAGCCCCAAACCCAGCCTAAATGTGAATATAACTTCAACTTGGCTGGTTTTGTCCATGAGCACGTTCATACCCAAATATATTGGTTTTGATGCACTGATTTTCTCTGTTCCCTTCCTTCTTCCACCTGGATTTTGTAACCTGGCCCTGGAAGAGAGGGAGCACTTGGGACAGGCTTGTGGATCATGCACATAAACCCCTCTCTCTGCAGGACTGCAGGCAGAGAAGCTGCTGGGGATAATTACAAAAATGATGGAGAGATTGGCTTTTCCAAGGCAGCAAAAACTGGGAGCTGAACTTTTCCTTCTCCCATCACCTTTCTCTAACCAGAGGCTCCTCTGTCCTTTCCAGAATTATCCAGATCTTTTATTCATTGTGGAGGTGGCTCAAATCTCTTTCTGTTCCTAAGAGCTCTTGAAATTCCTCCTTAGAGGTAGGAAATTACTCAGGGCCGTTTGTGCTCCATGGATATTTCCAGTACATCCCAAAGCAGCTCTGCAGCCCAGCCCAGCTCCTTCCCTTCCTGCTGCTTGTCCCAGACCCCTGTTCCTCTGTAAGTTAAATATTCCATGTGTGTAGAAACATCTGGTGCAGCAGGCAGGCGCCATCTCCAGCCTGGTCATCATCTTCCTGTGAAAAACACGTTCACTCTCCTGTGAAAATGTAAAAAGTTTAGTAAAGGACAACAGGAGACAAAGACAGTAAAGCAAAGATTACGACCCCAGCCAAGACCCCCCTGTTCCATTCGGGGGTACCCCTTAAATGCCTTTTAATTTCATCAGCCCGTTGCACATTCATAGGCCCTTATGCACAGTAAACTCTTCCCCAAAGTAGTTTACGTGTTCCAAGAACTGTTTAGCACGGCTCCTCCTTGGCTCTGCCTTTTTAGAGCATGCACATTCCCTGGTTGTGGGTTTGGTCCTTCTCTATCCCCCGCAGTTGTTGGGCCCTGGCCCACGCTGCCTTCAGAGGGTGAGTGCTGATGGCTGGCAGATCTGTGCAGGTGTCCTCATCCTGTGCTCGTGGGATGTTATCCCAGCCCAGCAGGCATTTTAACACAGGCACGCTTACACCGCTACTGCACTGAGCTTAATTGACAACAGAAATGAAAACTGTATCTTATAACAAGGTTACTTTAACACCACACATATAAATCCATTTTAGTATTCGCAAAAAGCCAATATTATAACATGTATCTGTAACAAACTCCTTGTCCAGGCAATCTGCCCTTGGAGTTGCTTTCTACCAGGTTCCTTTCCCCTGCTTCTTTCCTCACTTGCTTCTTTACTGAGGAATTTTTGGCTCTTAGTCATGGGCAGGGGCTGATGGAACCCCGGGGGCTCTGTGCAATCAGTAAATGCAGAGCTCACAGAGGGGAAATTGGGGAGCTACTGGGAGAAGGAAATGGAAATGGAATTTTTTTGCTTTCCAGGACTGAGAGCAGTTCCAGACGTGAGAGGCAATGCTGTCATTTGTGTTTAGGCCTCAGATGGGCTGATGCTTTTTAGCTTTGTTTCAGGGTTAACTCTTTATTAGGACCTGTGCTGGGTTTTACCGATGTAAACATTTCCTGAACATTTCTATACAAGACAAAGAGGGTTTTAGTGGAGCTTTGGAAATTCTGTTCTCTCCCAGTGATGGGAAGAGGCAGAAGGGAAAATAGATGAGAATAGCAATGAAAATGCCCAGACTGTGCATCCTTGGAATGAACTGGGTGATCTTTGAGGTCCTTTCCACCCCAGGCCTTTCCTTGACATGTGCTGCCATGGACTCTGCTCCAGGGGAGTTGAATTTAAAGATCTTTCACAGCTTTTGTTCCAGGCCTTTCACTCCTTCCATGGCAGTGAATGATGCCCATAAAGGGTTTTAAGGATTTTGATCCGTTCTAGGGGAGGGAAATAGCATTGAGTCCCACTTGGCAGAGATGGAGAATAAGGCTCAGAGCCGCCCTGGGGCTTCCCTGGAACCACACGGGAAGGGAAAAGCAGGGCTAGTGTCACCGAAACTGCGGGGAAAAAATAACCCCAACAACGTTTTTATGTTAGAGAGTCAAGGCATTACTTTATTATCTGACCAGGATGTGCCACAGAAATCATCTCATCCACACATAGCCCGGCTGTGCAGAGAGAATCATTCCCTGACACATGGCTTTTACTAGATTTTCTAGATCTTTTATACAGTTAAAACTCCTAGAAATGAATTGAGTCAGGGTTCCTTGGTCCCAAGCTGTGTAGTTCTTAGTATTTGGTCTCCTAGTGGATCCGGATTTCTTCGCTTCTGATGTTAATTAGATCTTGATTCCTTGATTTTCTTATCAGTCTTTTCCGGAGGAGATGTCTCCTGCCCTGCCAGAGGATGTTCATAGATGGCCACTGATAATCCTTTATCTTGGGCTACTCCCAGTCTGTTGATATCTTGAGTTCATCAGACCCCACCCCGTGGAACAATGCCCTGGAAAGAAACTTAAAATTCTTTTCCGGGGGCAAAGGCAAACACAACCCTTTGACTAAAGTTATACAAAAATATTTACCCTGTTGTTTTCCAACGCTAGAAGCATCCCAGGTAGGTAAGTAACAGAGTGAGGTGCTGGCACGTTGTCCACGTTGGCACCTGTGTAAGGTGCAGCTTAAATGGTGCTCGATGCGGAGCTCGGAAATGTGAAACAAACCCCTAAAAGACCTGTTCCTGTACCTCAAAACCTGCAGGGTCTTGCTGAAAACCCAAAATTCACCTCAAAACCTGTGAAAAGACATTTAGAAGCGTCAGTAAAATACTCCATCACCTTGGCTGTGCTCACTCTCTGCTGTGGCTTTTGAGAACACAACAGAGACTCGGTTTTTGCCCCTTTTTGGAAGGGTTTAAACAGTCAGCTCCTGTTTACATTTTCTCTGCAATGCTTCGGTACAGAAACACTATCAGGGAAATGGATTTTGCTCTGGGCTCATCTTTCTTTTGCTGTGACTTACAGAAAACCTGCCAGGTAAATGTTTGTGGCCTCACACAGGTCTGCAGATTGCTGCTATCATCTTGATGACAAAAATACAGGACTCCCATTTCTGCCTTCTGGGAGTCAGGAGGTTAAGAAAATTACTTAAATTTTTCCTTCATTTCCCAGAGTGTCCTTTGAAATGAGAAATACCCACATCAGTCCTGGAACCACTGAGCAGAGCCCTGCTCTTTCTCACCCCTCCAAATGGAACGATCAGAAAATTGACAGCCAAGCTAAAAGGGAGGGAGGAGAAACCTGAGGGGTCAGCAAAGGACTATTTTAGCTCCTCAAAACTCAACCTGTGCTGAAGAAAGGGTTGGGCACTCACTTAACCTGTGGTTTAGACTCAGTTCTGTTCCTTGTCTGACGGTTCCTAAACATCTTGGGAGTTTTTTCCCCATCACTTCCGTTATTCTGTGTTTTGGAGGACGCAGAAAATCTGGGTAAAAGCCCAGTGTGGAGATTTAGAACCCATCTATTTGCAGGAGCTCTGAGTTAGTTATAAGGAATCAGATTTCATAATCATCTTCTTCATCATCATCATCTTCATCATCATCATCATCATCATCATCATCATCATTTATTTCTGGTGATTAGTAATTCAGGACTGCTGAAGAGGATTCTGTGTAGGAGAGTGTCAGTGCTGGCAACAGTCACCATCCCTGCTGGTGAAAGTGTCATGCCCCTTCCTACCTACTGGCCAAATTTTGCCTTTTTTTCTCGCCTCTGAGTCTCAGATTGGTTCTTGGCACTTTAAAGGTCACACAATAAAGGATCGACAGAGGAGTTGCAGCTTACCTGGATTTCAGAGCACCTTTTATTTGCATTGGCTGGGCTGCTCCTGTTTGAATTTCGCCCAGGATTACCAGCCCAGGTGAGCCAGGAAGATTCCCCACGTGCAGCTGCTCCCTGTCGCCAGCTGGCAGGGACAATCCACTCTGGGCTCCAGGGAACGGGGGAAAGGGCACTGCTCTGACACAACAAATAACCACCTGGGGGGGAAACAACGGCAAAAAAGACAAGTCTGGCTTTCCTTGCCTTTGGGTTTAAAGCTGAACGAAGCACCAGGAGGGATTAGAAGGAGATGATCTTTAAGGCCCCCTCCAACTCAAACCATTCCAAGATTCTTTGATTTATACATCCAGAAAGAAGGAATGCAATCCATTGGCAGTGGAGGGCTCAGACTTGAGCAGATATTGCTGGAGGTGTTCTCCTCTTCCTCAGTACACCGTGAGAAGAGAAGGATCAGCCCTCACGGATCATGGCACAGGTCGTGCATGCCCAGGAAGCTTTTTCCCTTTTTGAGCTCCCTGTGCTCAGATCTTCAGCATAAATACCAACTTCTTTCCCTTATTTCTGTATTTCCATCTCACAGAGGCACCAAAGAGCAACAGGCCTAGAGCTGAGAATGGACCCAGGGCTCCAGAGCCCTCTGAGGAGGAGTTGCAGTGAATTTGCAGATATTTCTGGTGCTGCAGGGGGGAGCAGTGACAAAGAATTCCTCTGAGACAGAAGGGGCCCCCGGTTTGTGTCCTGCACCCCATGGCTGGGGGGTCTGGGCTGCTCAAATGGTGCCTGTTACAGCAGGATGGCCATGGGGACATGTCCTCTTTTTACAGAACCTTTCAAAATGTACTTGCTGTATCTTGCCATTCTCTAAATTGCTACTGCAGAGTCTGATCATTTCTGAAACTTTTAAATTGATGCGTCATTGAAAAATCTGAAAACAGCAGCTTACTCTCGTCTATCAGTTTTAGTGTTTTGTGGTTTGGATGCAGAAAAAAAATAAAAAGACATCAAAGTGATCATTTTAATGAAACCACAGACAGTGTTTTCAGGGGTTTTGTTGTCTTCATTATGCTGCAGTTTATCCTGGAGCAGGAGGCAGGGGAGTTGTGCAGGGAGAGAATAAAAACCTCCTGGGAGGGAGGTAATTACACACGGGGAGGTAATTACAGTGATTTAGAAGGTGGCTGGGCCCTGCCCCTGTGCCGTGCAGTTTCTGGCTCTGCGGTGGTTACCTGGCCCCTGGTAATTAATTGTTGGAGGGCTGGGACCAGGTCTCCATTTGAAATCCATGGAAATACTCCGTGTTTCTCACTGTAAACCTCTGATCCTGCAGGAACCTTTGATTTCTGGGCTGCTGCTCTTTTGGAGAGTGTTTTGTGACTGGAGCTGCCAGGCTCAGTCCTGCTCTGGGGCAGAGAACATTTGTGTTCATTCAGAGGCGTGGGCTGCTTCGGGATTTTTTTATGGAGAGTTGGGATGGTCCCTGTGCTTATACCCAAGTTCCAGAGCTCAAAACCATAAACCAGACACTAAAGAGAGACCAGACCACTCCTGCATGACCACTTCTGCAATATATTTAACGAAATAGGATTGGCAAAAGAATAAAAATACAGAGAAGGCCAGATTCTCATCCTGGGTGCTCACACAGACCCCTTCAGGTTTCCCGGTTCCTCTCTTCACAATGAGAGTGAGGGTTGTGTCCTTCAGATGAATGAGAAATTCTCCATCTTAAATGTTAAGAAAAGTGTTTCGCAAGTTCAGAAAATTCTTGGAGTCTTTAATAGTAGAACCACATAATCATGGAATTATCCTGAAATGGATGGGACCCACAGGGATCATCCATCCAACCCTGGCCCTGCACAGATACCCCAACATCCTAAAGCTCCTGGAGCTCTGGCAGGTTTGGGGCCGTGCCCGTTCCCTGGGGAGCCTGGTCAGTGCCCCAGCACCCTCTGGGGGAAGAACCTCTCCCTAAAATCCAACCTAAATTTAGCTGAGCCCTCCACCTGTTCAGAAAACATCCCAAGAAAATAAAAATTACAGGTGGTCAAATGCAGGATTCTCAAAGAGATAAACAGGGATTTCACTGGAGGCGGTGCAGCCTGATTTTCAAGGCAGGTTCTGCTGGATCATTGAAAAATAATCTCATTTAGGGGTTTTATTCTTACAGCTAATGTTGGTTTCAGAAATCTATAGTTCACTGCTGCATCTTTCCCAGATTTGTCTCTTAATTCACTGGCCCATGTGATGTCTCACATTTTAGACATCAGAGAGTTTTTCCTGGAATAAGGAAATATTAAAAAGTTATTTGCAGTCATTCAGTGTTCCCTCCCCTAATGGATTCTGTGGCACTCAGTGTGCACTTATCTCACTTTTATCTCTGCCCATCGCCCTGGCATCGGAGTTTTTCCCATCACAGCAAAATCTCCTTCCCTGAAATGCTGCTGGGGAGAACGGAGGGGCTGTTTGCTTTAGGGAAGAAATCCAGGAGGGCACAGCCCGATGAGGAGCAGCAGCTGCATTTCGGAGACTCGGAGCCCACGGGGCGCACCAAGGGTCTGGGCTTGGGTCTGGATGTGATCCGGGATCTGCATGGACCCCTCCTGCAGTGCCTGTTTTCCCAGGGTGATGTCACACAGCGCTGGGATCTGGGAGCTGGGTGTGGCTCCTCTCTGGGAGCTGCTGCTGGGGCAGTGCCCATCCCGCAGGAGTTCCTCCCTTTCCTTGTCTGGGCTGCTGAAGGGGCTTCCAACGTCCAGCTGTTCCCTGGGATGCTGGGAGTGAGAGCCACGCCCGGAGTGGGAACACTTTGATTGAGGCTGTAAAGGCCTGTTCTCATTGCCTTTGGACCACGGAAACACAGAACCTTTATCTGCTGTTGTATCAGGGATTCCTGGGTTGGGCTGGGTGGAAGGAACCTTAAAGCCCATTCAGTGTCACCATGGGCAGGGACACCTCCCACTGTCCCAGGCTGCTCCAAGCCCCGTCCAGCCTGGCCTGGGACACTGCCAGGGATCCAGGGGCAGCCACAGCCGCTCTGGGAATTCCACCCCAGCCCCTCCCCACCCTCATGGGGAAGGGTTTTTTCTTGGCATCTATTCTAAACCTACTGACTTTCAGTTTGAAACCATTCCATGTTCTCTGAAAGCTGAGGAACTGCAGGCTCCGGTGGAATTTATGGAGCGCTTGGAGCCCATGGTTTAAAAGAGCAGCACCAGGCACTCATCAGTCTCTGCTTGTGTCTCCAGTGTCCGTGTATTTCTCCTGGTAATTTGTGAGCCTGTCCTGCCAGCAGGTGTTGTAAGCCAAACCCATCCCATAATCCATCTTTTGCACCCAGAGCACAGGCACAACCACGCTGTGTCACTTCTCTGGGAAGAGCATCTGTGATGACAGTGCCACTCGAGCTCGTGCCCCCTGTTCCTCAGTCCTCTGGATCCCCCCAGAGCTGCCTCTTTAAACCAAACCCTCTGTGACCTTTCCAAGAGATCTCCAAAGTTTCCTCCCCGCCCCGGGGGTGTTGTGAAGCTTAATTAATGTTTGTCAGTGCCACGAGCTCTTTGGATGAAAGTGCTGGGGCTTATTAATATTAATAATAACAGATGAGCCCCGGCCAGGCTGTGGTACAGTAGGATGAATTAACATGAATCAAGCAATCAACAACAACAAATCAAGCCTGGAGCCGCGGGCAGGGCGTGCAGCTGGTGGGATGTGACAGCTGAGCCCGCTCCGCTTCTCCTCAGTCGCTTCCATTGGAATTCAAACTGTCTCCCGTGGCCCCAAGGCAGCCAGGAGTCACCTGCTGCACAGATTTGCTTTTTCCAGCCCAGGCGTTTCGTTGTCATCCTCTGAGAGTTGTCTTCAGCATGACCTGAGTCAACAGAAGACCTTTTGGGACTGGGGGCAAATTTGGTGCCGTTCCCATGGGGACATTGGCTCAAGAGAGACTTTCTCCTTCTGCAGGGCTTTCGCCATGGCTCCCACTGCATTTATCCATGATGGGGTTGTTCCCTCTCCAAAGGACTTGATTGGAAAAATAGAGAAAAAACAAAATACGAAATGAAGGCGCAGAGACTGGATAATCTGGCAGTGCCTCCCAGTGTATCCAAGGAAGAGTGGGATGCACTTCCAGTACCTCAAGGGGGTTACAGGGGGCTGGAGAAGGACTTTTCACAATGACATGGAGTGGGAATAGCCTTGAGCAGAAGGTGGGAAGGTTTAGAAGGTTTAGATGAGATACTGGGGAGAAATTCCTCCCTGTGAGGGTGGGGAGGGGCCGGGACAGAATTCCCAGAGGAGCCGTGGCTGCCCCTGGATCCCTGGAAGTGTCCCAGGCCAGGCTGGAGCAGCCTGGGACAGTGGGAGGTGTCCCTGCCATGGCAGGGCTGGCTCTGGGCGGGGTTTAGGTCCCTTCCCACCCAAACATTCCATGATCCCATGGTTCTATATGGGCTATGTCAAGTATTTTAGTCCTAAACCACATCGTTCCAGCTGCTGTGCCCTCCTTTCCTGGCACAGGAGTGTGCAAGAGCCCAAACGGAGCAGAAATGGGCTCCAAGGACTTCACTCTCATCCACTGATGTCACACAGTCCAAAACAGCTGCTCCAGACCTGCACAATCTGATTTTCCCGTCAGTCCCTTCACTCAGCAAAATGCAGCGAGATGAGATAAATTCATGTGTATAAATTACAGAGTGAAAAGATGCCATAACCTCTAGATCACAATAAAAATCTGCTACGCAGAAAAAGAAATGAGGAAGCCTCAGGGCAATTTCCCTTGGAAAAATGGATGGAAAGGAATATCTATATTTCCTTGCACTATGGAGCACGAAGTTGGGCTATTTAGGAAAGCATATTAATGATCTATGGAAGGAGCTTGGAAGATTTTCACTGTTCCTGTCTCAAAGAGCAATTGGGATCATGTAATTGCTGTGGCTCAGGATGGAGAGATTCATGCCATGGGAAATGCTGAAATTTCAGGAGAAAACTTCAAGTGCTGTTGGAGCAAGTTTGAATTCTTTGACTGAATGTGACCACGAGATGTTCTCTCCTTGGATTTGTACGGCTGTGTGAGAGGAAAAGGGACCCAGGGAGGGAGGGGCTGTGTGGGTTCAGCCTTTCCAAGTATTCTCCTGAATTTTGAGCCCTGCTCACTGAATTTCCATGCCCAGCCTGGGACCTGGCAGCCTCATTGGAGAACTGTTGGATTTATTTTATCCTGGCAACTTTTGCTTCACTCTGTGCAAATCTGTGCTTTAACACTCTTGGCATTTGGCAGGAGCTGACCCCGAGTGTCCTGTTTAATTAAGATAACTTGAATATGGAGTGAAGCTCTAACAATGGGTGAACGATTCCTCTTAACCTTCCTGCCTCTTCACTTCCCAAAGTGCTTCTACCAGCCCTGGATTTGTAGTTATGGACATCACAGATTTCCTTTGAAAGGGCTGATTTTTTTATGCTGTTGGCCCATTTTCTGTGTTTTTTTCCCCAGTGTGAAAATCGTGCAAAACCAAACATCCACCTGGGTGCACTCCTGTGTATTGCACACACACACACACATGTATGCATGTACATATGTATGATATATGGAAGAAATTCCTCCCTGTGAGGGTGGGAGGGGTGGGATGGAATTCCCGGAGCAGCTGTGGCTGCCCCTGGATCCCTGGAAGTCCCAGACTGAGGTGGGGCTTGGAGCAGCCTGGGATCATGGAAGGTGTCCCTGCCCAGGGCAGGGGGCTGGAATTAAATGAACTTTAAGGTCCACTCCAACCCAAACCACTCCAGGATTCTCTCCATGGAAATGCAGTCATTGTCCTCCTTTCCTGGCCACCCTTTAAGCTGCCAGATGCTCTGGAAGTTAAAATGCCCAACAAATTCACCCCCACTCCTTGGCTTTGATCATTCCTTGTTCCAGTTCTTTCTCTCAGGACAGGATTTCACACCACAGAGCTCAGTCCTTCCCTGCAGCATTTTCCCTTGGGGAATAATTTGCCTGTTGTCATGCTGAGTCATTTATTTAATGAGACAGGGCAAGCCCTGAGTGGATGCTTTTCACCACAACTGATTAGAAACAGAGTCCCTGAAGTGGTGTGGGGAGACATTCAAAGACATTAAACCTGTAATTATGGTCCTGGCCAGCATTTCACACCACACACCACTGGCAAGATGTGCATTTTTTCATTCAACACAAGTTCCAGGATTTTTTTCGAGTCCACCTTTGCTATAATAACCCACTGTGGTGAGTTATTTCCACAGCCTGATTTCTTCTCCTCTGTCTGTGCCCCGGTATCTGTGCAGTTTGTTGTCATTTGATTCAGTCCTTTTTTGCTGTGTTAAAATGCTTTGTATTAAACTTTGCTATATAAAAGTCCTTTTTTTTTTTTTTCCTGTAGCAACAGCCCAGTCACTTGGTAAGGTTCTTGTTTGTATTGCCTTTAATTCCCACTGAGAACATTAAATCCCCAAATCTCAGATTCCACCCCTGCTCCATCCCCAAATAGCCCATGGAACTCCAATGTTTACGAGTTTAAGAAATTATTGTGGCTTGCAAAGACATTGCTGTTACTTTAAACAATTCTGCCCAACAGAGATTAGCTTTTAGCAACATCATATTGAGGATAATCAGGATGATTACATGAATATCCAGTGTTTTCTGCATGAATATTAAACAGCCTCAACTTCAGGAAAGGCTCTTCCACTGCGTTTTTTTGGCAGGCTGCTTTTTTCCCCCCTCAATTTCTGACACTGTGAAATGAGGGAGAAGAAATGAAGTGGGCTGGGAAGTGTATGAAGTCGGAAATGTATCCCTGTCCTTCAGTTTTGTGGCAAATAATTGGGCCCCTGGGGCATTGGCTGTGGAGCTGCTCTCTTGGCCGAGCACTCAGCGCTGGCTGCGTTTTCCAGCTGCCTCCCAGCACTGGGTCTTGGCAGGAGCCCTGGGGAGTGACACCCCAGAGGAGGAGGAGAGGGGGACTCAGATCATCCAGAATCCCCACGGGGGAAAAAAAAAAAAACCCAAACATTTTTGTAAATTCCCTTTAGGAGCGGGAATTCCCTGCCAGGATTTCGTTGGCCAGCACTGGGCACCTGTCACTTACTTGCTTTTCAACCTTTATAGTTCATTTTGCTCTATTTCCATGAGTATAATTATGTGGCCCTGTAAACACGTGGAGGTGCTTGGGTTTGGGGTTTACTGGGCTCAAATTGAGCTGGAAATCCTGCAGGGATATCTTTGCCAAGCCCTCAGCAGGTGGAAGAGCAGAGATCCCTGCTGCACGGGGCTGGATGCTCCACATGGGGTCAAAGGGCCCCACCAAGGAGACAGCTCAAGGATTTTAGGGACAGATGACAGACCTTCACTATTTTGGAGTAAACATAGGTGTATTTTAGCATTTGCATTCCCCCCCCTTGAATTTAAACTCTGCCAAATCTTTAGGGTTGGCAAAAACCTCCAAGATCAAGTTGAAGCTTTGGCTGAATCTCACTTTTTTCCCCCAATTTGTCCAAGGGTATTAACATTTCAGAGTCTCCTCTGCACAGCCGTTCCTGGTGGAACAATGGACCCAAACCTCAGGAGAATTCAGGCTTTGTAATGCTCAAATTACGTTTAAAGATTGAAATGAGGCTCTAGAGGAGCATCTTTATGTTGTTTAAAGCAGAAAATCCTCTGTACTCACCCATTTTCCTCAGTAAGCCTTAACCCAGCTTGAGGCTCCACTGGTTAAACCCAAAATGCAGCATTCTGTTTTAATGCTGAGCATTATAATAAATGGGGGATGTTGTTCCACATTCTAGCACTTTTACAAACCTCTTGCCATGCAATTCTTCCATATTTTCAAATAACAACACCCAATTAAGCACTTGAATCAGTGCTGCCCTCAGCAGAGATGTAATTAAGCAGGTGTTTAAATCCCTTGTTAAATTAGTCTCTTATATTTTTCTTTCCTAATCTCCCATTACTATTCCTGTGCAGGAAAATAATGGGAAAACAAATGAATCCTGAAGCTCTGGCTCCAGGCTTGTAGGGGTCAAACTGTATCAGCCATGCAAAGAAGATCTATGGGATCTAATCAAATTTGGGTGGAAAAAACCAGCTTTAAAGAGGAGCCAGTGAATAACAGCAGTGAAAGGCAAAACATTGCTTCCCTGGGAAGGGAAAAAAAGTTAAGTGAAATAAAAATGCACTTCCAGAAGGGCATTATGTGGCACTTTTCCCAAGTAATGGCTTGACTGCTGTAATTCTGAATGCTCACAAAATGCATCCGTGGCCCAGTCATAAAGAGAATAGCGAAACAAAGAGGTTGCTAATTCAATTACAGATGTTAGAGATCAAGCTCGCTGCTATTCATCCAAATGAAAATTTACACTAAATAACATTCTCATGAATTGGCTCAGCAGCTTAATGGACTAAAACTCTCGCCACTAACAGATTGCCCAGGCTCAGAGAGGTCCTGAAAATTGTCCCTCCCGTGGATACCTTTAACCAGGCCTCCTCTTGCAGGATAAATGGAATAAAGCCACATCATCACCTTTGCTGTTCTCTCAGCTGAGATGCACCCAAGAGGTTCTGTGGAAAGTTCGTTCCTGTCGTGGCTACGGCCAGAGCAGGAGATTCAGGGTCTTACAGAGGTCCCAAATTTTGGACAACTTCCCAGAGAATGTCTTAAACCAAATCTGCAGATTGGACCTTAATATATATATTTCATATTTTTATATTATATATAAATAAAAATAATGATGTAAGTATATTGTATTTTATATTAATATAAATAATTATATAAATACTTTTTAAAAAGACACAAAATTTCTCATGAAAACATCTCATGACCCTTGAAAAATGTTGTATGAGATGATGCTGGAGCAGCTCTGCTGCTGCTGCTGCTGCTGGGAAAAAGTAATTAAAAGTTGAGCCAAGAAGGCATTTTCAGGTGTTTTGAAGATTCCATTTCTCTTGTGCTGGTTAATCTTTGTTTAGATGGATTTGGGAGAGAAAAAGGAATGGTTTGGTAGCAAAAGGGCTCAGATTTCAAATTAGGATCAAAATTATCCCCTACATGAGGTTGGTTCACTCAAAAAAAAAATGAGACTTGTCCATTGTTAGAGCATTTACCCTGATTTTTACACAACCTCAGGGGTAACTTGGATGGGAGCAGTTTCTCCACGGGTTTCTCTGTCCTTGTGACATCCAGTGCTTGTGGTCACCCAAAGACCTTTCAAAAATCTCCTTTTGGACTTTTGTGTCCCCAGGAAATGACCAGGGGAGGTCTTTGGAGGCAGCTGAGCCTCTTCAGCCATGAGAAGATGATAAAGATAAAGATAAAGATAAAGATAAAGATAAAGATAAAGGTGCCTTTATCATCCTGATCCCTGACGGGAAGGGGTTGGAATTGTGGATCCAGGCTCCCCTGAGTCATTCCCAGCCACAGGGCAAGAGGGTGGAGATTGAAAGAAAGGAAATTCCATTTAATGTAATGAAAAGTGCTCTGCTCTGAGAGAGGCTGAACCCTGGAATACATTTCCCGGAGAGGCTGTGGACTCTCCATCCATGAGGATGCCCCACATTTCCTGGACGTGGGCATGGGCAGCCTGTCCCAGCTGGGCTTTGGATGGAGGATTTCCAGAGGAGGATTTGGACTCCACTTCCAACCCACAACTGCTCCGTGCCTCTGAGATTTAAGAACCAAATCCATCGGGAAAGGCAGTAAATGTCCCAGACTTTGAAATGGCTTTGTAAAGTGAGAGTCAAGCTCCCACATCAGTTACAATTCTGAGAGTGGGAGTGATGTAAAACCCAGGGAAAAAACTGTGGTTTTGTTCCATTCACCCTTCCAAAAGTTTACACATCAATGTGTGCTTCTGGTGCTTGATACGGAACACCTCAAACCTTTTTTATATGTTTTTAAGTTCTCCAAATTCTTCCCATTTTACAGCTATGGCTTAACACTCAAAATACCCTCAATTCTTTTGGGTAAATTTTGAATCCTAAATGAAGCAGCAAATAACACGTTTCTGCTTAATCCCATGATTATTAAATATAGAGTGTGAAAACGCTATTGATGAAGAGTTCCTTGCTTAAAAGGTTACTTTCCTAAAAATAAAAAGGAGCCCAGGCACATTTGCTGTGCGGGGCTCATTTCCTCTGCCTACCAGGGACAAAAAGCTGCGTTTAAAGGTCATCGGTTCTTTTGTATGTTAATAAACAATTAGTGTGGCTGGGGAGAGAGCGGCACCAGCTCCTTCAGAACGGCTTCCCGAGCAAATTAACCATTCCTGACAGGTCCGGGATGCCGGGATGAACATCTCCTGGATGACTTCTCAGCCTGCAAAAATACTGCTCTTTAATCAGCTCTGGATAACAATTATTTTTCTCCTTGACAAGCACCTTCTGGGACTCCAGTCCCCCCCCTTCGCCGAGATTATTATTTTTATTATTGCAACATTTTACAGCCGATAAGGAAAAAGCATTTAGAGAAGGCAATAAGTGCATTTTGCTTGCAGGCAGTTCTGCCGCCGTGTGCAGATGAGTTCGGGTGCCGGCAGCGCGAACGGGACGTGCCTGAGACCGCGGAGCTGGGGGGAGTCCCACGCATGGCTGGGGGGCAGCGACCCCGAGCACCTGCCCCACAAACCCTGAGTATCTGCCCCACAAACCCTGAGTATCTGCCCCACAAACCCTGAGCACCTGCCCCACAAACCTGGAGTATCTTCCACACAAACCCTGAGTATCTGCCCCACAAACCCTGAGCACCTGCCACACAAACCCTGAGTATCTGCGACAAAAACCCTGAGCACCTGCCCCACAAACCCTGAGTATCTGCCCCACAAACCCTGAGTATCTGCCCCACAAACCCTGAGCACCTGCCACACAAACCCTGAGTATCTGCGACAAAAACCCTGAGCACCTGCCCCACAAACCCTGAGCACCTGCCACACAAACCCTGAGCATCTGCCCCACAAACCTGGAGTATCTGCCCCACAAACCCTGAGCACCTGCCACACAAACCCTGAGCATCTGCCCCACAAACCTGGAGTATCTGCCCCACAAACCCTGAGCACCTGCCACACAAACCCTGAGTATCTGCCACACAAACCCTGAGTATCTGCCCCACAAACCCTGAGCACCTGCCACACAAACCCTGAGTATCTGCCCCACAAACCCTGAGTACCTGCCCCACAAACCCTGAGCACCTGCCCCACAAACCCTGAGTATCTGCCCCACAAACCCTGAGTATCTGCCCCACAAACCCTGAGCACCTGCCACACAAACCCTGAGTATCTGCCCCACAAAAACCCTGAGCATCTGCCACACAAACCGGGAGTATCTTCCACACAAACCCTGAGTATCTGCGACAAAAACCCTGAGCATCTGCCCCACAAACCCTGAGCACCTGCCCCACAAACCCTGAGTATCTTCCACACAAACCCTGAGTATCTGCCCCACAAACCTGGAGTATCTGCCCCACAAACCCTGAGCACCTGCCACACAAACCCTGAGTATCTGCCCCACAAACCTGGAGTATCTGCCCCACAAATCCTGAGCATCTGCCACACAAACCTTGAGTATCTGCTCCGCACAAACCCTGAGTATCTGCTCCGCACAAACCCTGAGCATCTGCCCCACAAACCCTGAGTATCTGCCTCACAAACCCTGAGTATCTGCTCCGCACAAACCCTGTGTATCTGCACCACAAACCTTGAGTATCTGCCCCACACAAACCCTGAGCATCCACTCTGCACACACCCTGAACATCTGCCCCACAAACCCTCTGCATCTGCCCCACAAACCTTGAGTATCTTCCCCACACAAACCCTGAGCATCTGCCCCACACAGTCCCTGAGCACGCACTCCACGTGAGGCAGTGAAATCGCTGCCATCGTGGCCGGGAGCTCCTCGCTTGCCACAGGCCAGAGAGCACAGGTTCAGTAGCCCACAAAAGCCTCGCTCTGCCCGTTCCCAAGCTGCCCAGGAACATCTGCAGCCCGGCAATCCATTGATTTATTCCTTCCTAATCACTGGAAAGCACCTTTTACACTCCTGAGAATGACTTTCTCCTGCCCTGCTGATTTACTTGACTTTCCTCTAGTTCTGCCTGGCACTTTTTTGGATGCCAAGGGATATTCTCTTGCTAAGTTTCCAGAATAGAGAAATACTGGGTCGGAATTATTATTATTATTATTATTATTATTATTATTATTATTATTATTAATGGCAGAAGAGCTGCTGCTGCTGCAGGTGAGGGGCCTGGCAGAGGAAGGAGCCTGTGGAAAGCAGGGAGGCTCCATGGATGTTCCTCCCCTGCCTACAGTCAGGTTCCTTGTCAGGGTAATTCTGGGACAGGGGAGAGGTTGGACACCCGGGTAAATCAGTAATCAGGAAACCAGTAATCAATAAATCAATAATCAGGAAATCAGCTTTGTCTCTGTGGTCTCCCTGCCCTGTCCCCAGGTTTGCTCCATCCTGCTGCAGATTTTCAGCCTGGAAATCTCAGGAGTTTTACCCAGCCCAGCGTTTCTCCCAGTTTTAGGAATCCTCCAGGGCAGAACAAGGTGCAGCGAGGTTCTGTCCTGAATGGGAGGTGAGCTTTGGATGTTGCAATTCCCAGCAGGAGTGCCCTGGAGCTGAGAGTGGAGAGACTCCTGCTGCCCACGGGACACCTCAGACCCAGCGGGAAAAGGCTCTGAACCCCCGGGGGAAGGGATGGGGCAGAAAAGTTGCACCAGTTCGGGTGAATGGGAGCACTGGCATTTTCCAGGGATGGAAATTCCCCCTGGAGTCAAGGAGAGGATTCCTGCCAGGCCAGCACTTACTGCACCAAACACAGCTCAAGGCAAACACTGGCAGTAATTATCAGTATCTCTTGGATCGTTCCCTGTCTTCTCCTTGACGCAGCCCCTTTGGCCAACAAAAATATTTGGGCATTTCAGAGCAGCACCTCGTGTTTGGGGGAGATGCTGGAGCAGCTCCAAAGCAACATCTCAAAGGGCTTTTGCTACTTCTGTTACACTGAATATTCAGTTTACATTTGTGTGTGGATGGTGCAGGGGTCTGGCTTTTGTTTGTTTGTTTTTAATTAACTTCTTTGTTGTTTCCATCACCCAGAGCAGTCAAGCAACGGCAGTTTGAGACCACGGGTGAGCAGATACAGCCCCACACAAACAGGAAACAGGAGAACAATGTCCATTCCTTTAGCAAGGTCTGTGAACTCCCTGCCCTAGGGGAGAGCCCTTCTTTGCACACGCGGTGGGATAAAAACCACCAAAAGGGAGAAATCCCTGGGGAGAGGGTGGGAGAGTCCCTCAAGAAACAGCTCTTTCTGCATTAATTAACTTGGTCAATGTGATATGGAAGGAAGACAGAGGAACTGTTCTCAATGCCGAAAGAACTTTCCAGAAATCCTCATAATAAAGTCTGGATTTAGATTTTGTTTATAAATGGGTGTTAAAGAATTAACATCAAGGGAACAGGGTACTGGGCTTGGTTCTTGGGACTGATGAAAGGCAGCACATGCAGATTCAGTTTGGATAGTGACAGGAAATTCTTCCCTGGCTGTGAGGGTGGGGAGGGGCTGGGATGGAATTCCCAGAGCAGCTGTGGCTGCCCCTGGATCCCTGGCAGTGCCCAAGGCCAGGTTGGAGCAGCCTGGGACAGTGGGAGGTGTCCCTGCCATGGCAGGGGTGGCACTGGGTGGGGTTTAAGGTTCTTCCAACCCAAACCATTCTGGGATGCTCTGAAATGCCCCCAAAAACGTGTCTGGTCCAGGACATCTGGGAGCTGAGCTCTGCCTGAGCCAGATTTGAGCTGGGGCTGGTGTGGAAGCACTTCCTGACCGTGACCAACCTCCCCATTTTCCAGGAATTCGAATGGAGAGGCAGCTGCTTCTGGTGCTCCCTCCCAGACCTCTTGGAATGGAGTTTTGTCCGGGTACAATTCAGCTGAAAAGCAAATGCTGTGGAAAATTTACATTACACCCCAGAGTTTCATTGAGCACAGAGCATTTTTCAATTCCAGAGTGAGCTGCAAAGCTCAAACTGGGCAAAGAATTCATTATTTTAATGATAATAATTTACACTTGCATGGGAGCTTTCATCCAAGAAAATACCACCTTAGAATTTTCCCTTCACAGCCTCTCCAAGATGGGATAATTTCACCTTGATAAGTGTGTGCATTATGTTTGCCTTTGCTGCTTCTGAAGGAAAAAAATGAAGATTATTATAGTTTGTACAGTTGAGTGTTTATTATAGAAATATTTTGCATTTATATTGTAGTTTTCTTAAAATCTGAATGTGGTTTTAAAACCCTGCTTTAACACTATCAATCTCCTCTTAGGAGAGATTATCCCAGTA
Organism: Vidua macroura; assembly: GCF_024509145.1. NCBI lineage: Eukaryota > Metazoa > Chordata > Aves > Passeriformes > Viduidae > Vidua > Vidua macroura. The sequence goes on along the minus strand of NC_071598.1, from coordinate 5,870,813 downwards.
CTGTGTCCTTGGGGAAACTGAGGGAAAAACCTCCTGGAGCTGCTCTGCGTCTTTTTTTGTTTCTCATTTGAAGGAGGCAGTGACTGATTTGCATCTCTGGGAATGGGTACCCATTACGGACATCAAATCTGCTGGTCCAGGTCAGCTGGGACCTTAAAAATCAAATATTTTCTGTTAAAAGGGATTTCTCCATCTGCAAGCCTCAGAGTGGGGATATTTTCCATGGTTTCAGTCCAGCTTTTACTATCTTTGTCTATGGAAAACACAGCAGATCTTCCTTTTCTTTCTATAATGGCAAATTGAGCCAATTTGGCCTCTTTTGATGAGTAATAAATTCCCCAGACCAAAGCTGTTTCCTTTCAGCTGTTGTCTCTTTGGAGGTTCTGCATAAATATACAAAAGTTTATTTCTATTTATTTTTCTTCTGCAATTCTCTTTGCACTATTTACTAATTTTTAAAAAATAAAATTGCTCTTTCCCCCCCACCCCCCCAAATCTGTTGGGAACTTTTAACTTAAACATGTGTGAGCAGCAGAAGGCAGCCCAAAAACATGGAGGCGAAAGCATTTCAGAGCAAGGGGTTTATAAATCCTAAATGAGCCAAACTGGGCTTAAAAAGCATTTTCCAGAGGAAATATCCCAATTACAGGACAGATTGCAGGATATATCCCCTTGGTGAGGGACTCATGCAGTGTTGGAGCATTGTTGAATTTATAAAGAAGTTTAAATTTGATTGTGTGTCTTGGTTTGAAAAGACAGGTGTCAGCTAAGGAAGGCAGGAGCCTGTCTTGAAATGGAGAATGCAAACCCCCTCCCTCCAAATTGTTATAAATTTGAAATTAAAAGGCTCTCACGGAAAGATATGGGAGCAGGAATAACAGTTCTTTACTAGGAAAAATAAAAATGCAGTAAGAGAAAGCAACCTTGCCAGACTGGGGGCAGGCCCTGGCAGGCTGTGGGTCAGGGTGGTGGCAGCAGTGCCATTCCATGGGGGCTCAGCCCTCCTGCAGTGCCAGCTGTGCTTCTGCTGGAGCAGGATCCTGGACAAGGCTGGAGTTTTCCTCTGGAGCTCCAGGGCTGCTGGAGATGGGCCTGGGCTCCCTCTGGGAATGCAGTGGGGCAGAGAGCTGCTCCTCTGGGAATGCAGTGGGGCAGAAAGCTGCTCCTGTGGGAATGCAGTGGGGCAGAAAGCTGCTCCTGTGGGAATGCAGTGGGGCAGAAAGCTGCTCCTCTGGGAATGCAGTGGGGCAGAGAGCTGCTCCTCTGGGAATGCAGTGGGGCAGAAAGCTGCTCCTCTGGGAATGCAGTGGGGCAGAAAGCTGCTCCTGTGGGAATGCAGTGGGGCAGAAAGCTGCTCCTCTGGGAATGCAGTGGGCACAGGCTGCTGTGGTGTCCCAAAGCCTCAGATTGTATCCAGGTAGGAATGCTTGGCTGCTCCCCTGGGCAGAGCCTCTCCCCATGGGATGATGGAATTTTCTCAGCCATGCAGGGACACTCAGTGGCCATGAACAGAAGAGATCTCCTGGAGGGAGGATTGGCTGTGGGAGAGATAAAGAAAGAACTGCCCAATGAACAGAAATAACTGCCCCACCTGTGACAGATGGGAACAGAACACACACCCCCAGCCACATCTTGCACTTGCAACCTAAAACTCTGTATCATAAAGATTAATGGATTATTTAGGGATTTTCTTCTTTCTTAACTGGTGGGAGTGACAAAATTTGATCAGACTTGAACTTTAATATAATAGTAATGTAATATAGTAATTAAAATAGTAATAAAATAGTAATTAAAATAAAACAGCAATATATTAGTAGTAGTAATAATAATTTTAGTGTAATAATGTAGGCGTGATAGTATAATATATAAATTGCAATAATAATAATTATTATTAATAATGAAGCTAATGTAATTTAATTAATGGGCAGATATGACCTTATTCTGCCTTTTTCCATCGCTGTCACAGCTGTTCCCCTGCTTTACATAAACCCCAATACTTTGGCTTACAACTTAGCAAAGCCTCTGATAAACTTAGAAAACCCTTTAATGTCAGCACTGAGGACAAAATCATCAGAGCAATTAATTATTTCAGTCACATTCTACATGGCAAAGAAAGAATTAATATGTTTTCATTCTCTGTTTTCATGAGTAAATTGGGAAAAAAAAAAAAAAAAGGTAATTTTGGTCTACCACAGGAACTCCTGCAGGATTTCATGGTCTGGCTTCATGGCTTTGGTGTTGTTCCAACTGGAAAAACAGGGAGTGTTTTTTGTTCATGTTTTCCTCAAAGCATCTGAGGCACAGGAATGATTAAAGGCAGTAATTATTAATTAAATGAGGTGGTTCCATCCAGCAGGATGCAGCCACTGATCCAGGGAATAGGCCTGCAGAAAAAAACCTTGGATTTCCCAACCGATCTGTGAAGACTGCAGTAACTAAAGCTCCTCATTCCTTGCCAGGCAAGTTTATGTCTCCCTATCCCCACTTCTTCCTTGGCTTTTTTTTTTCCACCAGTGCCTTATTAATGAACTGTGAAAGCTGACATTTCCAATAAGGAACAATTAAATCTGGGACTAAATGAAATGAAGTCATTCATTTACAAAATAATAGCTAACAAGCACGAGGAGGGGGAAAAATGATTGCAAGTCAGGGGAAAAAAAAAAGGAAAAAGAGTAAATTAAGTCTGACTCCATTAATGTTCTTTAAATACTTCTGCTGCTTCAAAAATTAAAAGGGAAGCATCTTATTACCTTCCTTCCAGAAGGGAGGAGGGGGATATTCAGCATGACAATAGTTAAAGGCCAAAATCCTTCTGAGGTGTTGTGTAGGGAAGGGATTAAAATTCTTAATTTTCACCCTCCCTTCTTGCAGAGGTGCTGGAGCAGGTCTGGAGCAAAGAATAGTGGAATTATAGAATGGTTTGGGTTGGAAAGCACCTTAAATCCCATTCAGATGGGCAGAGACACCTTCCACTATCCCAGGTTGCTCCAATCTGGCCTTGGACACTTCCAGGGATGGGGAATTCCCTGGGCAGGAACAGGGATAAATGCAGTTCAGAGATAAATTCATTTCACCTAAAAATGCTGCTGAGATCAGCACTGTGGGTCCTTCCAGCCCTAAAACCCTCTCCATGGGACTCCAGGGAACAGAAACAGACCTGTGGATGTGGGATGAGGGATGAGGGATGTGGGATGTGGGATGTGGGATGTGGGATGCGGGGTGTGGGATGAGGGATGTGGGATGTGGGATGAGGGATGTGGGATGTGGGATGTGGGATGAGGGATGTGGGATGTGAATGGAATGACCCAAATGACAGAGAATTCCCAGCCCCAGGGGAGGAATCCCCCAGTCCTGCTCGGGTTCAGTGTGGCCAGAGGAGGGACAGAAGCAGGAATTCCCTGGGAGAGTGGATTCAGGGGATCCTGTGGAGGATCCTCCAGACAATCCATATTCTCCCTCTGTTCTTCACACTGCAAGGGCAGAATTCCCTTCAAACCTCGGTGGGTCGAGGCTGAAGTGCCCCAGCCTCAGCTTCTCTGCTCTGGGGCTTTCCATGGGTGCAGAATTTCCTCCCCTTCTGAGACCCTTCAGCCCCAGCACTGCATTTCTGAGAGCTGCTAAATCCACAGCCAGTTCCAGGCTATTCCCTGGCAAACCCAGACACTCATTCTCTGCTGGGTTTTCCAGGCTGTCCCCTCTAAACCCAAACCCAAACAAGGAGTGCAATCCCTGCAGGAGCACACGGGGAAGAATTTCAGGGAGTGCTGATTTGCTGTGGCCAGTGCCAGCTCCAGGTTTGCCTTGCTACTCTAATGCTTTTTGATTTAAAAATCTCTGAAGGCTCAAGTTAACATTTTGCAATCAATTATTCTTAGGGGAATTTGTAGAATTCACCATCCTTCCCTAAGAATTTGAGTTCTACTTGAATTAATCTAAAAATCTCCATCCTTTTCTCAAACATCCCCCACAACCCTGTGTGTTTTCTTCCCCTCAGACTGAGGAATATTTGGAAAGGAGAATTAGAAAGAGATTCAGATCCAGGTTGAAAAAAACCCCAAAGCATCGATTTCCTCAGTTATACTTAAGGCCCTTTCCTTTTGTAAAATAAATAACCTGAATAAACACGTCAGGGAAGATTAAAACCTCATTAAAAAGTGTAAACAGAGTACAAAGAAGATAAAAAAATAGAAGCTTGGCTGAATTGAATAATGGCAACAATAAAATCACTACCCAATATTGCCAGTTAAAAGTCCCTGCTAAGGGGGAAGATGGGAAGCAGAGCTGCTGTTATCTCACATTCAGGATGAAGATTTCGTCTCAATAATTACATAACATTTTAATGAATAAATTAATTCCATTATCCAGGAAATGGGGTTCATTGATAAAGCCAATTCCAAGCCAGTTCCCAAATCTAATCAGGGATATTCTGCTTGGGATGCTCAGGGAGGATGGGGGGAGCTGCAATATTTCTCCCTGCCCACCTAAAGGAGGCACAAATGCTGAAGCCACCACTCCATCCCTGCCTGCTCAAGAGCTCTAAAATCACAATATTAATGCAAATTATGGCTTTCAGGCTGGCAATTATGCATTTTTATTTTACTGAGGTGAGCAGCATTGTTGCATATATCAAATGCTCAAGAAAACAACTTTATCTTCTTTTTAGGTGACATCCTTTTAAAGACAAATTCACAGAAAAGATGAAATATTGCCTGGTGCAGAGAAGAACTTGAGCAGCCTTTGAGAGCAGGATGAAGTTGTGTTAATGCAGTGTCAGTGCTCAAAATTTTTAATTTAAAGGGTAAGGAAAGGGAGAAGAAGTAGAGGGAAGAATTTAGTGAAAGAAAGGGCAAAATGAGAGCATAGAGGGAATGTTTCCATAGGAAATGACAGGAGAAGAGAAGGAATTATAGTTTTGAATTGAAGGTAGAATGTAATGCAGGAGGAGGAGGGAATGTGACTGGGCACAGGCACCTTGTGATTATCATCCCTGCTTCTCCCTGGCAGAGGACAGCAAGGGGAAACGCTGTAATTGTCTGCCTGGCCTTTCAGTCAGGATCAAGCAGTGGAATTTCAATAATGAGGCCTTTATCCAGGCTCTGGGGACACCTGAGGCAGTGGTGGAAGTGCTGGAGACCTGCCAGCAGGGTTTGGGGTGGGTGCTGCCTGCAGTGCCACCAGACTGGGTGCTGCTCCTTAGCACTGGCTGTTGTCCAGCTCCAGGGGCTGTTGGGTGATGGCCACAACCTCTGGGTGCCACAGCGGCACCTCTAACAATAAACAACGGCATTTCTGCACCCCCTGACGCGTAGGGAAACCTCTCCATGTCGGTTTTACTGCCAGGGTGTCACCCTGCTCCTCTCCAGAATGCTGGTCTGAGAGCTGCTGCCAGCCCCTGCAGGGCCCAGGGCTTTCCCTTCACCAGTTCCTAATAAAAACCAAACCCAGGCATGGCAGTGCAATGATAAACTGGCTGTAGATGATCCTGAGTGAGTGCAGCTCTCCTCCTGACAGCTCCTGGGTGCTTTGCTCTCCATCAGTGCCTTTCCTCATGGAATTCCCTCAATTCCTTCATTCCCAGTGGGATCCTGAAGCTGCAATGCTGAGCACAGCACATTGCTGCAGCCAGTGTTGGCATTTATTTCATACTTCTGGGTGAAGAGGGGTGGCTTTCACTGATTTTCAGTCCTTGAGGAAGCATCTGGAGCCTGGCTGTGTAAAACACTTCACACAGGTGGGAGCTGCATTTCATCCAGACCCAGAGAAATTCCCTGCCCGGGATCAAGGAGTTTCTCTCCTTGATGCAGGAGGAGAAATCAAGCCCCTACTCAGTCATCTCCCCCAAACCTTTGACATTCAGTGCCCAGGATCCTCCTGAGAAAGAGTCCACTCCAAAATGCAATTACTGCCCGTAACATGATACAGAGCTCTTCACGTGGAGTGTTTTGTTCTCATTCCAGAACTCACAGTTTGCTTTGTGCTCCTTCAGACGTGTTTGGTGTGAGAGGACATCTGAGCCCTCCTTCCCAGGCTGGGAGAGGTGCACTTCCCTGAACACAGTCGAGCACACTTCCCTACCCTGGGGGAAGGTTCTCTGGATAAATAAACCCATTTATTCCTCTCCCAGCCCGGTGATAGAAGTGCTGTTGTTACACAGTGCCCTGCAGCCATGAGTAACCCTCCAGGGAGGGCCAGGGAGAGAAAGGCACCTGTAATGATTTGTTTTTCATAATGACAGCAATAACTTCACCTTCATGTGCTTAAGATTTCCTGCCAGGAAATCACTGTATTTTAGTTTATTCCAGGAGCTTATGGAGACTGGAATGACTGAAATATGATTAGGGAGATGTGTCACTTGTGGTCCTGGGGACGGATCAGTTTGAATTAGAATGGTTTGTGATCAGATCAGTCTGTGATAGAGTGGTTTGTGATCCTGGGATGGATCAGTGTGTCTTGGAATGGTTTGTGATTCTGGAATGGATGGATCAGTGTGTATTGGAATGGTTTGTGATCCTGGGGATGGATGGATCAGTGTGTATTGGAATGGTTTGTGATCCTGGGATGGATCAGTGTGTATTGGAATGGTTTGTGATTCTGGAATGGATGGATCAGTGTGTATTGGAATGGTTTGTGATCTGTGAATGGATCAGTGTGTATTGGAATGGTTTGTGATCTGGGAATGGATGGATCAGTGTGTATTGGAATGGTTTGTGATCCTGGGATGGATCAGTGTGTATTGGAATGGTTTGTGATTCTGGAATGGATGGATCAGTGTGTATTGGAATGGTTTGTGATTCTGGAATGGATGGATCAGTGTGTATTGGAATGGTTTGTGATCCTGGGAATGGATCAGTGTGTATTGGAATGGTTTGTGATCGGGGGATGGATCAGTGTGTATTGGAATGGTTTGTGATTCTGGAATGGATGGATCAGTGTGTCTTGGAATGGTTTGTGGTACTGGGAATGGATGGATCAGTGTGTATTGGAATGGTTTGTGATCCTGGGATGGATCAGTGTGTATTGGAATGGTTTGTGATCCTGAGGATGGATGGATCAGTGTGTATTGGAATGGTTTGTGATCTGGGGATGGATGGATCAGTGTGTATTGGAATGGTTTGTGATCCTGGGGATGGATCAGTGTGTATTGGAATGGTTTGTGATCCTGGGAATGGATCAGTGTGTATTGGAATGGTTTGTGATCTGGGAATGGATCAGTGTGTATTGGAATGGTTTGTGATCCTGGGATGGATCAGTGTGTATTGGAATGGTTTGTGATCTGGGAATGGATGGATCAGTGTGTATTGGAATGGTTTGTGATTCTGGAATGGATGGATCAGTGTGTATTGGAATGGTTTGTGATCCTGGGATGGATCAGTGTGTATTGGAATGGTTTGTGATCCTGGGGATGGATCAGTGTGTATTGGAATGGTTTGTGGTCCTGGGAATGGATGGATCAGTGTGTATTGGAATGGTTTGTGATCCTGTGAATGGATGGATCAGTGTGTATTGGAATGGTTTGTGATCCTGGGATGGATCAGTGTGTATTGGAATGGTTTGTGATCCTGAGGATGGATGGATCAGTGTGTATTGGAATGGTTTGTGATCTGGGGATGGATGGATCAGTGTGTATTGGAATGGTTTGTGATCCTGGGGATGGATCAGTGTGTATTGGAATGGTTTGTGATCCTGGGGATGGATGGATCAGTGTGTATTGGAATGGTTTGTGATCCTGGGGATGGATCAGTGTGTATTGGAATGGTTTGTGATCTGGGAATGGATCAGTGTGTATTGGAATGGTTTGTGATCCTGGGATGGATCAGTGTGTATTGGAATGGTTTGTGATTCTGGAATGGATGGATCAGTGTGTATTGGAATGGTTTGTGATTCTGGAATGGATGGATCAGTGTGTATTGGAATGGTTTGTGATCTGGGGATGGATGGATCAGTGTGTATTGGAATGGTTTGTGATCCTGGGATGGATCAGTGTGTATTGGAATGGTTTGTGATCACATCAGTCTGTGCTGGAATGGTTTGTGATCCTGGGGATTAATGGATCAGTGTGTATTGGAATGCTTTTTGGTCCTGGGGATGGAACATTTTGTGCTATGTACATTTAAGAAAGAGCTCTCAGTCTCACCTGCATGTGTAGAAGTTTTGCAGAACAGAGGGTTCATCCACTTTTTCCTGACTGGGCCTGGTGGGCCCCTCATCATCTCCAGACCAGCACAGGTCAGCTCAGCTGCACAGGGACTTCGAGGTGGCCAGAGCCCTCCAGGACAGGGGCTGTGTGCCTGCACTGATGGCCTGTCCAAAGGAAGGAGAACTTGTCTTTATTACTGGAAAAACTTGCACAGAAAGGGAGGAGAGACTGTGAAAGGAGTTACTTGCCTGAGTGTGGAGATTTGGGCTGGGAAAGGCTTTGAGCAGTAACTTTCTCCCTGCAGCAGAGGAAAATTGTGCTTTGGAAATACGGACAGAACAGCTGCTTGGAGGAAGGGCTGGAGGTTTCCTGCAGGTTTGTTGCTTTGTCCCTCCTTTTGATGTTTGCTACCCTTAAAGAGCTCAGCCAGGGCCCAGTTTGGGCAAAATATGGCGAGAATTCCATGGTCAGGAGGTGAGAGGTGGGGTCTGGCAGCTTCAGCCAGGGCTTGTTTGGGAATGTTAACACCTGGCAAGGTGGGAGAAGTGAAAAGGGGCTGTGTCAGAGAGGCTTCTGCAGTTAAAAACAGCAGCTCTTCTCTCAATTATTTACTTGTTTATTTATTTATTTTTATTTGTTATGTCCTATTTATTGCTCACCTTGGGTTTCTCCTGTCCTTCTGTTTGTGTAACTGTGAAAATCCTGGTCAGCACTGTTGATTTTTAATTACTCTTGCCCTGAACTTCCCTGGTTTTACCTGAAGGGTTTTAGAGTTGTGTGACTGTGGGGAAGACTTTTTTAAATTTAAAATATGTCCTCAGTCCTGGTGGCTACCAAGGAAGGCTCAGATTCTCAGTCCGAGTTGTTTCCTGGAACAGAAGGCAAAGCAGCAACAACAAAACACCACCACCACCATAAATAATAATAATAATAATAATAATAATAATAATAATAATAATAATAATAATAATAATAATAATAATAATAATTTCTAGAAGTTCATGTTGTAATAGAGATGAGCATAAAGCTCATGGAAAAGTTTGGGATGTGAAGCACAGCCAGCAGAAGTTTGGAGGAAGCCATTCCATGTCTTACGGTCACTAAATGTGCAGAGTCAGAGAAACATGGGCTGGGGAGAATCGAAACCTGGTGAAATACTAAGAGAAGCAACAAAAATCCTGTCCTGAGATTTAGAAGGCGATACCAGGGCTAATTAGCAAATGAAGGGAATGGACAAACTCACACATTCTGGTGTAATCCATGCTGTTTAAGTTCTGGTAACATTCAGTTCTGGTAACATTCAGTTACCAGTTCAGGGAAATATGTGATTATAAGAGTAAAAACCTGCAAAATTAGCAATTCACTGCTCTGAGTATTTTTTTCCCCAACTCCTTATTGCAAAGTGGAGAGGAAAGGTGGGTTTGGAGCCAGAGAGGATGTGGGAAGATGCTTCTTGGGAAGGTGAGACTCTCTTCTTGTGGAAGAAAATCAGCGAGTTTACTCCTTCCAGAGTCTCAAAATTACGTTGCTTTTTTCAAAATAAATGTGGCCTGCTCTACTCAGGGAGAAATACCTGGTTTGGCTTTAATTAAGAGAGCTCACGGTGTTTTATGAAGGAACAAAATGTCAGGGACTGTAGTTACAGGATTTATTTGTTCACACTTCAAACCCTTTTGATGTGTTGGTGGTATTTGAGATTTTGATGAGCAAGCAGCCAGAGAAGGGACCAGCTCTCAATTCCAGAGAGGAGTAACTGGAGCAGTTCAGACCTGACTTCCTGCCTGGAAGGCTCTGAATTTCCAGGGATGTTGGCAAGATTTGCCTTCCAGACTTTGTCTGGATCCGTAACAGCTAGAGCTGAGTGCTAACATTTACTTCTCTTTTACTTCAACTCAAAGGTTTTATTTGATCACTGCCAGGCTGGACGTTTGGGCTCCAGCTGAGATGGAGCTGAGTGGATCACACCAGGAGTGCCCTGATTTCTGCTTGGCTTTGCTTCAGAATTTGGCATCACCAAGTGCAGTCCCTAATTTTACCCCATTGTGTGCTACGTGAGAGATGAAGAAGAAAAAAGCTGAATCTTCCCCAAAAAATCCTCGTATTGTTCCCTTAATAGTGGAAGTTGTTTGCTTTTATATTGCTCCTTTTTCATCAAATGCTGAGGGCTCTGTTCAAAAGAGCAGCCCTGCAATAATCTGAGTATTAACAGAACTCTGGTGGTGAAGCTCCAACCTGTGCTGGAGAATCCTTTTGGAAATTGAAACTGGTGTGGTAAAAATGGATTTTTTTTTTTTTTTTTTTAGTTTCCAGCCCTGTAATCTGGCTGGGGTGAGTCGTTTGTGGGCACTGAAAGCCCAATTACTGCCTCAGAAAACAGGCTGATAACGATGTGGCAGTGATGGAATACCCAAATGGAAATAATTAGAGTGTTTGCCTTGGTACTTAAGTCATTTATTCCCTAATTAACTGGCCGGGAACCCCTTTTCCCATAGAAGTATAAATTTACCCAAAGAGTCCAGGTATAGAATTAATGTTGTTGATTAAGTTTGACAAGACTCATGCAGGGGAGACTGGAAACGTGGCCCAGAAAGGTGGGAAAACGTTGGAAAAATGGAATACAAGGGAACATTCTGGCTCTTCGGATTGTAAAATACGCTACACATCATCTTTTTGTTGCTTTGCATTCTGCTAATTAAAACAATGCAATGCTGCAATAATTATTTAAAAGCCTGGTTAGCTTTAAAAGTGCCCAGAAACCCAAGGTCAATTAAAACCACAGAATGGGGAGCCTGGAGTTAATTTTTGCCTCTTTCTGGTCTTTAGGACTGGAGAAATCATGAGCAGACTTAGGTATAAATTCAGTTTGGGGACAAAGATTTTAATAAGCAGCTGCTCCTCACAGCAGGGACGACTCTGGGCACCCAGGCTGACATAAGAATGTAGTTACCCACATCTGGGTTTGGCCCTGTTGGTGTTAATTCTGACAGACGTAAAGGACAAACCCTTTCCTGAGGCACCTCTCTGAAAAGCTCAGGTTTGATGTTTGTAATAATTTCTGTATATTAACATCAGACTCTGGCAAGCACAAATATTTCTTCCATAAAAAATTCAGCATTCCCTGTTAAATATTTCACAGCAACCCTAAACTTTTATCAGTCACTTTAATTGACAGGCTCCTTTAGGTCTGTTTTGTTCTGAATAATTAAATCTTTCTGTCTTCATCAAAAAACACCAAACCTGTGAATATTCTGTGTCTGTCCCTTGGCAGCTGTGGGTTCTGAGTTTCTTGTTTGTCTCATTGCCTCAAGAAAAAATGTCACTGAGCACTTCCCTGAGGTTTTTAGGGCTGGCAAGGACTTGGATCCCCCTGTGGTCCTGCTTCTGCAGGTGTTTCCCACGCGAAAGAAGGGATTCAGGAGTGCTCCTGCTGCAGTTTCAGTGGAGTTCCCCTGGTCCCAAGAATGCCCAGGGTTCCCAAATTACGTTTTAGTGCCCAATCTCCATGCTTGCTTTGGAATAATGATAATATTATACATCTATTAATGAGAATAATATTGGAGGAAAAGGCCTCCTGCTGCTATAATAAAAAGAGTAACCTTGGCTTTGGATAAATAGAAAACAGCAGCACAGACAGACTCTGTGTAATGACAGATTTCTGGGGCAAAAATAATTAAATTACTTCGATTATTCTTGTTTCACTACACAAACAATATTATCCAGCTGATTTTTAGATCAATTTGTTCGTTCAGGTCTTCTGAATGTAGAGTTGTTTCCTGTAGAGTCAGGTTCACTTAAGCAATATTTCTGTACGGTTTGGATTTCCTTCTTCCCTTCCTTCCCTTCCCTCCTGCTCCAGCTCTTGCGCTGATTCTGTTCCTGTGCCCTCTGAGCGGAGCTTGCAGTAAAACCCTGACTCGAGGAGAGTTTTGTCATTGAGTGAAGGAGAAAAACCCCAGAATTTAACACACAGCAATCATCAGAGCACCAGACTGTGCTCCTGGAGAGAAGAGAGCTCCTTCTCCCCGCTGGCTCTGATGTCAGCAACCTTCCTTCCCCTCCTCAAAACCCCATCAGCCCCAAAGAAGGACATAAAGGCAGGAACTGGGGGAAGCTGGGAAATGAACGCATCCTCTGGTGGATCTCGAGGTGTTTGTCTTCCCTTATCAGCCCCATCATGACAGTGCAGAGATGGCAGATAATGACAGGCCCCAATGACACCGCTCTGCCAAAGAGGTGAAGATTGCACATTTTATTTTGGAAAATAATTATGCAGCTAATTACAGCTCTTGACTCTCGTCCTTCCCCTGCCTGTGTTCTTGGGGAGGCTGCTCTGCTCAGCTTGCACAAGATGGTGTCAGTTATTCTAAAGGTCAAAAGACTCTCTTGTTATGATTTGTAATTGCTGCTGATGTGGAGTAAAATAAATACAGCATCATTTGGGGTCATTTAACTCATTGTTAACTTGTGTTACTGACTCTATCCTGTTCTGTTACCACTGTAACACACTGAGCCCGCTATTGGGATGAGCTTATCTCACAAGTAGGATGTACTTGATGTGGGTGACAGAGGAGAAATAACCCAAAAGTGGAGCTCTGGACTCTTGTCAGAAATTTCAGCCCTGAATTCCAGGTGTAGCGATGTGACCTAACAATGCACAACAACCTGATTTGGGACCATTTTATCAAAAGTGAGCAATTCTGCTGAGGCCAGAACTGAATTTCACAGACTCACATCATCACCTGGGTTGTGTCACATTGCAGCTGATCTGAAGCTGCCCCCTGAACTCAACCAACCTAGAAGGAAACAATTCCCTGGATAAGGCGGGGGTAGGCTGGATTCAAATCCAAGCAAAGACCTCAGCCAAGCCTGTCCAAGCTGACATGCAGACACAGCACTGGCCGGGGAGCTGGGGGGAGAGAGAGCCCACCCAGTCAGCTGCCCGAGCCCGGGAGACCCAGAGCCCCGTGAAAAGGGCAGCCATCGCAAACTCACACTGTTTGCTGATGACTCTGGGTGTTGTGTCCCCAGCTCACGACTCCACGACACAGGGTTGGACGAGACCTTCGAGAGCGTCGAGTCCAACCTCTAGTTTCAGCGCAAAGCAGCTGCGGTGGCAATTCAAAAGTTCTGTGGCTGAAGGATCTGACTCTGTTTAGCCTTGGGATCTCACCTGGCTCACTAAGAATTCAGTCATTGAAGTATATCAATCAGAATCTGTGTTTTGGGCAGTTTTTGTCTTCTTTCCCTGCCCCTCCTCCCAAACCCTGCACGGCAGCTGTGAGGATGGACCCTCTCCTGCCTTCCTTGCACCACTGCTTTTGGAGAGCTCTGGAGCCCAAGACAATTCCCATCCTTTATAGGCCAGCTCTCCCACCCCAGGCTGTACAATCCCCTTGGCCTCAGAGCTCAGGATCAGCTCTGAGTCCTGACTCAGCCGGTTCATTTCCATTTGCATAATCTCCTCTATATTTCAATAAAACACTCCAGACTCATGTCATTGATCATCTCCTTGTCTTCTCTCCAAGTTTGATTTAATCCCTTTGGTTCCCTTTAAAAGCTGATTTCTCAGCTGCTCCCTGCTTTGCTCCTCGGGGATCTTCAAGCCTTTGTGTTGTCTATCTGCATCTTCCTTGTTGTAATACTTATTTTATACTGGGACATAAACCTCCTTTAGCTGGAACTTCAAGAAATTAATAAATTTTACAAGCTGTGTCCAGGCCAGGAGATTTGTGTGCTGCTGCTGTTTTTTCCAGCTGTTTCTGTGGATATTTGCCTCGGTAATGGTTCCATGTGGTGTGAATTTAATGTGTGAAATCCAGGATTTATGCCTGACCCCGTCACTGCATGACCACAGGAAAGTCAGGTCACTTTTATCTCTTATCTTTGTCTAACTTTGGGGTTTTAAGGTATTTTCTTTTTGCACGTAGCACACTGCAGTTGTACATGGAATTTACAACACACTGCAAAGTTATTTCCAACTCTGTGACATCCCAAAATGTTGGAACAAGTGAAGCATTTTTGCAGAAGGTATTTTTCTCTGGCTGTATTTTCTGCATCTGATTTTCTTTATTGCTTTACTGCCAAATATGACAAACTATCTTATTAATAATTGTCCTTTTAATGACTGTATGGTGCTGATTTGTAAAGTTTTGTCCTAATAATATGAACCTTTTGCTCTCAGCTGGCCAAGGATTTTGTTGTATTTTTTCAGCTTTTAAAAAAATATTCCAGGACAAGAAGAAGCACAGTATTGGAAAAAGAGTGGTCCAAGTTCATTCCTGCCTAAGAAATGGATTTTTCTGTGCAATATTTTGATCTTAAACAAATATTATTCAAGTAATATGTATATTATTATGATTATATCAATATATAATTTATAAATTAACTGTTCTGTACTTTGCATCTACTGCTTGAAGGACATTACTGATGAGTTCATAAATAAAGGTCCATCTTTGTCCCACTTATGACAGCATCAAATCCTTGAAGTTAAGGAAAAATAACCTGAGATTTTGGCAAATACAGAGCAATGAATGATCCTGCTCCTGAAACTCCTCTTTAAAGAGCTTTCAGACCCTTCCAGAGGTGAAGGAGCCATGGAGACAATCGTGGTTTTATTGCCGATGTTGTGAGTGAATCTGTCCCCCAGGAATTTGCCCAATCTCTTTTTAAAACCTTCTATTTATTTTAAAATTGCTGTTTAGTGATTTCTCTGCACGGCTCAAGTCTTTCTAAGGTTGCATTAAGAGCCATGGAAATGTTCTCTTTTATGGTCTCTGGAGGTTTGTGATTCAAATCCTTTTTTTTTCTTTTTTTTTTTTTTTTTTTTTTTTTTGCAGTTGTGAGGAGTGGCCTCTTTTCCACCTCCTATTAAAGAACTCTGGAACCTGAGCTTTAATAATAAATTAACTCACATTGTGATGGAACCACAGGAGATTCAGGAACACTAAAGAAGAAGAAGGGGAGGAAAATTGTTATAAAAGCATTCCTATATAATTGTCATGTAAATCACAGCACCAAAAATGCCTTCCATGTTCTTAAAACCTGTGACAGCTCCATCTCATGCCACCTCCTGTGTGTCCATGGTAAATATTTGTATTTTAATCCAGGATTTCATTGGAGGAGAAGGAGCCTGGGTGGCTTGGTGTGATTTGAGGGTGCGACTTACTTGAACCCCTGTGGAACGTGGCCAGGATGTTGATGGTCCAGGGATGCCAACCCAGTGGATGTTGATTTTCCACTTGTGTTGAATGAACACAAAATCCTCATTAGTTCTCAGCTCCCATGATGGTAAAAATGAAATCAAACAGGTCCTTCTTGAAACTCCTAAAATAAAATAAACAAAATTTCCAGTGTTGCTCAGTTGCCCCCTTTTAATGGGTAACGCTGCTCTTAACAGCTCCATCCCACCTCTTTTACATCCCAATTTTGTCCAGCTGGGACTTTATTTTTTTATTTAATTTACAATCATCTGGTGCAAGTCTGCACAAACATACCATCTAGGCTCTATTTAATATGCACCAGAATTATTGTATTTGATATATATCAATTTTAAATCTGTTTCCACACAACCTTGACTGCCTTTCTGGCTGTATATCACTTCATCAGGCCAGCTTAACTAGAGCTTCTTTTTCATTTTTTATTACCCCCATAAAATCTAGGAATGGAACATTTCGATTTTTCTAGCAGTAATTTTTATTACTTTTCGCCTTTTTTTTAAGTACTTGTCACTGAGATGCAGTACTTTGCACAGAGTATATTTTCCAGCTCTGCATTATATTTTTATTTCAATTTATTTTAGCCAGAATGTCCAGCATACATCTAAATAATACCTATGGTGGTTCAAATGAGTGGATTATGAATGTAATTAGGGGGATATAAAGTGGGTTCACTCCCAGGATTGGTGGATTTTAGGTCCCTGCTCCAGGCCCAGATACTTCCAAGTAAGTCCTGCAAGGATAACTCATGTTGCAGTTTTAATGTTGACCATAAAACCCTATTGCAACGAAGGAGGGGAAAATGAACTTATTGCCATTTTTATGGTTTTACTTTAATTTTTAGATTTTTCTAGATCTTTCCCCTGGGTGTGTTATTGCACTGCATTTTATGTTTTCCCCCTAAGAACACAGAAATTGCCATATTAGCCCAGACCACTGATCCGCCCAGCCAGAAAATCTTCCCAAGCAGGAATGGAGAGGCCTGAGATAGAATATGGACTTATTTATCTATAAAAGGTTCTTGACCTACACATAAAAGTGCTCTGCAGGTTCTGTTCCATATAAAACACGGCTGCATTCTCAGCACAATTCAGATATTTCCTCCATTTTTGTGTTTCTGCAATGTTCCCTGACTTGCTCTGATGATGTCAGGCCATGTTTTCAACAGGAATTTTCTTTCATTGGTCAAAATTCTGATTTTCCAGAAGTGTAGGAGGGAGGAGCACAAATAGCAAAAAAAATTTGCTCTTCAGTTGGTTGAAATTTTGTATGTTCCAAGTAATGTTCATTTTAGAACATTTTTGTGCTGTTTCCATTATTAACTCTGAACACAAACCTCTGCCACATGAGTTTAATGTTTCTCCAAGAAAATAAAGTGGGACCAGGCATGTCTGAGCACAGTTCCTCATCTCTATAACTTGTTATCCTCATTCTGCTTAATTAATATGAATAATACATTTTAAAATAATACCTCTACTAATGGAACAGGGAGGGCAGCAGAGGAGCACTTCCCTAATTAGGGCTTGTGCATGACATTGGGAAAGGTTCTGGGTTCAATCACCTCCCCTTGCTGAGGGTGAATTAGCACAGATTTAATGCCAGTGATAATTTCATGCCGTGGGGGGATCAGGAGTTTAATGCATCTGGCAGCCAGACAGGGATTTTCTCTGTGCCAGCCCGGAACAAACCCCTGTAATCCTTTTCCTCCCGCTCTCCCACCCGCCCAGGCCTCGGCTTAAGGAAAGGCCAAGGCAAGCAGGAGCTGCTGAGGCCCTCTGGCTCCAACTGAGGCGCTGCCCTGGCATATTTTGTGCTTCAATTCATTCAAAAGATGAATAAAACTGCCCTGGAGAGCCAAGTTTGCATTTCCACCACCTGGGAGCTGCAGGATGCTCCAACACATTGCAGGGTATTTCTCCATTTTTTTCTCTAACCAACTTTTACAGCAAGAATAAAAGGTGAGACAAGAGAAACTGGACCAGCTGTGATTTTTTTGTTTTGCGTTGATGTATTGGGAACACCACATTAGAGCTGGACCCCAGACTGGGACCTCCAGCACAGGGATTAGTGAATTTTAAGGAGAATGGGCCAGGATGTGTTGAGCCAGGCTTTGGAGGGAAGGCATTTCCAGGGTCAGGCCCAGGTTTTAGTGACTGCAGGAGGCGCAGGGACTGGGCAGTGTCATTTGGGAGCAGGATTTACTGGCAGGCTCTGTGGGAGCTGTTCATGCGCCCATAAAGTCACAGCAGGGTCACCATGTCCCTGTCACTCAGGTGTGTGAAACTCCCAGTGCTCCCGGGCCAGGTCAGCACCCAGCTTAATGACATTGGGGGAAGTCTAAATTTAGCTTTGATCTCAACGAGCGTTAGACCAGATTGAAACCAAGGGATGAACAAGGACTCCCAGTCCTGTGGTGTTCAGTGCTCTGGGCGTGGCTTTGTCCTAAACCAGTGTTCCCAGTTGTCGTGGTATAAAAAGCCAGGTGTCTGCTAAGAAAGGCAGGAGCCTCCCCTGAACTGGAAACTGTAAACCCCCTCCCTCCAAATTGTTATAAATATGAAATTAAGGGGCTCTCTGGCAGAGATATGGGAGCAGGAGTAACAGTTCTTTACTAGGGAAGAAAATAAGGAATGAAATAAACAGTGCAGTAATAGAAACCAACCCTGGCAGAGTCAGAGCAGGCCCTGGCACGCTGTGGGTCAGGGTGGTGGCAGCAGTGCCATTCCATGGGGGCTCAGCCCTCCTGCAGTGCCAGCTGTGCTTCTGCTGGAGCAGGATCCTGGACAAGGCTGGAGTTTCCCTCTGAAGGTCCAGTGGAAAAGGCAGCTGCTCCTCTGGGAATGCAGTGGGGCAGAAAGCTGCTCCTCTGGGAATGCAGTGGGGCAGAAAGCTGCTCCTCTGGGAATGCAGTGGGGCAGAAAGCTGCTCCTCTGGGAATGCAGTGGGGCAGAAAGCTGCTCCTCTGGGAATGCAGTGGGGCAGAAAGCTGCTCCTCTGGGAATGCAGTGGGGCAGAAAGCTGCTCCTCTGGGAATGCAGTGGGCACAGGCTGCTGTGTTGTTCCCAAAGCCTCAGATTGTATCCAGGTAGGAATGCTTGGCTCCTCCCCTGGGCAGAGCCTCTCCCCATGGGATGATGGAATTTTCTCAGCCATGCAGGGACACTCACTGGCCATGAACAGAAGAGATCTCCTGGAGGGAGGATTGGCTGTGGGAGAGATAAAGAAAAAACTGCCCAGTGAACAGAAATAACTGCCCCACCTGTGACAGATGGGAATAGAATACATATTGCCTTGCAATCTAGGACACCAGTTCCGCCATTCCCAAAAATCCAGCACTGCCTCCCTTTGCAAAGCTGAGCAGGGACACCTGGCCATGCTTCCACTTGGATTTTCCTGAAATGAGGAGGAATTGTTTGGTTGGACCCAACTGCTGCTTGTGGTCAGGGCTCATCAGCAGCCTTGTGTTGTCCTGTCTGTAAAAAGCCACTGTGTTGTCTAAATTTTCATTTCAGGAAAGAAAACAGTCTCAGATGAAGCAATGTCAGCGTTTTTTATTTCTGTGATTGAGAAGAATGTGATAAGGAAAGAAATTGGCGTAATTCTTTTCATGGAAGTTTGCAATTTTGTTAAAGTCATTAATCTGTGAGTCATTCAGAGCTGCAAAGAGGATTTGCCTATGTTTGACAAGACACACCTGAACTCTCACAGGTAATGGTCCTGTGGGTTGTTTGTCTTGGAAAGGCATTTTTTTGGTTGTAATTTTTACAATGTACATGTGTTTTTACAGGAAGTGTTGTCTGTTTCTGCTAGTCTCAAGGAAAACTCCCAGCAGCACTCTCAGGCCAGGCAGGATCTGTGTTTGGATTTTAGGCACCCCTGAGGAAGATTTGCTCTGCAGGTCCAGTCTCAGCTGAGTTATTAAACTAATGAAAAACCCCCCTTAAATGCCATTTTCACACAATTGTCCAGTATTTCCCCCCAAGAACTGACACTGCTAATTGGATCCATTTCTTTTCTGACCTTAAATCCTCATCCTCAGAGGAGTCTCCTGACAGCAGGTTTTCTGGTTTATGGGAATATATTACTTTTTATCTGAATAGTTTAATAGAGATTTAATCTCCCATCGTCTCCCAGCCTGAACAAGGAGTTTTCCCTCCAAATTTAGCACTCCAATAACACCAAAATTCCACATTTGTTATGAGCTTTGGGGCAGCTGGTCCTTCAAGAGTAGTGTGTGGGGTTTTGAGTCTCTTAAGAACAGTGCTTGTGTTTCTACAGAGTATTTTAGACATTTAACATCTGAGATTTTATGTTGGGACTTTCTATATTTTACTTAATCTTGTTCAAAGCTACTGCCTTGATCTCAAATGTTAATTAATGTAATTTCTCTGTGTTTCTCATAAGTTATAACCGCATGATAATGCTGACCAAGCACAGAACAAAGGGTGTAAGAATGGTTTGGGTTTATTGAAGTGAATTCTAGAACTGGTTTTTGTTAATAAATAGTGAATTTGCATCACCCAAATACAAAGTGCAGCAGGATTAAGACTTGCAAAGCACAATAAGCACCTAAGTCCACGAGTTCAGAGCACCAAAATCCCAATTTTTGGATAGTGGAGGTTCAGTTTGTTGATGAATCTGTGAAGTAACAGTTAAACCTCAGCAGATTTAACTGATTCCAGCTCTTTTAATTGGAGTAAAAAGCAGGTGGAAGAAGGGGAGCTCTCCAAAACTCGCAGGCAAGTTGAGAATGAATTCCTTCGTAGAGGGGAGTGGATAGGGAAGTCTGCAGGCACAATAAAGCCTGATCCCCCCTGGTTTTAATAAAATACTGTCTTTTAATAAAGCTTTGAAGAATAAAGGCCTGTGGGGAGGTGCCTGGGAGCTCCCAGCGCAGGAGCAGCTCAGAAGCCACGCTTTGATTAAAACATCAGACTTCAGACGTTCCTCAGTGCTTGTTCAGCCTCATTCCTAAGTATCAAAAGAGCCTGTTCACACAAGGATTTGTTTGTTTACAAGGATAATTCTTGTTAACTGACAGTTTAAAAAGAATTACTGAGGCCTCCAACATTGATAGGCTGGTATTAAGGAGAGTATTAAATACTGGCCTTGGATTCAGTTAGAGGGCTCTTTTCCCCCTCCCTTCTATCCTGCAGCCTGGAGGAGGGGTGGAAGTTTAATAATCCAGAGCTGATAATCATTATACAGTTGGATGGGTGATGGAAATAGAATTTCCACTGAAAAGGAGTGGTTGAGGGAATGGCAGTAGAGCCCAGGGAGATTTCCTGTGGATGTTCCCAGCGCAGCAGCACTGGCACGAGCCTCTGGACTTTTACATTCAGCACCCAAAATCATTTACAGAAGCTCTTCTATCCACCTAAAAATAAAAGTGGAATAAGGGACAGCTTCTGCTGGAAGGACCTTTCATGTCCCCGGAACCCTGGCAGTGCCCAAGGCCAGGCTGGACGGGGCTTGGAGCACCCTGGGACACCCTGGGACAGTGGGAGGTGTCCCTGCCACGGCAGGGCTGGCACTGGATAATCTTAAGGTCCTTCCAACCCAAACCATTCCAGGATTCCCTGATTCTGTGTTTTTATGATTTAAATAGCCCTGGCATTAAAAAAACCCCTATGAAAGGAAGGGAAAGAGCTTTATTAGCAACGTGACTGAGGTCAGAGCAGAACAGAAACCAGCACAGTGAGATGGGAAAGTGGGAGAAAATTCCGTAAGAGAAAGGAAAGCAAAAGGAAAAACCCTAACCTCCAACAGTAATATAAAAAAAAAACAGTTAAAAATGGGCTGGTTTCTGTGGAGCTGGTGGGTATTTTGGGTTTCTTTTTGGAACAGTTGGAACAATTTTTAAGGGAAGATTTTTGCTACTGAATTACTCAGATCATGTTAATGCCATTTTTTCAACCTGAAAGCTACAGAAATTCAAACCCTCCCATTTCAACTCTGATCCATATTTTATTACAACAAGATTTATCAATATGAAGAACCCGAAACATTTCCAGAGGATTTTTTTGATGGGAGTTCTGAACAACTTCCTTTCTTTTTTTTTGCCCAGCATTATTTTCAACTTCCAGCATTTTGTCCTTTGATGAGGATGAAAATCCCTTTTGACACGCCTGGGAATGGAAATCATATCTGACCATCCCTCCCGAAGATCTGGCTGTGGCACCTCCCCGCTGCCATCCAGCTGCTTGAAAAGGTCACTTTGGAGACTTCATCTGTGATGGAACAGCAAGTGAAGGGGAATTCCTCAGGGCAGCCTGTGACATTCATGGGAGAGGGGAAACGCTGCATTAATAGGCTGCAGTTGGGGGGACTCGGCTTTATTTTAGGTATAAGGGACAGCAAAGTGCCCCTTAAAGCAACTTCTTTGGTAAGTTTGGGTTTGGCCTACAAAAAACAACAGAGGGGGGAAAATGCTTGCAGAGGACTGATAGGAAATGCTCACAATTTTCATTGAAAATGAGTAAGAGATGTTTGTAGATCAGGGAATACATTTGGGAATATCAAATTTTGCTCTGCGTTCCCCTTGGCTACCCAGGGCTATCACAAATTCCAATATTCTCGGTTCAGACAGGCCCTGCCTGTGCAATATTTGCTATTTGAGGAACATCTTTAGGAAATTCCACATCTTAGTTTTATTTCCATGTAGTCAGAGGCCTCCTCCCCCTACACAGCCAATCCAAAACCTAGATTTTTCTAAACAAGCCATTTACAACAGATTTTTTTTCCTCTTTCTCTAATTTTATTTCCTATTTCAATAATTTATTTTTCCTATATCTATTATTTTTTTTCCTATTTCTATAATTTTTTTTCCTATTTAAATTGCTCTCCTTGTTTCCACTGCAGCGTTGCTCCAAGCTCCAGTTGAGATTAGCAGGCTCTGGAATAGTTCTGAGGTGGACTCTGATATTGAATCCTGTCCTTTTAGAGCTATTAAGATGTTAAAAAATTAACAATTGCCTCTCTCCCCACTGGCATTCCTTGAACTTTATCTCCTGCCTGTCAGTCTTGGCTGGATTGTCTGTCAAAGGGATGGAAGGTATTAATTAGTCAGCCAAGGCCATTTTAGCTGGGATTTTTCCTGCTTTATATGGTAAGAAAAACCTCTGAATATTCTTATTCTTTTAAAAATGATGCCTGATATTCTCTGGCTGAGCAAAGCAAAGCAGAGCAAATCATGGTTAAAAAGTTGTTTGCTAGACAAGAAAAAAATTAGGATTTTTGGAGGACAGAATCCAGGGAATGCTGGCTAAAAACCCATGGATGCAGTTTGACAACAGAAATCAAACCAATCTGGTTTTTCCCTATTTTTAAAGAGGTTTTTAAATAATTGTATTTAAATTTTCCCTGGAACAGATCTTTCCAAATAAAAAGCAATTTTTTTCATCACTTATAAACTTGTAAATGAAAGGTTTCAGCAATTTTAAACTCTTATTTTTTTGGCTGGCAATGCTTGCCTAGATTTCTCATCTGACAAGAATGAGAGAGTTCCAACTTGGTGAAATGCAGTTTGGGTTTTTTTTTTTTTTTTTTTTTTTTTTTTTTTTTTTTTTTTTTTAATATCCCTCTAAATGATAATTTTCAAATTAATAAGAGAGTTAATGGTGTTCCATGAATTAAATGCTGATGGATTCTTTTGCCAAATCCCTGAATGTTGTGAATTAACTTCTCTGACTTTCCTTTCTTGCCACGAATTCGAACCAAACAAAGCTGTCCCTTTGCAGTGTTGGGCTGCTGTGAAGCGTTTACCATTCCCACAGCGCTGCTTCTGCAGGAAAATCCCCCCATGGATTGCAGAAGGAATGCAAGCAGGGGGGGTTTCAGGAAGAGTAATTCCATTTGGAGCTCAGAGGGACCTGCTGGGCGACAGCTGACCTTCCTAATTTATATTGATATTTATATTGATATTGATCCTAATTTATATTGGATATTTGGGCGTTCACGGTCTTGGAGGACTGGGAAAAGGGGATTTTAAATAGGGATCCTATCCACCTGGTTGTGCCAGGGGTGTATTTAGCATTGGGAAATTTATAATGGGGACCAGCAGCTCCTTCCCCACCTCCCCTGGGTAAAGGTTTGTAATAAAAAGGGAAATCTGGAATGAAGAGTGGGAGAGTCCGGGCTTGGGCTGCAAAGGGAAATCCAGGCCCAGGGGAGTGAGGGCCTGAGGTTTGAACCAAAACCCCCAGTGAAATCAAAGGGTGTCCAGCTAAAAATACAATAAAAATACTAAAACTCATAAAAATCTCTAATGAAACTAAACTAATAAAAAGAAATTTTTAAAAACGTAAAATTTGGAGGGGTGGGGGATGAGACCTCAGCACATGAAATCCTGCCTGTGCAAACTCACAGTTTGAACCAAACCATCCTTCATGGCTTTTTGTCTTCAGCATTCCAGGAGCATTTCCAGAGCTGGCACCTGTATTTGCTGTCAGTGGTAAGCCCAGAGTCGTAATTGTCTGTTTCTTGCCAGAGAAATACATCCCAAGCAGATGCACTGTAGAAAAACTACGACCAAAAAAAAAAAAAAAAAAAAAAAAAAAAAAGCCCCAAACCCGAATATTTTGTATCCTGAATTGTGGATTCACAGATGAATTGAGTTTGGTGAACTTTTCTTTCAGACATTTTATTGTGTGTTTAGGCATTTCAGATGGAGCCAGCAAGGGTTGTTGCCCCTCTGTAGCAGCCAAGACATCACCTGCAACACCTCTACCCCAGGCAGTACAAGACAGGGTAAATAACTACAGGCTGAAGGGGTTGGTGTTCGGTTTTGCTGCTGAAGCACCAAACAAGGCCCAGAAGTGATTATTTAAAATATTCCCAGCCCTCAGCAGCGGGAGGCTGCACTGTGGGAGAAGCAGATGTGCCCCGAGCCACCTGGCAGAGAAATTGCTCCTGGCGGGCTTTGGTTCAAATGGCACCGCCAGGGAGTGGGTCAGGCCCGGCTTCCACGGCAGAATCCACTTGTATTTTCTGGAAGCTGTGTTTTGAGAGCTCACAGAGCTCTCCACGAAGCAGAAAATGTTCTCAGTGCTCCCCAGTCTCCCTCTGTCTTTGCCCACCTGAGGTTCTGGGGCAAACTGGAGGTTTTAATACAAGGAAAATCAAAACCCACCGGGCTTGAACTGGAGGAAAGGCCAAGCCCAGCACACCTGAAGTGCAGGAAAGGCCAAACCCAGCACACCTGAAGTGCAGGAAAGGCCAAACCCAGCACACCTGAACTGGAGGAAAGGCCAAACCCAGCACAACTGAACCCAAGGAAAGTAAAAATCTCTCCACACCTGAACTCAGGGCCAAACCCAGCACACCTGAAGTGCAGGAAAGGCCAAACCCAGCACACCTGAAGTGGAGGAAAGTAAAAATCTCACCACACCTGAACTCAGGGCCAAACCCAGCATACCTGAAGTGCAGGAAAGGCCAAACCTCAAGGAAAGGCCAAACCCAGCACACCTGAAGTGCAGGAAAGGCCAAACCTCAAGGAAAGGCCAAACCCAGCACACCTGAACCCAAGGAAAGTAAAAAATCTCACCACACCTGAACTCAGGGCCAAACCCAGCACACCTGAATTGGAGGAAAGGCCAAACCCAGCACACCTGAAGTGCAGGAAAGGCCAAACCTCAAGGAAAGGCCAAACCCAGCACACCTGGGCCTGTGCCTTCTGCTGTTCTCAGGATTTCTCCCGTTTAGCCATTTGGAGTTTTCCCTGCTCCCACTGCCCTGAACTGCTCTTTGTGTGTGGCCTCTGTGACCTGGTGGGGCAGCTCTACCTGGAGTGGGTTCAGGCTTTAATTGAGTCTTTGTGAAACCCTGAGCTGCTAACAGTGAGGAATACCTGGAATTGCTGCCTGTTGAAGCCCTGGAGTTCATCCCTGTCAGAGCTCAGCCTGGCAGCTGATTTGGGCAAACCACACAGCAAAATCACCCATTTGGACCTTTCCCAGCATTTTGGGGTCAGTTTATCCATGGTTTCCCCGTGCTCCTCAAAGGTGAGGCTGAAGGAGTAGATCCCCTCCTGGGGCCTGCATGGTTTAAATCATCCAGGAGTCATCTCTGTGTGTGCTTTAATTTGCAGCTTTCCTTAAATTATGTGGAGTCCTTCAAAAGAGAAAAAAGAAATCAAGAAAAAAAATCAATTTGACTTTGGCAGCTGTCTCCACAATGGCTGCCAGTCACCAGAGGATCTTGGCTATTTTTAAGTCTCCTGAAATCAGTCTGCATTAAGGCAATAGCTGGGCTTGGATTTAAGCCCAGGACTCTATCAATAAAAAATGATTTGTTGTAAGTTTAAAGATGCTTCATCCCCATTCTCTCTCTTTTCATTTGCATTTTAAGCTTTTATCAAAACGTGGAACAACAATCCTAAGGGAGCCTTTTCCCCCTCCATCCTACTTTTTCTCCAAAGAGCGCCTGAGACTGTGTGTTCTTAACTTCAGCCTGACATGAGGGGGGATTTTCCTCCTGTTCAAACTGCAAGGCCCAGGTTGTTCACTGGAGGAGCCCAAAGTGAGCCTTTCCTTGTGCCATTGGAACGTTCTCCAGTAGAGTTCTGAGGGACAGAAGATGTGTGATAGAGGGAGGGAGTGGTTGGAAGCAAAAGGGAGATGATCCTTCATCCAGTAGTTGGTGGAAATGATCATTAAATGAGAGATTTTATTTTCCCAGGTTAAAGACTGACGTTTGTCAAGCATTTTAGACCAACCCTTCCTGCTCCTTTTCACTGGGGATGAAGTGACAGGACAAGGGGGAATAGCCTTAAGATGAAATAGGAAAGGTTTAGATGGGATAGTGGGAAGGAATTCCTGCCTGGGTGGGTGGGGAGGGGCCGGGATGGAATTCCCAGAGCAGCTGTGGCTGCCCCTGGATCCCTGGCAGTGCCCAAGGCCAGGCTGGAGCCCCCTGGGACAGTGGGAGGTGTCCCTGCCATGGCAGGGGTGGCACTGGGTGGGATTTAAGGTTCTTCCAACCCAAACCATTCCAGGATTCCATTGCCAGAACACCCCTGGATGGGTTCAGGACTCTCCCTGCAGTTGGGATGACGTTTATAGTCCATTGTTCTCCATAGTTTGTTTGGAATCCTGCTCACAAGGGAAATAGCTGGGATTTTTTCCATCAAGTTTCTTGTCCCTAATTTTGCCATTCATTTCTGTCATTTCAAACTTGCATGGGATCCTTGTGTCCATGGCTTTGCTCAGAGAGACTCCCCAGAGGAAAACTGGGAGAACTAAAGCCAATTCTGTACTGAAATCACTTTGTGATTGAGTAGAACTGAGTTAGATCCAAGTTTGTTTTAACAACAATTTCAAAAATCAAGGTAACGTTCATTGCTTCAGCTTCTCATTAGTAGGAGCATAATTCCGCTGTGTGTTTTCACCACGTTTGCAAGAATTTCTATGGCAGCCCCCATCATACAAAAGAAAGAAGGCATTGACATTCTGGGCCTCAATTTTCGCTTTCTTCTGAAAATTTCAAGACATATGATCCTAAAAACCTTACAAAAATAAATTTAAATTCTAAAAGAAATTTCAGCTTGTTGCTTGGTGTGTGCTGAAAAGGCTGAACTGATTTTTACAGCTTTGCTGTAAATATTTGTTAAAAACAGCATCACTTGATGCATTTGAGCTGACTCTGGTTCCTTACATGTAACTAAAGCAGAGCTGTTTGATGTTCTCAGTGGCTGAGGGAGTGGCTGACAAAGAAATATCAATTTTCTTGCCTGTCCTGTTTCCAAATATGCACCAGATAGTCTACAAATAAAACTGGCTGGCTGTTTTTCAGCTCTTTTGTGCCCTCAGGGCATTTTGCAGCAGCATTAACACCTCAGGATAAAAAAAAAAAAAAGGAAAGTTCATTCTCATTTGTTATTTAAGTCCTTAAAGTTTCATAATTTGTCCAATTTCTGGGCTTTTGGCATGAGAAGCTCTCTGGCTCTGTCGCTGTTTCCACTCGTGGCTCAGCATTTGGAGCTCTTTGGTTTATCAGCAATGTAAGGAAAATCTTCCTGGAGGTTTTCCATCAAACCCATTTGGTGATGAAGGAGGGAACATCTTTTCCAATGCTTTAAAACAGGAGGCATAAATTCTGGACTGAATTCCCAATGCCCTTATTAACAGAGAAGGAATTTTTTCAGCATCTCCCTGACCTGGGGAGGGAAAAGGGATGTACTGGGAAGGGGAATGTTCTGACTGGGGAGCTGGACATGATTTGGAGGAGGAGGAGTTTTTGCTCCTTGATGCCAAATCCCTTCATCCAGGGGCACAATCCCTGCTCCTGTCACTCTCTGGGGCTGAGGGAAGGGAGTTTAGAAACTTTGGCTTCCACCGGGATGGTTAACTCTGGAATAAATTCCATAAAATCCATTTTAGGGGGAAAAGAATGGCAGTTTTCAAAGCTTCCTATGAGTGTCCACTGTGCAAACTCTGCTCTTTGTCCCATTCTTACATGACCTCAAAAAAAGTAGCCTGGAATTGATAAGATGCAAATCAAAGAGGGAGGAAAACCAGGTCCCGGCCAATCACTGTCATAAAAATAGCCCCAAAAATCAGTGTGCTCATAAAAGTGTCCAATCTCGGTTCTGTGCAGAATAAAATCAGTATAAACAGAATATAACCTTGAGAGGAAATAAATCCATTCCTACGTCATGAAGGAGAAATAATCCCTTGGGCTTTGTGCCAGGCAATGCAGTGTTGGCTTCTAATTGCCTGGAGAGAATAAAAGAGCCAAATGTCCAAATCCAGCTGTTCCTGCGAGCCCAGGATGTTCCTGCTGACAGCCAGGGGCTGCCATCCCATTTATCAGGGAGTTATTCACTAACAGCTGAGGCTGTCACACGTCTGGGCTTTACAGCCAAGGAAATCAGGCAAAAATGACATTTTGGGATCAAAGTCTTTTCCCCTTTCCAGCTGATTCGCCCCCTGGAATTCCAAGGGACACTTTCTACTAGACCAGGTTGCTCAGATGAAGTTTTATCTGTAATCAAACACTTCTTGCAGGGGATTGCTGGGTTCTTAGATATGCTCCAGGTGTCTCTGAGTGACTCTGGGATCAGATATTTTGTGGTAAGGTCTCAAAGCCATTGTGTCACCTGCTTAGAAAAGAAACCATTCACTGCAAGGAAATTCAACTTCTAAAGATTACCTCAGTACTTAGATTTCTATAAATACAAACCTCAGTAGCCCACTTTACTTATCCACCCTGAGCAGTGTAATTCCCATGAATTTGAAATATATTAATAAAGCATGAAATAGAAATTTTTCCTCCCCTCAGGGTGCTGAGAGTTGGGGTTTTTTGCTTTTTCCCCCCAGATATGGGAAATCAACACCAAGGAAAGGGCGAGGATTAAAGCAGGGAGTGACTGGGCTTTATTCTCAAATATTATCAGAGCATAAATACATTTAGATGGGTTAATATATTTTGTTATTCAGCTGAATCTGAGATAGGGGAATTACCTGGGAAAGACAAGTTAGGAAGAGTTGGACTGGGGCAGTGTGATTGAAAATAGCTGGAAAGCATCAGACAAGTCCCTGTATTGATTTTGGGATCATTTGAATTTCATCTCTGTAATGGGATAGATGACACGAATGGGAAGGATGGGAAAAAGGGATCCAGAGGATGAGAATATTTAAATGCAGAGCAAGAACATCTTAAGGAGCAATTGAATCTTAATATCTGCCATTGCTTTTTGTTCGAGAGCTGAGCCTGTGCCTCACCTAGCAACTCCTACTGAAATTCAAATCCTCGGAACCCATCTGTGCTCCTGTCCAGCCTTGCCAGCGCTGAGGAGGAAGATTAGGAATTCCCCAGGACAGCAAGGAACTTAGATTAAATAGAATAAGGAGCAAGGAGGAATAAATGAAACAAGTCTGCAGATTTCCAAGGCAGAGATTTTTCCGTCCTGGCCTGGGGCATGGACGGCACAAGTCCCTGAGTGCGGGATTCAGGGAACCAGCCCTTCCCGGGAGCGGGGACTGCAGAGGCTGTGCCCGGTGGGTTTTGCTGCCTAGTCCGTGACTTCCCCCGCGCCTGGCGTGCCCTGGCTGCGGCTGCTGCTCACACAGCCCTGGGCCCTCGCTGACACCGAGGTGCGGCCGCGGCCACGAGCGGCAGCGGCCCGGCAGCCCTGCTTGCCTCGGGGCACAGTGCCAGCGGCACGTGTGCTGTGCACGTGTGTTCTGTGCACATGTGTGCTGTGCACGCGTGTCCTGTGCACATGTGTGCTGTGCACATGTGTTCTGTGCACAGGTGTGCTGTGCACGCGTGTTCCACTGCACATGTGTGCTGTGCACGTGTGTCCTGTGCACATGTGTGCTGTGCACGCGTGTTCTGTGCACATGTGTGCTGTGCACGCGTGTCCTGTGCACATGTGTGCTGTGCACGCGTGTTCTGTGCACATGTGTGCTGTGCACGCGTGTTCTGTGCACATGTGTGCTGTGCACGCGTGTCCTGTGCACAGGTGTGCTGTGCCACATGTGTTCCACTGCACATGTGTGCTGTGCACGTGTGTTCTGTGCACAGGTGTGCTGTGCACGCGTGTCCTGTGCACATGTGTGCTGTGCACGCCTGTTCCACTGCACATGTGTGCTGTGCACGCGTGTTCTGTGCACATGTGTGCTGTGCACGCGTGTTCCACTGCACACGTGTGCTGTGCACGTGTGTTCCACTGCACATGTGTGCTGTGCACGTGTGTCCTGTGCACATGTGTGCTGTGCACGCGTGTTCTGTGCACATGTGTGCTGTGCACGCGTGTTCTGTGCACATGTGTGCTGTGCACGTGTGTTCTGTGCACAGGTGTGCTGTGCACGCGTGTCCTGTGCACATGTGTGCTGTGCACGCCTGTTCCACTGCACATGTGTGCTGTGCACGCGTGTTCTGTGCACATGTGTGCTGTGCACGCGTGTTCCACTGCACACGTGTGCTGTGCACGTGTGTTCTACTGCACACGTGTGCTGTGCACGCGTGTTCCACTGCACATGTGTGCTGTGCACGTGTGTCCTGTGCACATGTGTGCTGTGCACGCGTGTCCTGTGCACATGTGTGCTGTGCACGCGTGTCCTGTGCACATGTGTGCTGTGCACGCGTGTTCCACTGCACATGTGTGCTGTGCCACATGTGTTCCACTGCACATGTGTGCTGTGCACGCGTGTCCTGTGCACATGTGTGCTGTGCACGCGTGTTCCACTGCACATGTGTGCTGTGCACGCGTGTCCTGTGCACATGTGTGCTGTGCACGCGTGTTCTGTGCACATGTGTGCTGTGCACGCCTGTTCCACTGCACACGTGTGCTGTGCCACATGTGTTCCACTGCACATGTGTGCTGTGCACGCGTGTCCTGTGCACATGTGTGCTGTGCACGCCTGTTCCACTGCACATGTGTGCTGTGCACGCGTGTTCTGTGCACATGTGTGCTGTGCACGCGTGTTCCACTGCACACGTGTGCTGTGCACGTGTGTTCTACTGCACACGTGTGCTGTGCACGCGTGTTCCACTGCACATGTGTGCTGTGCACGTGTGTCCTGTGCACATGTGTGCTGTGCACGTGTGTCCTGTGCACATGTGTGCTGTGCACGCGTGTCCTGTGCACATGTGTGCTGTGCACGCGTGTTCCACTGCACATGTGTGCTGTGCCACATGTGTTCCACTGCACATGTGTGCTGTGCACGCGTGTCCTGTGCACATGTGTGCTGTGCACGCGTGTCCTGTGCACATGTGTGCTGTGCACGCGTGTTCCACTGCACATGTGTGCTGTGCACGCGTGTCCTGTGCACATGTGTGCTGTGCACGTGTGTCCTGTGCACATGTGTGCTGTGCACGCGTGTTCTGTGCACATGTGTGCTGTGCACGCCTGTTCCACTGCACATGTGTGCTGTGCCACATGTGTTCCACTGCACATGTGTGCTGTGCACGCGTGTCCTGTGCACACGTGTGCTGTGCACGCCTGTTCCACTGCACATGTGTGCTGTGCCACATGTGTTCCACTGCACATGTGTGCTGTGCACGCGTGTTCTGTGCACATGTGTGCTGTGCACGCCTGTTCCACTGCACATGTGTGCTGTGCACGCGTGTTCCACTGCACATGTGTGCTGTGCACGCCTGTTCCACTGCACATGTGTGCTGTGCACGCGTGTTCCACTGCACATGTGTCCTGTGCACGCCTGTTCCACTGCACATGTGTGCTGTGCCACATGTGTTCCACTGCACATGTGTGCTGTGCACGCGTGTCCTGTGCACACGTGTGCTGTGCACGCCTGTTCCACTGCACGTGTGCTGTGCACGCGTGTTCCACTGCACATGTGTCCTGTGCACGTGTGTTCCACCGCCACATGGCACACGTGTTCCTCTGCCACATGTGTTCCACTGCACACGTGTCCTGTGCACACGTGTTCCACTGCCACACGTGTTCCACTGCCACATGGCACACGTGTTCCTCTGCCACATGTGTCCCGCTGCACACGTGTTCCTCTGCCACATGTGTTCCACTGCCACACGTGTTCCACTGCACACGTGTCCTGCTGCACACGTGTTCCTCTGCCACACGGCACATACATTCCACTGCCACATGGCACACGTATTCCTCTGCCGCATGTGTTCCACTGCCACACATGTCCCACTGCCACATAGCACACATGTTCCACTGCCCTGTGGCACACACATGTGCCATTTCTACGTGGCACACACGTCCCACAGCTATATAGCACACATGTCCCACTGCCCCGTGGCACACACATGTCCCACTGCCACATAACACACACGTGTCCCACTGCCCCGTGGCACACACATGTCCCATTTCCCCGTGGCACACACATGTCCCATTTCCATGTGGCACACACGTGTCCCACTGCCCCGTGGCACACACATGTCCCACTGCCCCGTGGCACACACGTGTCCCATTTCCCCGTGACACACACATGTCCCACTGCCCCGTGGCACACACGTGTCCCATTTCCCCGTGGCACACACATGTCCCATTTCCATGTGGCACACACATGTCCCACTGCCCCGTGGCACACACGTGTCCCACTGCCCCGTGGCACACACATGTCCCACTGCCCCGTGGCACACACGTGTCCCATTTCCCCGTGGCACACACACGTCCCACTGCCACATAACACACACATGTCCCACTGCCCCGTGGCACACACGTGTCCCATTTCCATGTGGCACACACGTGTCCCGTTTCCCCGTGGCACACACATGTCCCACTGCCCCGTGGCACACACGTGTCCCATTTCCCCGTGGCACACACATGTCCCACTGCCCCGTGGCACACACGTGCTCCACGCCATCGCTGCCGGGCTGTGCCAGCCCCGCAGGATTTCTGGGGACGTGGAATTGCCCGTCCCGCTGCAGAATCGCGGCCCTGGCTCCGTGTTTTGGACTGCTGCCCCTCCAGGGAGGCGCCCCTGGCTCCTGGTGCCCTCTGTGAACCTGCGGGTCTGGCACCTCCCCGGAGCTTTGTCTTAATTAGCGCTGGGTGAAGGAGCTTCTCCTCGTTCCAGCGGCGCTTTCTGGCTCACGCATTACAGCCTGGTCATTACCGGGCCAATTAAGGGCTGCTCCGGGTTGTTCAGGGAGGTGCAGCAGTCCCCAGGCCGTGCTCTGCTCCCAGCCCCGGGCTGCAGGTGACACAAACATTTAACAGCAGGGCTGAAAGGACAGTGCACAGGTGAGCAGGAGCGGAGGCGCTGCGGAGGGATCGGAGCGGGAGGTCAGGGAGGAGGCCAAAGGCATGGAGCTCTCAATTTAAAATACTCTGTCTGACTTCAAAAGCCTAATGGGGGTGAAGTTGCCCGCCAGGGTCATCAAAGGGTGTTTATTACTAATTAAACACCAAACTGTGCAGGGCAGCTCAGCTTTGGATGTACCTGAAACTCAATTTTTTTCCTTTTCCAGCGCTGTGTATAAAATTCCCCCAGTGTGATCTGCTGGAGTTGAGTCTCTGTTTATGTTTCCAGTCTCCTTTTATGTTTCCAGTGGCAAGAGGAGACATTTTTCCCTTTAAAGGCAGCGCCGGGTTGCAGTTCCAGCCCTGCTCGTTTACAGATCCATGAAAACCAGAGGGGATCGCTGGGACCTGGAGATGCTTTTCAGGAGTCAAATGTCCGTACACCAGGAATAAATCACTGCTGGAAAAAATACCTGGAATTTAGAAGGCTTTGACTTTTCCAGCCTTTGAATATTTCCACCTGTGCCTTACTGTCTTTTTGTTCAGCTGCACCTGGAGTTAATTTTTCTCTTCAGTAAATTATTCCCAAAACCACAGTTTTAGGGGCAGGAAAATGTTCGTCGCCTGCAGGGATGTTCACTAAAGGGTCTCAAACCAAACTGAATGGCGCGTTCAGGGTTGGACTTGGTGACCTTGGATGTCTTTTCCAGCCTCAGTGATTCCAGGATTCTGTGGACTGCCTTTTGGTGGTTGGAATATGTCTTTTTAAAAACAGGGAATAAATAGAAAGGGAGCCTAGGAATTTCCAGAAGAAATAGTGATAAAACAGGAAAATCAGTATTACTTTCTCCTCACATTTCCTATTCTGATTCTGTTTTCCAAACAAGAGATTTTGCTTGCAAAGAAAGTTTTTCAGAACATTAAAAAAATTTCCTTATTTTTCAGAGTTTCATTAATACTTTTGATTTTGTTGTGTGTGTTTCTCACTGACACTGGAAGCCTTTTGGGGTG
Organism: Vidua macroura; assembly: GCF_024509145.1. Taxonomy (NCBI): domain Eukaryota; kingdom Metazoa; phylum Chordata; class Aves; order Passeriformes; family Viduidae; genus Vidua; species Vidua macroura. Next base: position 5,836,777 of record NC_071598.1, on the reverse strand, counting down.
ATCTGATTTTGTGCTGCATCCACTGCCTGCTGCAGTTTGGCTTCCAGTCCCTCACCAAACCCTGTAGGCCTTCTCAAAAGCAAGATTTAATAGAAATTATTCAAGTAACAAGCCCAAGAATATAAAAAAATCAATTACAGAGCCAGGAAAAACCTGGAAAGTTTTGGTGTTGGTGTCACAGCCTTAAAATATCCACAGCTTTTAGTGTTTCGAATTCTTCTTTTAGGGACCATCAAACCTTATCCGGGAAAAATTAAATAAATCTTGGTACGTGCTTAAAAATAAGATAAATTTATAATATAAGTCTGTAGAGTAATAGTTGAGTTTAGGGTTTGATTTGAGTCCATTTCTGAGATCCTTTTGACGAGCTCGGGGTGCTCCTGCTCCCGTTCTGCCACTCCGGAGCTGTCAGCCTCATTAGCATTTAAATCACAGCTATTCGGGCTTAAACAAGCTTTATTTCTGATTAATGTAATGCCACGATTTTATGTCTTTTTTAGAGTCTTTAGCTTAAAGTCGGCGAGCATATGATAAATACTGCAGATGTGGGGAAGTTGATTAAATTAGTCCTGGGAATGGACAGAGGGGAACAGGAGGGATAGCGCCCAGAGGAGCAAATCCAGGGGTTTGCAGCTCTGCTCTCACTCTTCGTTCATGGATTCAATCTGCTCTTGAAAAAAATAGAAATATTCAAAGACTTTTTTATTAACTGAGGATTAGCAGGGAAGGAAAAAAAAAGAGTTTTTCACTGCTGGAAGAAGTGAGTGTTCTGTGAGCAATTCCCCATCTCTTCTAATATAATAAATGTTTTATGTTAATTAGCGGGAAAAAAAAAGGTGGAGCAGAAAAATTAAACTCAGAATTCTTCCCCATGTCCCCCCAAAGAATAAAAAATTAAATGAAAACCCCCAAACCCAAATGCCTTTAAGACCCTTTCTTAATAAGATTATTTAAAACTAATTTCAGCAATGGGTGAGATGAAATGATGATCAATTACTTTGCTTTATACACTTCAACCTTGCCCAAAATGGGTTTTGGAGGTTCAGGATGAATTTGGTTGCCCATCTGCTTCCCAATCCCCAGGTTTCCTGAGAGTGCTGGGAGCAGGAAATCCAAATACCTGCTTAGAGCCAACCTCCTCTTCAAAATTAGGAAGTTTTTTTGCCAAATGTCTGATTTGTGGCCACATTTCAGGAGTGAAAGATGACCTTGAGGGAGGACGGGATGCAGAACTCTCTGCCCTAAGAATGTGAATTTGGAAACTCCACTCAGTGTGTCACCTGGAGGGATAGGAAATTATCATCCAAGCAGATTTACAATAAACAAATGCCCAGCAATTAAATATTACAGTTGTGCATTATTCCATTTATTGGCTTTAAATAACCAGGTGAGGGTTTTGGGGAAGAGGGCAGATGTTAGATCATCATCGAATTATTTGCATCTGAGGCACTCTGGGACAAATTCTGGTCTCCTCTATCTAATAAATCCAGAAAAGCTCTCTAAATATCGCAGATGCGATCAGGAATTGGAACCACCCTGGCCTGTTCCTGTCCCTGTGCTGGGTGCTCTACCTGGGAGTGCCTTTCCTGGGGGAAGAGGAATCTGTCTTTGTTATCCCTCTGTGCTGCAGCTCCACAAACCAGGCCTGAAACGCCTGAGTTTGGTGTCAGCTGCTCCCCCGGACTGAAAGAAACTGAAAGAAACTGAAATAAACAGAAATAAATAAACTGAAAGAAACAGAAACAAATAAACTGAAATAAACTGAATTAAACTAACTCCACTGTCCTGGGAGCATCTACGGGACAGGGACTGATGATCACAGAAATAGCTTTGTTCTCTCTGCTGCACCAATATTGAAATGGATTGTTGTGTCTCACTGTGGTTTGTTGGAGTTTGGGTGGGGGAAGGAGGAGGAATGTTTTGGAGGGTTTTCATTCCGGATTCTGTGTGTTGATTTTAGTGTAGTTGTAGGATAATAAAGTTTTCTCCTTTGTTATTAAGCTTGGGCCTGCTCTGCTCTGTTCCTGATCGGATCTCACAGCATTCAGTTGGGGAAGGTGCATTTTCACGGGGGCGCTGGCATTGCACCAGTGTCAAACCGTGACAACTTCTCAATATTGACTGAGCCATGCTTATCAATATTGACTGAGCCATGCTTATCAATATTGACTGAGCCATGCTTATCAATATTGACTGAGCCATGCTTGCCAGTATTGACTGAGCCATGCTTATCAATATTCACCGAGTCATGCTTATCAATATCGACTGAGCCATGCTTGCCAATATTGACTGAGCCATGCCTATCAATATTGACTGAGCCATGCTTACCAATATTGACTGAGTCATGCTTATCAATATTCACTGAGTCATGCCTATCAATATTCACTGAGTCATGCCTATCAATATTGACTGAGTCATGCCTATCAATATTCACTGAGTCATGCCTATCAATATTGACTGAGTCATGCCTATCAATATTCACTGAGTCATGCTTATCAATATTCACTGAGTCATGCCTATCAATATTGACTGAGTCATGCCTATCAATATTCACTGAGTCACGCTTACCAATATTGACTGAGTCATGCCTATCAATATTGACTGAGCCATGCTTATCAATATTTACTGAGTCATGTTTATCAATATTTACTGAGTCACGCTTACCAATATTCACTGAGTCATGCTTATCAATATTCACTGAGTCATGCCTATCAATATTCACTGAGTCATGCCTATCAATATTCACTGAGTCATGCCTATCAATATTGACTGAGTCATGCCTATCAATATTGACTGAGCCATGCTTATCAATATTTACTGAGTCATGTTTATCAATATTTACTGAGTCACGCTTACCAATATTCACTGAGTCATGCCTATCAATATTGACTGAGCCATGCCTATCAATATTGACTGAGTCATGCCTATCAATATTCACTGAGTCATGCTTATCAATATTTACTGAGTCATGTTTATCAATATTTACTGAGTCACGCTTACCAATATTCACTGAGTCATGCCTATCAATATTGACTGAGTCATGCTTATCAATATTCACTGAGTCATGCCTATCAATATTCACTGAGTCATGCCTATCAATATTGACTGAGTCATGCCTATCAATATTCACTGAGTCATGCCTATCAATATTCACTGAGTCATGCTTATCAATATTCACTGAGTCATGCCTATCAATATTTACTGAGTCATGTTTATCAATATTTGCTGAGTCACGCTTACCAATATTCACTGAGTCATGCCTATCAATATTGACTGAGTCATGCCAATCAATATTTACTGAGTCACACTTCTCAGTGTTGGCTGAGTGAGTCGTGCCTATCGAAAGGCCAGATGTGTGGTCCTGTGCCTTTTCCAGTAAGGGTGTGACACACAGCTGCTGGTGATAATTTCTATTTTATTAACAGAGAAGCTCCCCCAGCCAGCCCTGGAGCGGGGTGGGACAACCCAGCTCGAGTTTAAATGATTTTTCTAGGGGAGAAACCTCTTCAGCTGCCCCAGCTCCAGAGGAATTGCCAGGACAGCAGATTTATAACTTCTTGCACTCCTGCATGTTTGCATCTCTGTATTCCCACTGGCATTGGATGCAGGAAGAGAGACTTGGATCTAATCACTAGAAATCCAAGGATTTTTGCACATTCCAAGGGTCAGGGGAGGGCTGTCAGGGCAGCCTTGGGCAGAATTGAGCCCATTTTCAATGTGGGAGAAATTTCAGAAATCTCCAGATTTTCCCAAGCATCCACAGCAATAATACTGAGTTAAATTCTATGGAGAAAACATCTTTCCCCCTTGGAAAATTCCTTATAAACCATCAAAATCCGCAACAGGGAATCATAAAAGACTGTCTTTAATACTGGAAAAACAACAGGAAAAAACTAAGCTTGAGCTGTTTGCTGATCAGCTAATTGTGATTTTAAACTTTTGTTTTAATGCCTGTTTGCACTAAAATTGCAGGAGGAAAAAGAGTTCCTTAAGTACAGGTTGCTATGGAATTTTTGTGTGAGGAACAAGCAAACTGAAGTGATTGAGGAGGCAGAAAATATGTGTGAGACACGGGAGCAAACAGGCAACAAACTGAGGCTGGTGTGTTCCTGCACAGGGGAAAAATAACAGAGACAGGAATAAAAATAGTCTGAGATGCTCTTTGTACCCAACCCATGCCCAGCCTAACAAAATATCCCAGCTCTGGGGGGTGGAAAGTGCCACTTCGTGCTGTCTGGAGCAACTTCATTGTGCTGAACTCGAAAAACCAAGGGCTGACAGGAACAGGGGAGGGGAAAGAACATTTCCAACGGGTTTTGTTCCCAAATCAAATAATTTAATCGCTTGGGAAGAGGTTTGCACGTGGGCTGGTTTGCATCAGTCAGAAAATAATTTGAGGCTGGTTCTGGAGCGTTCCCATGGAATAGTTTGGGGTTTTATCCACAGGAATTACTCAGCTGCTTGATCCGAGACTCTTCAGACACAAGCGGTGCTTGGAAGATTGTTGTACTTAATTAGTTTATAAACCTGTCTGCAATAGCTGGGGATGAACATTTATTATCCAGCCTCACAAGGACAGGTGCTTTTCCCTCTGGTACGAGACAGTATTCCAGAATTAACCAGAGATGGGAGCAATAAGGATTAAACCCCTTCAAAACAGGAGAGATGTTCCAGAGCTCCTTCCACAGCCACAGCCACACTCTGGCACTGGGAGGGACACCAGGGGCTGAATAAAGGCCTTGATGAACTTTTCAGTAAGCTGTATTGATAACTAGAAGTTAATAATTAACTCCCCCAACCCCACCCCCTAAGCCAGGGAAAAAAAATGTGCTGTAACTGCATTTACTGTTGCTTTTTGCCCCCACCCTCCAGCTGCAAAATGACCCATTATGGATATTTCCAATAGCATGGCAGCAAAGACTCTTTTTTTCATTTTTTGGTCTTTGAGCTGGGTTTGCAAACTTGAGGCTGGAGTTGGTTTTTTTTTTCCCCAGAAGTGCTTCAGTTGGGAGGACTACCCATGGGCAGGCTGCCTCCTCAGTGATTTTTTTTTTTTTTTTTTTTTTTTTTTTTGTGCTTGTTTATTAAACTGAACACATAAATACAACAATTTTTGCTGCTCCTCCCAAGGAAAGCTCATCCTGGGTCTGGGATGCCACGCCAGGCCTGTGAAGAGAATAAAACCCTGTTCCTGCAGCTCTGAGCAGAGCAGTGCATCCCACAGGTGATAACAGCTCCGCAGGACGCCTGGGAGAGCATTTCCCGATAGCCAAGGTGCCCGGGGTTAATTAAGCCTTGAGGGCGGCCAGGATTGATCCTGAGCTGCTGTAAATTGGCTCAGGCAGCTTGAAAGGGCTCGGCTTTACTTACACCACGGGAGAATTAATCCTCTCTGTGCTCAGATCTGGATGTCTTCAATTACCATAGACAAGTTCTTTATCAAAGAGGGATATTCATTATTCAGTGGGCAACAGGGTGTGTTTCCAGGGGGAGGTGTTCAGTAGTTTTGAGGTGGGAGCTGGAGCAGCACAGATCCTGTACCAGTCGCACAGGTTTGATTTTTTCCCTAATTGCCTCCTGGCCTGTCCCCATTTCCCTCCCGCACGGGCGCAGAGCGTGGCCCGTGTCACAGTGAAGGTGACACCTCTGATTATGATGAGAAATAATCTCTTGTTCTCTTCATGAAAAACGTTTCTTCCCCACGCCGAATCAAAACCAAATTAATCCACTGCAGTCCTGCTGTAAACAGAGAGGAACATTTATTTCAGGAAAGCTGAGACCAGAAGGTTCCCAGGATTCCCAACCCATTCTTGAAGCCCAAAGCTGGGCAAATAATGTGAAAAATAGGCAGGAGCAGAGTTTGGAGCCTGATTTCTTTATAGATCTGAGAAGTATCACAGAATTCTGGGTTGGCTTGGGTTGGAAAGGACCTTAAAGCCCATCCAGGGCCACCCCTGCCATGGCAGGGCCACCTCTCACTGTCCCAGGCTGCTCCAACCCCGTCCAACCTGGCCTTGGGCACTGCAGGGATGTGGAATCCACAATTCTCCAAACAAGGATTTGTTGCTACAAACATTCCTTCTCACATTTCGCCCAGAATTTGTCAGGTGCGAACAAATTTCTGTGACAAGTGTTCCTTGAAGTGGAGACATCCCCGTGAAAAGCTGCAGCTCCAAAAATCAATATATTTTGAACAACAACAACAACAACAAAAAAAGAGCAGAAAATTCACAGTTAGTGCTGCTCCTGGGTCTTGTTCCTGACTGAGATATTCCCCTGTGGGATCGTGGGTTTGCCTGGTAGCAAAATGAACATAGAGCTCCAAAACTGTAAGGATTTTTTTTTTTTTTTTTTTTAGGTTTTCAGGTACAGAGCAGTTTTTTTGTTTGTCTTGTGCCTCAGGCTCAGTGTATCCTTTTCTGCCCTGTGCTAACTCTATCAGATTTCCATGAGTTCCAACTAAAAACTGTTTGCCTCCAAACCTCCTCCAGGGTGGTGAATTTGGGGGCTTTGTGCCTCTCTATGCAGAGATTTTTGTTGCACACATACAAACAGGAATATCCATGAATATACCTATTACTAACTATTTATCTGAAGTTCTTTCCATTTGTTTCTTAAATCTTTGCAGGATTTTTATTTTTCCCAAAGATACTTCTGGTGAAACTTCCTTCTCACATCCAAATAATTCCTTTTAGTTTCAAGCAAAAGCTTTATTTTCTGAGCAGGATCTACTGAGGGATTGAGACTATTGATTCCTTTCAAACAGCCTCAGTCTGGAGCAGCTTTATCCTTTTTGTTCATTTTTTATGGGTAATGAAAAACACTTTAATATCATTATGCTCATCAGATAAGGCTTAAAAACTCACCGAGGTTGAAAGGAAAGTCCTAAATAGGTTGGGAGGCTCAGCTCCGGATGCTGTCTCAGGGAAGCTGTGGATTTTCCAGGCTCCCGCATCCTGACACATGCAGCCCTCTCCAGTGTTCATTTAATAACGCCAGGGAATGCTCCTGGGCCGTGTTTTGTGGTGCCAGGGGGAACTGGGCTGGGGGAGGAACGTTCCAGCGTGAGTTACCCTGGGCTGGTTCCCACCCCTGCACATTCCGGCTGAGCCGCCCGCGAAACAACGCCGGAATTACTGAGTTCCTCTCATTTTCCTCTGCTTCCAGGGTCATGCCTTTTTGGGATGACCTAAAAACAGAGTCAGACAAAACGAATGGAATAAAAAGCATTTCTATTTACTGAAGGGCCTTCAAGTACATTTAGGGCAGACAAAGCCCCACCCAAAAATGGACGGCGGCTCACGGGTTTCACACTTTTGTAAGTTTGGTCCATTGGCATATTGGGGTTCATCTCCCAGTTCCAGCTTCAGGTGATGAAGTCATTGAGCCCAAGTTTGCTGCCCCCAGGTCACTTTTGTTTCCATCTCTGGGCCCCGAGGCAGTGAGGTGTCCTTGGTTCCCAGCCTGGAGAGGAATTGTTGTGTCTGCCCAAAATGGGGAAGCAGCAGCTCACAGTGAGTTTGGAGTTCAGAGTTCTGCACTGAAGAACTGCAGGGTTACAAACAGATGGAAATAGAAAAGCTGAAATCCTAAGGCATCAAGGGAATGTGTGTGTGTGTGTGTGTGGAGGTGCAACTGCAGGTGGAATTCCTGGAGAATTCCTGGTTGGAGCAGGGAGAATGGATCCCAGGGAAATGCCCTGTTCCTCTGCAGGGCCATGAAATCCTCTGCTTTTTCCAGCCCCTGACTCATCCAGCTGGGTTAACAAACCTCAGGCGTTGCTGGCGTTTCACCTGCCTGGTCTGGGGGAAGATTCCAATCAATAAAAATTGTATTTTTCCAGCTTTGCCTTGGAAGCCCTGGAACCTGAATGAAGCCACTGGATGTCCTTGCACATAACCCCCCTGCTGCAGAAGCTGGGAATGGCTCCTGCCTCTTCTTGTGCTTCTTGGTGTCACATTTATTGAATCTGTGATGGGCAGGTGTGTTCTGCTAGAAAAGAGAATTCCCAGTTGATCAATTGATCACATTGCCATGTTAATAATTCATCCTGGGGAATTCACTCAAGTTTCTGGCAGCCTTTCTTAGTACAGATGGGAAGTTCCTCAGTCAGATGAAAAGTTAGGTGAAATATTGCGCTCAGATAACTGAAATAAATCCTGGGTTATCTGTAGATTCTAATATTTAAAATCAGCTGTATCCATGCTAGGGGCAGGTGTTCAGCACTTCCCAAAGCAAATGGAAGTGTCGGCACTTCAGTGACCCACGGTGATTCAACATTTAGGGAACGAAGAGTGCAGAGATCCCAAACCTTCCCCTAATGCCACTGGACTGTCCTTTCTCTACGTGTCACATGCCTGCCATCGTTCTGTGGTCATGGGATGTGGGGGGAATCCAGGACTGACTTCTGTAGCTCGGGTTATCAGTGAAGCTTAGGAAAGGTTCCCAGGGCAGCAGGAACCAAAATCTTCTCTCCACAAAATCTTTCCTTGAGCTGCCCCCGTCCCTTGTGCTGGCCATCCACCTCCCTCCTCCACGGGGAGTTCCCACGGAAAGCAGCCTCTGGAGCTCCTCTGGAGGGAAATTGTGCGGATCCTATTGCAGGATCATGGAGAACAGAGGTGCTGGGATGTGGGAAATTACTCAGTCATGTCCCGGTCCTGAGATCAGTGGTGTCCATGTGCTGCTCCTGGCATTTTTCATGGATTTGTGTGCTCATTGTCTCCCCAGCATTTCATCCAGGGCCCATTTCAGTGCCAGTGTCAGAGCAATTAAAAGTTTTTTCCCAGTGCCTCATTTACATTTCCATTAATTCAATATAAACGTGTGCTAGAAAATAAATTCTCTTTCTCCTTGCAGAAATCTTTTTCATATTTAAAGGTGATTATCATATCTTGCTTCAGTCATTTTCCCTCTAAATTAATCAGCACCAATAATCTCAATGCTTCCTCGTGGTCAGGGTTCACAGTTCTGCTCTGCATTCTTTTCTCCTGCTGGAATGTGGTGCTGATAATGGAATTCTTTATTTTATATCACTTAATGACATGGGCTTTTAGAGCTCTGATCCGGGCACATGCAAATCTGTGAGGATTTTCTGGGACACACCAGGCTCGGCACATAAGGAAGGAGAAAAAAACCTGCAAATTTTATTTTTTTAGGAACACATCTGAAGCGGCTGCTGCCATTGGCGTGTTTTGTTGGGGAGAGGAAAGAGAATTGTACTGGATTTATTCCATATGCCATGTTTGTGCAAAGCTAAAAAGCTCCTGCTCTTGTTTTGAAAATGGATTTCATCCTGTATTTTTTAAAGGCTGCCCCAACCCTTTATTGAGCTGGAGCTGCCCCATCGTGAGTTCTGAATGAGGAATTTACCTTGAAGCTGAGTGAACTGTCAGCACTGAATGACTGTTTTGGGGAGGGACTTCCATGGGACAATCCATGGGAAAGGCAGGCTGGGAATCACCTGAGAGCTGCAGAAGTGCTGCTTCTCTTTCCTCCACTTCAAGCAGCGGTGGTGACCTCTGGTGACAGTTAACCTGGGCACCCCGATCCAGGTGGGAAGGTATGGCAGGAATTCGGTGAAATCCTGGGAATGCAGGGCCTGATTTCCCAGGCTGACCTGGGGATGCCTCCGGCGATTTGCACATTAATGGCATGAGTGACACAAACCCCCTGTCCCTGGATAAACCCTTGGGAAAAGAGGAGAGAAATCTCCGTGAAAATGTTTGATCTGGTCAAGGACCAGGTATTGATCAAACCTGGGGTCAGGGAGGAGGAGACTGAGGCTTAATCCTGGAATTTGTGTGTCCTTCAGCACCAGGACCTCGTGTGTCTTCTCCCTGGGAAAACCTGTCCCCATCAAGGTAAATTCAGGTAAAGTTTCATGCTAAGTTTATTCCCGACTGTGGCAGATGACTGGAGGACTCCTGACCCCCAAGATTAATGCACAAAAGAGAATTTCTGCCACGAAATGGCATTTGCGGCTCTGTTTCATGACTCTGTCCTGTGCCCATCGATTCATTTTAAGAACATCTTTGGTTCTGTGGTTCTGTGCATCCCCATATTCCAAAATCAGGATGGAGCACTTTGATCCTGGTTTGGAATCCTCTAATGCATCAGCTGTGGCATTATCTGAGTGATGGCCACACAAAAAAACCTGTCCAGGGCAGGGCAGGGCTTTGAGAGGCGTGAGCTGAGCTCAGAGTCAGAGCTGGGAGGAATGGCCCACTTGACTTCACCACTACGAGCAAGGAGCCTGGGAAGGGAAGGGAATTGTCCTTGGAGGTTGACAGTTTCCACTGATACAGGTCTTCAAAAGCAGTGCACAGCTGATGAAAGTTAATTAAAGAACTGTTAAACAGAACAAAAAAAAAAAAAAATCCAGAACAGCTCTTATTGTCATGGAATGCCATAAATTATTTAATTAGTGCCAATGAAAACAAAGAGGGGTTTAATGCCATAAATAAATCTGAGAAACAAGGGGCTCTCTAATGATAAAGTGAGAAGCAAAATGTCTCTTTTTGGACAATGCTGAGTAGCTTAAGGCAGAGTGATTTCTGTATATGCAAAGAATCGTGATAGGAAATGGTGTAGAAGGGGAAAAAGGTCACAAAAACATCTCCAAGATGGGAGATGTTTATAGAATTAAAATGGATGGGAGGTTGTCTTCCCGTGGCTAAAGAATATGTGGCATTAATGGCAAAGAGATCTTAAATTCCAGAGGCAAAACTCATGGACTGATGGCAGAATTCCAGGCAGAGGGTCAGGACTGGGATCACTGAGGAGCCCTGGAGTTTGGGGTGTTTTCCGTCCCTGGGGCTGGGCCAGCAGCACCGAGCAGCCCAGAGGGGCAGCCCTGGCTACTGCAGGCACAGCCCAGCGGCCACCGCTGGCCCAGGAGGTCCCTGGTGCAGCAGTGAGCCGGGGGCACTCGGCTGGAGGAGGCAAAGTCCATTTCCTCCATGCCCTGTCCTGCTTTTCTCCTCATTCCTGGGGTTCTCTGTGCTGCTAGAGGCAGGATGGGGGTAGCTGTGAGCTCCTCTCTTACCAGCCTTAATAATTCTCATTTCCAGGAGATGGCAGGAAGTTATTTCAGAGTGAGCTGGACAAAAACTGACAGAGAGGTCAGTCCTTGGGAATTTTTATTTATTTAAAAATAATTTTTAAGAAGGACAGCTTTAGAGCTTAGTAAGGAATGCATAAAACTTGGTGAATTATTACCTTTCTAAGCCCGAACCCGTAATATTTTATTCAGATTAACTGAATAAAATAGATTGAGATTGCTGAGTCAGATATTGCTTCCCATGGATATTATAATATTTCCATGGAAAGTCCAGCAATAAAACAACATTTGCAGTTTTGGGGGGGAAAGGAGCTTTTGGGAGGCAGAAGAACCTTTGGCAGAACAGTTTGTTCTTTTCTGTTTGTTCTTCCCTGTTCTGTTCCCACACAGGGTTTGTGTTAAACTCCCTCATTCAGGGTCCAGGAATTGGAGTGAAAATGAAATTTGTTTCAACTTTCACCATTATGTCACTGGGGGTTAAGGAATTTGGAAATTCCCAACATTTTGACATTGCTGTAAGGACAAGGTTTCAGGGGGCAAATCTCCCGTTGGGAGGGGGTTTGCAGATCAGGTGTAGACAATAATAAATAAATGCAGGTAGGAAAGTATTTTTGTTCTGATTTAATGGCAGGTAGTGAATGTTAACATTAATTTGCATTTATTTTAAACTGTGGAGACTCCCAAGATGGATTTCAGGCATCTTGCTGGCTCTTTCCCTCGTTTTCAACTCAGACAGGCAAAATTTCTGCTCCTGCATGATGCTTTTTGGCTGTCAGAGTTGCCCCCAGGAGGACCATTTGTGTGTGTGTCCATCTGTGAGTGCTTGGATGGGCCTTTGGAATCTTCAGCCAGTCCTGGGATGAAATTCAGGGGCTCCCAAAGGCCGTTTGTCTTTAGCACCTGCAGGCCCTGCAGTAGATGTCCTGAGCTGGGCATAGTCCTGTGGCATATGGTCACCATTTATTTATTGTGCAGCATTTGGAGCTGCAGGATTATTGGGCTTCTTTTTTCATTCTAATTCTCTCAGTGCTGCATTTTCTGTCAATTTAACACGGTTTTCATTTTTAAATTGAAATTCTCAGTGGTAAACTTCAAGGAAAATATCAACAAATATGACTTTTCAAAAACACATCTCTGGCCAGAGACAGGTTCTGCTGCCTCGCCAACGTGTTCTGCAGGAGATGAGGGGCTGAAAATGATCCCAGTTGTTCCAATATCGTGAATAAACTCATGGAATCGTGGCATCGTTTGCGTGGGAAGGGACATTAAAGATCATTTTTCCACCCCTGCCATGGCAGGGACCCCTCCCTCTGTCCCAGGTGGCTCCAGCCTGGCCTTGGGCACTTCCAGGGATCCAGGGCAGCCCCAGCTGCTCTGGGAATTCCATCCCAGCCCCTCACACCCTCCCAGGCAGGAATTCCTTCCCAACATCCCATCCCACCCTTCCCTCTGGCAGTGGGAATCCATTCCCCGCTGTCCTGGCGCTACCTGCTGTATAAATTACTTATCTGGCATTAATTTATTCTCTCTTTGGGTTTCCTGTTGTGCTTTAACACACCTCGGACCTTGTTTATGTCACAATTTTTATCAGGATCTCAGATAACCGAGTTAATTTGAGATTTAATGGCAGCTGAGTGCCCAAATCCCCTGGGCACTATTAAAGCTGCCAGTTTGTATTTCTGATGATTTGTAACAACTCAGCCCCATGGATCTGGAGAAGGGATGAGCTCTGGGACTCCACTGAGCTTTGGAAAAGGCCTCGAATTTGCAGTTCCTGAAATTTTTAAAGAAATGTGCAAGCCCAGGTTTAACTGGGAGCAGCTTTTGATGCTGCTGGACACACTGGTGTCCCTATAAAATCCATCCAGCTGCATAGAAATATCCAATAGTCTGGCACACACAAGGGTAGGAGGTAGGGTTGGGGTTTTTCCCTGTTTTAGTGGGGCTTTTATTTCTTCTTCTGTAATTTTGATTAGTTAAGTTGGTCTCAGGAGCCACTCTATGTGGGAGCTGAGACTCAGCATTTTCCATTCCAGTGATAAATCTTAGAAGCCATCTGGGATTTTTTTTTTCTTTTTTTGATTAAACAGTACCTGAGCAGCAGAGGTTGATTGATGAAAATCAAGGAGGGTGTGAATCAAAAATGATTTTTTTTTTTTTTGTACCATGAAGATTGAAATTTATTTTTGGAGAGTTCAATGGAGATTAATACATGAGTTAAACAGGCAAAAAAAAAAAAAAAAAAAAAGAGTTTTTCCAGAAACGAGCACACATTAGGAGAGAGGAATTGAAGAGGTGCCTGAAGCTCGTGTGCTCTGCCAGTCCTGAGAGAGGAATCGCAGGAGTGGCACTGGGAGAGGCAGCTGGAAATGGAAAAAGAACAGCTTCATCTTGCTGTTGGACAAGACTCTCCTCCAGTGACACTTGGCAGAAAAAAGGCATCAAATTCCAAGTGTTCTCACTCCCAGGCAGCTGAGTCAGAGGAATCCGAGAGCTGGATGCTGAATCATGGCTTGGAGAGGGGAATTTCAGATCAGAGGAGTCACAAGGCAAAGCCTCTGTCCCCTGCAGACGCTGAATTTCTCGCACTCCCTTTATTCCTGAGCTCGGTCTCCATCAGTCCCCACTATTCCTTAGCCTCTGACAGCACTGGGATTTCTGGGTATGGAGTTGGTTGAAGTGTGTAATATCACAGGGTGGAAAACTTAGAGTTTGGGGGTTTAGAATATAGAAATAAATATGAAGCAAGATGGAGGTTTTAGGGTGGAGGCAGGTTGTTCTTCTTTACCTTCTTCTTCATGGGTTTGGGCGATGCTTTGTGATTGGACAGAAGGGTCCGCATTGCGGGCTTCCAGGGATCAGTGATTGGGTTAAAAGGGAAAACAATCCAGGTGTCCTTTCTTAATTGGACAGTTTAGTTTTACAAGAGCTTGTAACAAGAGCTAGTTAGCCATTTTGTGCCTTGCTAATGAAAAGCTGCCGAACTCATGGTTGTGAGACTGTAACAAAGGTAAGAAATAATAAACACCTGAGTCCGAACACGGAATGCCGTCTCAAGTGCCTTCAATCCCAACCTCGAGGAACTGATAGGTGGGATTTAAGGTCCCTTCCACCCCAAACCATTCCATGATTCTCCAATCCCCCAGCAATACCAAAACCGCGGACTCAGCAGAGCTGTGGGCCTGTGAGGATGTGAAGACAGAGGCTGCAGCAAGCCCAGCTGGGGTCCTTCATCTTCAGAACAAGACCTCGGTCCGACAGAGGGGTCTCTCCCTGTGAAAGGATCTCTGGACTCCCTTTTTTAATCACCCCTTTCAGTACAGCAGATTATCTGGAAGGAGAGGCAGCAACTCAGAAATATTTAGAGGTCATAGGAAAATCCCTAGAAGGCTTCAGAAAGAAGGGGTATCTCCCCCAAACTTCCCCTCTGGATGCCAATGCCCACAACATCAGTCCCAGGGACTGGGTGTTGATAAAGTCCTGGAACAGCACCACTCCATTAACCCCCAAATTCCAAGGACCTTTCCAGGTGTTACTCACCACACACACTGCGGTGAAAAAGGCTGGACCCACGTCACCAGAGTCACCCAGGGACGCCAGACCAGACCCAACAGTGTCACCCGCCTCCTCTTGTGCATGGACAGTAATTAACAAACCAGAGGACTTAAAATTAACTTTAAAGAAGACTTGCTGGAGACTGATATACAGTAAGGTGTTAATAACTGTTTCTGAGTTAAAGTACCATAGTAAAGGTTTAAGTACTTGGCAATTGTTTAATAAGACTAAGTGTCCTTTAGCCAAAGGAGTTAACTGAAAAGATTTTAATTAGAATATTATTAAGTCTTAGTTTCTAAAGAACACGAGAATTACCATCAGACATAAGTAAAAGCATACAAATGCCAAAAGAAGTTAGCCCTCAAAAGCCAAAGACTGTAAGTTGATGCTTAAGCCCGATCAAAGAAATAGAGGAGGGATTTGTAATGAACAGTTTCCACGTGTTCTGCGGGCAGGGCCTTCTTAGTTCCCATGGCAACACTAAAAAAAAATACTAACTCCAGCTAGGTACCGATATTGAAATGCTAATTAGCTAATTGCTCTGTTTGTTTTCTCTAAACTACCTGGAGATAACTGGCCTCCCATCCCCCACTCTGCCATTCTGGGACTAACATGCAAATTAAAAAAAACCCTTAGGATCATGGGAGTATTTTTAGGAGATAAAAATGAATATAAATCAAAAACTGAACACAGTAGAGGGGCCTAGATAAATACCCTAGCTGAGGAAGAGGGAAACACATCCCCTGATTGACTTTTACCCATCCATCACCTAAGAAAGAACAGACTAGGTTAGGCTGTGAGACGCAGGGAGACACAGAGACAGAGAGCCCTGGTGCTGCCACCACGGAAGGAGCGGGGACAGCTGTTGTTCTGGACTTCAGCAACAGACTCTGCACACCACGCCTCCTCATCCTCTGGCCACCGGTGTGCCACAAGGAAAGGAGAAAGGATAGCTGCTGCTCGGGACTCCAGTGACCGACTCTGCACGCCGCCTTCCTTTCGGCTGCCTGGGAAAGCTACGACCGCGGGGGCGAGCTCTGCGTCGAGCCCCCTGCCCAGCTGATCTTTTTAATAAAGAGCTGAACATCAATAAAGGCGTTAGCCCTGTTCATTTCAAATGGCAGAGGAAAAAAATCTTACTTTTAGCTCTGCTATTTCTGGCAGCACGTTATTGAGACATGTAAATTAACCTCTTTGATTTGAGCATGGGGGGGTTTTTAGGACCAGCTCAATATCAGCCCTAAAACCAGCTCAAACATCTGCACCAAGCACTAGTTCAGTTAATTAATTCCATTAAGGCCATGGCTTTAGCCACCTGATAAATACTTTTCCTTTTTGAGAGTTGCAGATTCCAAGGGGGAGTCACATCCATGACTTTTTAGCTGAGTGGCAAAGATGGGGATTTCTTGTGGACACCCCAGAGTTTTGCAGTCTCACACAAAGACTGAATAAACATGAGAAATTCTGTATATACCCATTAACTATCCTGGATTTTGGTGTTCCATAGCACGTGCCAGGCTCAGCTTTTCCTCTGGTTGCCCCAGCTGCATTTTAAGCACTTGATCCTCGTTTTTTTAAAGCAAGATGCTGCACTTGGAAGCTGCAGATCCTCTGCTGTGTTGTCCTATTCTGATCTATGATTCCACTTCCAAAGTTCTGCACTGCCAAAGGACTCTGATAGAAGGTCAAGCTTGTTGATTATGAAAAAGTAATTGAAATTTGTTTTATTGGGGCAGGGGAAGGAAGGGAAGATGATTTGTATGTATCTGATAATAGAAAACATTATGGTCATTTATTTCAGTTTCTGTAATTGAATTTCGAAGCTTTCAAGTTGAGGCGTGTGCACTGTGGATACATTCAGCCCAGAATACTTTCTGTCATTCCCTCATCCACTCTTGATCGATTTTAGTGATTGTATGGATTTGTCTTTCCAGCAGTTGATTCCCAGCCTGTAGTTAAAGAGCAGCAGCTCAAGGAGCTGCATTATTGGCAGGCAGCTAAGGGGGGTCAGGCTGCTGATTGCTGCTGCCGGAGCCTGCAGGGCTGCTGCCACACGGGAGGGTGTTCCCAGCCCCTGGGGCGGGCTGGCAGGGAAACAGGGATCCAGAGGGATCTACAGGGCTTTATTTTGCATTTCCCAGCCCTGAGGAGAGGCAAGGAAAGCAGCACAGCAGGGCAGGGAGAGCTCACCCGGGGCCTGGTCACGCAAAAATTTACCTGAGTGTGCTCGAAAACTCTGTGCGTGTCCCAGACAGAGGCAGGACGGGGAGAGGATGGCAGGACGCTGATGAGGGAACTTGTTGGGCAAGATGGAAGTCTGACAAGAAAGTCTCACAGGTATGTATGCTTGGCAGAAAGATTTCTGAAATGTAGAACCTGAGAATGAAATAGAGATGGGAGCAAGTTTTGATAAAGAAGAAAAGAATTGCTGAGCCAGTCTTACTGGATAACTAAGAAGGCAAAGGGCGTGTTAGAAGGGGTTTCTGTGGCTTAGAGCAAAGGATAAGCCCACCTCAAACAAGATGTTTTTACCAAGCAGAAAGATAGCACAGGCTCACAAGACTGCTGGTGTTGCAAGTAGAAAAAAGGTCTCAGAATTTTCCACTAAAAAACAACTTCTAGCTTAAACTGTAACAAACTAACTTCTAGTGATTGGAGAATAGCAACATGAATATGGTGATTATAGTAGTTATGATAGGCTATAGGTAAAAGTAAAGGTATAGATTGGTTCTTCTGTATTAAGATGCTCAGCAAAGAAAAGTATATAATGCATTGTAACCAAAATTAAAGGGTCTTCAGGCTTGTCTGCAGCTGGGGCTGACAGCTGTAGGCACAGGCTCTGTCACCCACGACCCTGGACTGCTGTAACGTCTTGGGTACAATAAACTGCATTTTGAAGAGCCGCCTGGGGTCCCACATCACTCATTCTGGCTCTTACAGGAACTCCTTGCTATTCTGAAGATCCAGGTGATGCCAGAGCTGACAGGGTTCACCTGCCTGCAGGGAGATGCAGGCACCTCTCCCAAATGTCCTTTGCTTTGGCAGCGCTGTTGTTGCCCTGCTCTTCTCCAAGCAGCTCGAAATGTTGAAGTTGGAAGTGTCTAACTGGTTTTCCCTCCCTTAAAACAAACCAATTATCCAGGCCTGACAAGAATAGAAACAGAAGGTGGTAATTTCTTGCACTCTTTAATTGCCTCCCAAAGAGGATAAAGCAGTTACTTAAAAAGACTTAGTCTTCATCTGCACGGTTGAAATAAAGCCTTTTGAGGATAACTTAAAAGGACAGATGAAGAGCCTTGGTTTGTTAAGGGGATCCAGGCCTAAATGAGCTGCTGCCTTCGACAAACCTTGCCTATCATTAGGAATTCTCTCTGTCCTAGGCAACAGTGCAAATTGCATGGGAATTAATGCAGGGCCTCCAAAAAAGGGACAAGATTTGGGTAGCTGGGGTTTCAGAGGCCATTAGGAGTTCTTGAAGTAGAAAACAATTCAATGGGTAGGGAGCAGGTGTGAGGTGTGGATTATCCCACAGGAACCCTGCAATTTTCTGTGGGATCTCTGAGAATTTTGGGTGTGCAGGAACTCAGTCCTCAGATCTGTCCATGTGAAATTGTGCCCTTATTCTGGGGACTGATTTCTTTGCAATATCTCTGTGGTCAGGAATATCACTGTGCCTCTCTCCAGTCCCTTGTGCTTGGGCAGGTTCATCCTGCACTGCACTGGCACGACAGGGGTCAGGGCATGTCCCACTTTGGGGTCTTTGGAGATATAACCTCCCTGATCTGCCCTGTGGGAAGCAAACAAGTGGCTGTGGCCAAAATCTGCCTCATGAATTCTCAGAGCGTTGCTCTCCCCATGAAAAGCAGCACAGGGACAGCTGAGATCAGGAAGTGATCCCTCAGATCACGGCGATCCCGGTGATCAGAGCACAGGCTGCACAGGCTGCGACTGCTGCATTTTTATGCTTAGAAAAAAATCTTGATGTGAATTTCCCACCTGCCCACCCCACCCTGGGCCAGCCTGAATCCCCTGGAGCTGCTTGCACGGGAGCTCAGTGCCTGCTGCTGTTGGTTGGGGGTCTCTGTACAAATCACGAACGGGACGGGACTGCTGAGGAAGGCGTCTCGAGCTGGTTCATTTTCTTGCATCGCTCTCATGCCATGGTTATGGCGATGGGAAGATGCCAGCAGCTCACGTCCCCGGCAGCAGACAAAGAACTTTAATGTAAATCCTAACGTTAAGATTTTTGACCAACCACACGAAGCAAAAGCATATTGACACCCGTTCTATCCAACCACTGCAAGCACACGTACCTTTGGTTAAAACAACGCTCGCTTATTTCCAATGCAATGCCTGCTCGTAAGCCTTAAAACACAATGCACAGAGCTCCATTCTTAAGCTTAGAACTTCCTAACATCTCGCTGGATACACTTTTCTGTGGCTTAGGGAGTTATTCCAGACAAGCGTTAATACACAGCCCATTGTTCTATTTGTCCTTACTTTCTACTTGTTTTATAACTTTCCTGCTGACAAATCCTATGGCTGCTGCTTACTCTAACTGCAGTTCTGCTGGTTCTGAGGCCTGCCTTTTGCAGCTTTCCCAAAACCCTCTGATTTTAAAGATTCCCACACCTGCAAACAGGATAAAACACAGAGAGCTGTGCTTGTTATCTGCCAGAGCTGTGGGCTGCTGCGGTGGGGCAGGGAAATGTCTGCCCTGAATGAAGTCCCCACGTGGAAATTTCAGCCGTGCAGGTGGGATGTCTTCAAAATACATAGCAGCAAAATGCTCTTTATTGTGCCGCTGTCATTTCTGTGCTCCACCTGTGGCCCTCATTCCTGGCTGAAAGGATGAAGATCCTGTTTTTTTTTGTGAATAAATCTGATCCTCTGCCTTCTTCTGGGCCTTTGACTTAATTAAATTTGTTAATCCTGGTTTCTCTGTGTGTTTTCTCCTTTCTTTGTCCCATCTCCCTTCTCTCCTTTGTCTTTCTCTTTGTCTCTGTGAAAAATGGGAAGCTCCGGACGCTTCCATGCCCCGTTTGATCCATTGGACAGGTGCTTTTTAACTGGAAAAAATAATCTCAACCAAAATGAAAATAAAAGTTGGAGCCAGCTCTAATGAGAGCATGCAGAGAACATTCCCTAGGGGCTCTTCTTGAGGATGTTTGCTAATTCCTCCTTTGATAAAGTGTAACATAAGCTGGAAAAATGGTGTTGGAAATACTTCTGCTGCTGCCAGAACACACAGGAGCAAAGGAGAGGAGGGAAGGGGCCTAAAGAAAACCAGGGGAAACTTGTTGTGCTGAGTAATTGCATTCCTGCAAGGAGCTTTTCCAGCATAAAAAAAAAGGAATGGGAGCATCCTCCAGCAGCTGGCAGTCAGAGGGATTGGAATTCTCCAGGAATGGGATTGCTCCTGCTCAGGAGTGTGGTGGCCCCGCAGCCTGGCTCCTGGAGCTCAGTCAGCCTGGGAATTTGTGTCCCTCATTAAAAAGAATCCCACGCAATTGCTCGTACATTACTTTTGGCTGCCGTGGGTTTGTGATTTTAGATTGCTTTTCCTCTGGACAACTGAAGGACAAACCAGCTCCAAGGGTTTAGGGAAACCTTTCTTAACCTGAAGGATGAAAACAAGAAAAGTTCCTGCTAAGGAAGAAAGGAGCCACCACTGCCTGGGCCTGGGAGGGGTCTGGGGGTTTCTGTGGGTGACAGGAGCCTTTTAAGGATCTCAGTGGGGCAGTAAATACTTGCCACAATTGGGATGTGGGTAGGACAAAAGCCTCTAAGATTTTTCTTCTTTCTTGCTTCCTCTGTGAACCAGCTCCTTACTTCATCTCTGTCTCCCTGCTGAATTGAGGAAATCTGTTCCATTGGAAACTGGTTCCTGTCCCAAATGATAGGGAATAATCAGAGTTTCCTGTGAAGTAGCATGAGGGGGAAAAGGAGCAGAACTGAACCAGTTTCACATAAAAAAAACTTTCATAGTCATTCATGGAACTGATGGAAAAATCCATCCATTGGAGCGAGCAGGTTTTGTTTGGTTCTTGGTTTAGCCTTGTACGGCATATTCCAGAGTAACTGGAATTTTTTTTTTGCCAATGGAAATACCACAAAAACCATTAAACAGTGGTTCAGTACGAGGGCTGAGATGCCAGCTTCTGTCTTAGGGAGCAGAGGGAATATCCTGCAAATATCCAAGGAGCAGGACAGGAGGGGGAGCTCCCCGTGCAGCGAGGAGCAGATCCCTCGGTGCTTTGAGATTAGGAGGGAAAATCAGCTTCCAGCCTGTCCCTGTGATTGCTTAAAGCCACCCGTGCCCCGGCTTTGAACCGGACCCCAAAGGGTGAAAGGCTCCCCTCCCCCTGCCAATCCCCAGAGGATGCAGCTGCTCCCAACGCGGATTTGTAACTAATCCTGCCCCGAGGGCAGCAGCCTTTGCTTTCCTTCCTCTGATCATCGATGGCAATTTAAAGATTTCCCTTTCTTTCCACTCCTCCCGTGCCCATTGCACCCTTTTCTTCCTTCTGCCATCTAAATCCAACTAAATCTTCTGAAAGGAGATTAGGAACTGGTAGATTTTAAACAGCCTAAACCAAGGTGGATGCTTACATTCCAAGGGGTTTTCCCCCCAGTTCCTTGATAGACGAAGAAGTCCTGAGCTTAATCTACCTTTTCAAAGGAAGACTCAAAGCACATCTGACCAAAAATGCAAATACCCTTGAGCAGGGCGCTTTCTTATTGATTCTAACCCTGACCAACCTCTGCTGTTGGATCACCACTCCCTGCTCCGCTCTTCCCAGCATTCCCTGCTTGACCTTCCTTTTCTTGTTGCAAAATCCTTATTGACTTCAGGGGGGTTTGTATCCGAGCAGCAGCAATTGAGATTTTCCCCCCTTTGGCCTGAGTTCTGCCGCACCTCAGTTCCCAGCCCCTCTGTACTCCAGGAGTCAACAGCTCCAGGATGTCCCCGTGGAATTCCTGCTGGGCTGTTGGATGTTTGCAGCAGGGACGTGCCCTTTGCTCAGTGCCTTTGTGGACTCGAGGATGTGAAAAATGCATATTATATGGCTCTACGCAGATATTTACTATATGTATTATGCTGAAAGTTATGCTGTATGAACATTTTAATAATATAGTAAATGTAGTTTTGTAATCAAAATTAAGCATTAGTAGTTAAAATAGAAACCATGTGTGTGAGATATTCTTTTTTTTAGAAAAGGAGAAGATAATCAAGGAATTCTTCACACAGAGATAACAATTACAGAAACTCCTAAATTTTCCAGAGAAGAGGAATTCATGGTTTTCCTTATCAACACAAACGAAGTTCTTCAAGCCTGACTTAGACTCGAAGGTGCCTGGGGATTAACAGAAACTTTTTGACATGTACCATATGAATTTCTTGTTTTAAATAAAATATATGCATAATCATGAAGTGTTCTGTATATGCAACAGGCTGTTGCTTTTAAGGTGATTCCTTTGTTCACAAGGCATGCTTGTCGTGGCTTAAGTGCCCGAGAGCATCCGGACGTCCGTAATTGTTTGCTTTTTATTGTCTTGTAATTGTCCTAACTCTAAATTTTTATTACTCTAATTGTATTACTATTTTTATAACCATGTTATTATTATTAAACTTTAAAAATTTTGAAAACCAAGTGATTGGCGTTTTTCACAAGGAGACCATGAAGAGCAAGGGCAGAACGTGGCTGTGGTGCTGCTCAGCTCCGTCGTGTCCCTCTGTTTGCTGGCACTTTCTGAGGTGTTTAAAAAACAGAGACAGGACGATCACCAGCTGACTGTTAATTAATGCAAATGCACATGTTGCCTACAGTTCATCCTCCAAGATCCCTCCAGTTCCTTGGGGAACTCTCCTCTTGTATGTTTTCCAAATTTTATGACCTCGTAAGAGCCAGTGTTCTTTAAAACAGGATTTAGATCACAATATTACCCTTGTGTTTAATTTTCTAAATGTTATTGTAAAAGAACCAGCAAAAATTACAGTGGTATTAGGCAACTCTCAGGATACCTTTCGGAGTGTTCAGACAAAGGGGATGTCACAAAGTGTGCAAAGACTCTCTGTCATTGTCCTATTGATTTCAGCTTCCCTGCCATGCTCAGCGCAGCTGAGGAGTGGGGGGTGACACTTCCAGAAGGGGCTGCTGATCTCAGAGCTTTATTTTGGGTTTGGCAGCCCAGTCTGGAATAATTTACAGGAGGGAGGTTTGAACTTGGAGCTGTCCTCACCTTTCTGTCCGCGGTGTTTATTTGTGGGTGGCTGGAACCAGGTAAGGTCAAATCTTGATCTCTGCCCAAGATCCCTGTTGATAACTTAGACAGTAATCAAGCTCTGTGCTCTCTCCTTCCTTTCCTGAGCATTCCTGACCTGGGACCAGCGTGAGGAAGCAAGTGGGAATGTCTTCAACAGCCCCACATTCCCACTCTGCCAAGGTGATTTATTCCTCTCCTGCCCCATCCCTCTGCTAAAAATTCACTCTTGGAGACAACAGAAACTTTCTCCTCTCTGATTTAAAAAGCCAACACAATCCTTTCTGATTACTGAAGTTCCCTCCCACATTGCTTGGGAGATTTTCCTCCAAAGTTTTGTCTGAGCAGGGCAGGAACATCTTCCCTTGTTCTCCCCTGTCTCAGATCAATATAACGACCTTCACCAGAGCTGTAATTGCATTGGGCAGGGATGCATCAAACCTCAGAATATTTGATTTGTCCTCAACCTGAGGTGAGGACTCTCAGTGTATTTCTTTCTCCCCGGCCCTCTGCAAGTGTAATTCCGTTTAAATCTGTGGGGATCGCTCTGAGATTGCTCTCATAAAGGAGGTGGGTTAATATCCCTCCTGTCCTTGGCTTTACTGCAGACAGTGGCAACCAGGGGCCTAATTAGTGTGATTGGGTTGGTGCTAATGGAGGTTGCTCCAAGAGAAACTGGACTGACACCATGAAACTCATTAAACTCGGCTCTTCCAACAGCATGGCTTTATGTGGAAGAGAAAAGAAATCCAGCAAGAGGGAAGTCAAAGTAGAATCCTCATTAGAGTAATTAGTGCAAGTCATTATTTCCTAGAAGCCTGAAATGGGCACATTTATTCTGAGGAGATGCCAAGGGTATGGCTGGCTGGAGCTGCCTTGGGAGGGGAGGCAGGAGAGGGGGTTTGCCCACATTCCCTGGGAGGTGACGGCGATCCTGTTAGCTCAGCACAGCTAATCCCTTTCACGGTGCTCATTCCCTGCCATCATCTTCCTTTGGCTGCTGATTTCCCTCATGGAATTCTTCTGCCGTTCCAATCGAGAAAGGGAAAAATCCTGCCTGGACTGTGGCAGTGTTCCTGGAAGGAAAAGGAGCTGCTGCAGGTCTGAGAGAGCGTCTCCAATAAAACCTTCTGCTGCTGGTGGCACCTCCTGAGAGTGTCTGTGTTCCCATTCCTGGAACCCGTCATGTTCTTTCCTGCTGAAGCCGGAATGCCTTGCTTCAGTCAACATTAACAAAGAGCTTTGCCAGCAAACTTCCTGCGCTTGGAATGATTGAAGGAGAGAAGGAGATCATGGAATAGAGTAGGGAAGTGATTTACCAAAGTCTTGGAATGCATTCCTGGGCCCCCAATTGCAATTTCGGTGTTGGGGGCACGTGGGGTCACCCTTAGGGTCACTTCTGACCTTTCAAATTGCGAGCACACCCTTCAGAACCTCCTGCTCTGGTCTGTGGCCAGAATTCCTCACTGATGAGCCTTTTATGGGCCCAATTTTGAGCTGCCCAGAGCAGCTGTGGCTGCCCCTGGATCCCTGGAAATGCCCAACACCAGGCTGGATGGGGTTTGGAGCACCCTGGGATTGTGGATGATGTCCCTGCCCATGGCAGGGGCTGGAATTGCATGAACTTTAAGGTCCCTTGCCACCCAAAC
This sequence comes from Vidua macroura, assembly GCF_024509145.1. Classification (NCBI taxonomy): domain Eukaryota; kingdom Metazoa; phylum Chordata; class Aves; order Passeriformes; family Viduidae; genus Vidua; species Vidua macroura. The sequence continues at coordinate 5,812,246 of NC_071598.1, read as the reverse complement.
CATTCCCTGATATCTGATTCCCTTGATATTGCCAGAAATGAGTTGGGAGTTGAGTCACTGAGGAGGGAGGGCTTGGTTTGGGGTTTTGGGTGTGGTTCATCTCGGGGTTTTTTAATAATAAAAGATATTTATTGCATCACTCTATATTGCCCTGCTTTATCAATACAACAAAAAGGGCAATGGTTTCATCGTGGAAAGATGATTAATTTTATTTATGGATTTATTTTCCCTCCCTTTGGACCCTCCCCATCCCCAGCAGTGCCATGCAAGCAACTGATGCCAAAGTAAGAGAAACAAATAACTCAGTGGTGCCACAGGGATTATGCCTGGTTTAAAGCTCATTTGTCAGGCAGTGTTTGCCTCTTAAAACCTTCTTTTGTTATGGAGAGCAGAGATCCTGCAAATGCAACATGACTGCAGCTGGAAAGATGGAAGGGCTGTGTTCTGACCTGCAGACAAAATGTGTCAAATGAGACCTTTCAGCACGGAGAGGCTCTGCGCTTTTAATGAAATCTGTCAGGTACAGATGAATGGTTAACCTGCCTTTCATTCTCCCAGCTTATTAAAATCATTAAAAGCCAGCAATAATTATGATCTTTTCTGACTGCTGTATTTATGTCGACCCTGGGGGTCTCGTGCCTGCAGAAAGATTCTGCTCAGATGGGAATCATTGCAGAAGGTCAATGCTGCTCCTTCCCAACATCAGGATGGGAAACTGGAGGTTTTTCCTCTTTGCTGTCCTTTTCAAGTGCAGGATCTGACCTCTGGAACACAAGCAGGGGGTTTTTGCTAAATATTTGTTTTTATTTATCAATTAGGAATTGAAATATAAATCAGCTTTGTGGTAGATGAGTAATGTGATGGTTGGCTCTCACAATTAAAAGGCAAATATCATGGATATATGTCAGGAGAAGTTTTATAGATTTATGGTTTTGTTTTACCCCCCTTGCGTTGTTATCAGGGGTGCCCTGGGTTTGGGACATTTGGGAGGGTCGGCTTGTTACCACGGCAACAGCTGAGCTCCAATCCAGGTGTCAGGAAGTGACCTCCACCACTGGGCAGCGAAGAAGGAGTCGATGGACAGAACTTTGGGAGGAGCCAAAGGGTTAAAAGGCAAAACCTCCATCCTGTGGGTGAGCACATGGTGGGAAAAATCCTCTGCTCCTGGCAGAGGATTCAATCTTCTGTAGTATTTTTTGTTAAAAACGCGACCACACTCCCGGTACTAAAAGTGATTTCAGCATTTATTGCAATAAAAAGAAAGGCCTAAAGCAAGGGGGCTCGTCCGGGCTGAGCAGGAGCGTTCCCGTCGAGGAGGCTGCAGCGCCGGCGCTGGGTCTGCTGAGCAGCGACGTCCCCGACGGTCCAGGTGGAGCGGCACGGGTTCGGTGGGTCAGATGCCCCTTTTTATCCTTTTTATCCAAGGCCTTGTTGGAACATGGGGTGTCTGTGCAGGACAGAGGTGGATCAGAGATCCCTGGGGTCGCTCACAGCTCAGGATATTCCATGATTTTATGATTCCGTGAGGTTATTAAAGCAATTCCCATTGTACCGCTGCTCCCTTTCCTTTTCCTCCTGGATGTCAGGGGAGGCTTCACCCAGCACAGGGTCAGGCCCAGCCTGGTGGCTCCTGTCACTCCAGGGAGCACCTAAATCCCTGTCAGCATTTCCTGCTGGAAGGAATTCCCTTTCCTGTTCCCAAAGGTAAACAAAACTAAACTCATACCAACATTTTTCATGAGTGCAAAGGAAGCTGCTGTGTGTACAGGGCACCAAGCTGACTGCCAGCATCCATGGGAAGTTCTTCCTGCACAACAGCTCTGAAATCCTGCAGTTCCCCTGAAAGGAAGACTCCTGTCCTTCTCTTTCCTTAAGAGCAGAATTTGGTTCTGCAAGGAGAGAGGCCTTGTGGCAATGGGAGAGCTACAGGAGGGCTGGCAGCAAGTCCTGGCTTTCCTACAGGATTTGTAGCCTTGGGCCACTTTTTGTCCCTTTGGATTGGTTTCTGTTTGGATCCTTCATTTGCATGAAGGTTTAAGGTGCTCGATTGGCCCATTCCAGTTCTGGCCAGGCTGGCTCGTTTCGCTGGGGGTGGTGTGTTTTACTCAGGTGTAATGCGGTACATTGAGGACCGTATTTCTGACAACCCCCCTTTAAACCCCTTTACACTCTAATAACCAACCTAACAGAGCATGCTTAACACTTATCAGCTATTTCACATCAGTCTCTAACCTATTTTTAACATTTTTTATAAGGTTTTATTAAACCTTTTAAATTTTTTGAAAGTGAGTATCATTTCTTGTTGTATTTCACTAAATAGTTTATTTAGTTGCTGTTTCGCACTGGGTTTTGTATTTGGGACTGAATAGTATGTTTATATGGTTTTCCCCTCCCCACTAAGCCCCACTGGTAGTGGTTCCTCACTTGTATCCCATTGGCTGTGGTCCTTTTCCTTCGCCCCATTCCCCAGGTTTAAAATCTCCCACCATCAGGCATTCCCTCTCTTTCCCCAGGGTTTAAATCTCTCACCATCAGGCATTCCCTCACTTTACCCTGGGTTTAAAATCTCCCACCATCAGGCATTCCCTCACTTTACCCTGGGTTTAAATCTCTCACCATCAGGCATTCCCTCACTTTTTCCCAGGGTTTAAATCTCTCACCATCAGGCATTCCCTCACTTTACCCTGGGTTTAAAATCTCCCACCATCAGGCATTCCCTCTCTTTTCCCCAGGGTTTAAATCTCCCACCATCAGGCATTCCCTCACTTTCCCCCAGGGTTTAAATCTCTCACCATCAGGCATTCCCTCACTTTCCCCCTGGGTTTAAATCTCCTGCCATCAGGCATTCCCTCTCTTTCCCCAGGGTTTAAATCTCCCACCATCAGGCATTCCCTCTCTTTCCCCCAGGGACGTTGCCTTGATCCCCAGGCAGCTCCTATCAAGGAATAAAGTGGGACTCTGGTCCTGAGAGGAAAGAGTGCCTCTGGCCTTTTACTTCTGTCCTTGTGAGATTGAGAGGGGCCGGGGGTCCAGGGCTAGCCGGATCGGACCCCAAAGGCCCCGGGGTCAATCTTGCAGTTTCTCACAGCTTGTATTCCAAACGGAGCAGCTCCTGATCCTCTGCCATGTGGGACAGCCCCTGGATGTGCACAGGACCAAGGGAAGATGATGGGCTCCAGCATCACCTGAGGGAAGACCTAATCTTTCAAACCCGTGCACCCTCACAATGACATTATGTTATTTATTCTCTATTTTTTTGGCCTATGGGTATCTCCTCATGTCTTTTCTTCACATTTTTTTTTAACAAGTGGCATCCCTGAGAATTCCTGATGTTCCTCTCCCTTTTCACACAGGCTGGGTGTGTTCACACAGGTATTTCTGGAAGTCCTGGTGTAAGTGCTGTGGTTGTGGCTGTGAATTTTGAGGGCTTTGCTGAGTTTCATTGATTTTTACTGACAGTGCTGCACTTTGATGATCTATTCCAGAGGCCTCAAGTTTAAGGTCTGACCCAGGTTTGTACTGAAGGACATTTCTCCAGTGGCAAAAGGATTTTTTTATACTTAGCACTTGAAACATTTTTCTGCTCATGTAGCTCATAGAACTGAATGTGATGGAGCTAATTTCTCAAAGCTGAAAATACAGACTGTCATGGAAATCCATAGAAAGAAATCCATAGAAAGATTCCTGTTTGTTTTATATAAAATAAAAAAATCGCTTTTATTCCTGACTTGCTGTTTGAGCTCGTCCTTGCCAGCCAGGGAGTCTGGAGACAAAGAATTTAATATCAGGTCTGGGGGTCTGGCAGATTTTGGAGGGGAAAGGGGGAGCTGATTCCTGTGAAAGTCCCTGTCTGGTTCCATATCAGGCATTGACAAAGCAATCAGTGGAATTCTTCTTCAGCACAGATTATGCTGTAAAAGCAAAAAAAAAAAAAAAAAAAACAAAAAAACCACCCAGCATTGATTTGGGTTTGTAATAAGATGACAAGTCTAATGATCAGCAGCTTCAGAGATTACAGAAATGCACTTTTCATTTCTCTGACATGATGTCAATAACTTTCCTAGCTGTTCTGAATATCCTGAGAGGTTTTATCTTAAAATCTGTGTTTGAGAAAGATAAGCAAGAGAAAAGGTTGATTTGCCATTGAAACGCTGTCACTTCTAAATTCTTTTGTGTTTGATAAAATATATTTTACGAAGTGTTATAAAGTACAAATGGGGTCAGGGAAACACCTTTTGCTCCACTTCAGGTTGACCTAAGCCCTGTGTTTGGGTGATTTTCAGAACACAACATTCATGAGGTTTTGGGCTGTGGGGTGAGTTTTGCTCATATTGTGCCTGGCCAGAATTTTTGCCATCTCCTTGAAAAAAAAATTCAATGGTTTTAATGGTCTTTTCCAACCTAAACAAACCATGGTGATGCTGATGTGAGCTGGTCACAACCAAATCCATCCCATGTGGGTAAACCAGGCTGAGGAAAGGCAGTGGAATGCTTTCTATTCCTTTGAGTCCATCAGTTATTGATAAGGCTTTTAGCCATGATCATCTGTAAGTGGTGTTTTACACCCCAGCACGTGCCAAAGGATCTGTAGTAACCCGGCTGGAATTTTTAAATAGATTAAGCACATAAATGCTGGCAACGCTCACAGAATTGGATAATCTTTAGCCCTTTTTGGGGGCTAAAATAGGGATTTGCACGATCTGCTGCCATCTCCATTGCTCACTGGCAGACTGGCCCATTTGTTCCTTTGGGTCTGCTGCTTGTTGGACGCTCTCAATTCCCCTGGCAGTGGATTTCCTCTGGGTACGCATTTCTGGAAGTGAGCTCTGGACTGGCTCCCCCAGCAGAATTCCTGCTGCAAACCCTGGGGCTGCTCTGTCAGCTCCTCTCTCTGCCTGTGGGGCACACAAACCCTTCTTGTCCCTCGCTTTCCCCTCTCCACGTCCTGCGCCGAAGTCCCGTGAATTTGGGGAATTCCGTTGAAATTGAGGCGTTTGTTTTGTGTTCATGTCACACGTTGTTTCTGCCACAGTTGCTCTCCTTCCCCCCTCAGCGAGCAGCACACGGAATAAAAGGAGCTTGTGTGAGATTTGGCTCAGCAGCCTCGGCTCTGCCTCTGTGCCAAAGCCCTTAAAGCTGCAGCAGCCTGGCCTTGTCAGGGCTTTTCTTCTTCTCTTTTTAACTGCTCCTGGTCCTCGGGCAGGGGAGGAGATGAGGGGCTCCAGGCAGAGTCGCCCAGTGCTCCCAGTAACAGACCAGCACCGCGCCGAGCAGGCAGGGAGAGCCTGGTGGGATTTCTCCAAGTGAGAATGAAAGAGGGCAAATCCAGGTGGGACATTGGGAAGGAATCCTTCCCTGGGAGGGTGGGGAGGGGCTGGGATGGAATTCCCAGAGCAGCTGTGGCTGCCCCTGGGTCCCTGGAAGTGTCTCAGGAGCAGCCGGGGACAGTGGGAGGTGTCCCTGCCCTGGCAGGGGTGGCACTGGATGGGCTTTGAGGTCCCTTCCCACCCAAACAACTCCAGGATTCCATGAAAAGCAAACTCTGGGCACATTAAAACGACCTGGGGGGATTTTTTTCCTGTGCTTGTACCTTGTACCAATCCCTGTCCCTGTGGCTCTTTCTCACAGACACTGGGAACATCCACGACAGGGAGGCTCTGCTTGGCTCGAGGCCTTGTTGGAACATGATAATAATGGTCAGCTGCTCATAAATTATCTATGCTGGGGTTTAGGGCCTAAATTTAACTGAAACTCACTGCCCGATCTGAGATTCCAGCTTCCCAGTCAGCCAGGGCCTCCAGAGGGTGCCGGGCACTGCCCCAGGGAATGGGCACGGCCCCGAGGCTGCCCAAGCTCCAGGAGTGTTTGGGCACCAGGGATGCTCAGGGTGGGATTTTGGGGTGTCTGTGCAGGACAGAGGTGGATCAGAGATCCCTGGGGTCGCTCACAGCTCAGGATATTCCATGATTTTATGATTCCGTGAGGTTATTAAAGCAATTCCCATTGTACCGCTGCTCCCTTTCCTTTTCCTCCTGGATGTCAGGGGAGGCTTCACCCAGCACAGGGTCAGGCCCAGCCTGGTGGCTCCTGTCACTCCAAGGAGCACCTAAATCCCTGTCAGCATTTCCTGCTGGAAGGAATTCCCTTTCCTGTTCCCAAAGGTAAACAAAACTAAACTCATACCAACATTTTTCATGAGTGCAAAGGAAGCTGCTGTGTGTACAGGGCACCAAGCTGACTGCCAGCACCATGGGAAGTTCTTCCTGCACAACAGCTCTGAAATCCTGCAGTTCCCCTGAAAGGATTCCTGAAAGGAATCTTTCTCTTTCCTTAAGAGCAGAATTTGGTTCTGCAAGGAGAGGGGCCTTGTGGCAATGGGAGAGCTACAGGAGGGCTGGCAGCAAGTCCTGGCTTTCCTACAGGATTTGTAGCCTTGGGCCACTCATTTGGCGCTCGTGCCTTTTAAAAGTGTATATTTTAATATATAAACACAAACAGCCTTCCCAGGGCCTGCTCCTGATTCTGCCTTTCCAGAACACAGATTTCCTCGAGCCCTTCTGGAACCCTCCTCACCCAGCAAGTGAAGCAGAACTTGGCAGAAGGAAGAGATAAAAACTTGTGAACTCCGTGTTGGAACCAAACCTGGGATGTTTCATGGAATCATGGAATGGTTTGGGTGGGAAGAGACCTTAAGATTATCCAGTTCCAACCTCTGCCATGGGCAGGGACACCTCCCACTCCCAGGGTGCTCCAAGCCCCGTCCAGCCTGGCCTTGGGCACTCCAGGGATCCAGGGCAGCCACAGCTGCTCTGGGAATTCCATCCCAGCCCCTGCCACCCTCACAGTGCATTTACAGAACTTTGCCTTGTCTGGAGCTCAGTGGAAGCAGTGACTTTGGTGTTATCACCTGGGGTTGGATATTAAATATTTTCATTAAGTCTGGAGTCCTTTCCACTCCTAAAAGCATTTCTGTAGCACTGTTTACTAAGCACAATCATTGGGCTGTTGATGTCTATATAAAAATAAAGAAATTATCTCCCTTTTCCAATGCTGTGAACACTCATTGCCTTTTCCTTCCTGCAATGACAACAGGAGAATTGCCTGTAATTAAAATAATGCAAAGTGATGAGGATTCTTGGGAAAAAAATATTCATGGTGGGGGAGGAGAAATGGTGGGGGATCAAAATTATTTCTTTGCATGAGCTGTAATGAAATACTTGAGACCAGGCCTGTAGACAGCAGCCCCCTTCCCTTCCCTTCCCTTCCCTTCCCTTCCCTTCCCTTCCCTTCCCTTCCCTTCCCTTCCCTTCCCTTCCCTTCCCTTCCCTTCCCTTCCCTTCCCTTCCCTTCCCTTCCCTTCCCTTCCCTTCCCTTCCCTTCCCTTCCCTTCCCTTCCCTTCCCTTCCCTTCCCTTCCCTTCCCTTCCCTTCCCTTCCCTTCCCTTCCCTTCCCTTCCCTTCCCTATATCCATCCCCCACATTCCCATTTTTTTGAGATACAGACACAGAATGTGAAATCCCTGGGAAAATGCACGCCTGGTTTGGGTTTTTTTTCCTTAAAAAGTCCATAGCATTGAGCTCCCTTTAATTAATTTTACAAGATGATAAATTGACAGCATTACAACATCAGAAAGCCCATCCAGCAGAACTTTTATGGAATAATTTGTAAATCTGCTGCTCGTAAAATATTAAAGAAAAGCTGTGGCTAAAAGTTGAGTTTGATGCATATTGACAAGGACTGGTCTTAAAATGGGAAAACGCGGAAAGGGAGTCTGGGTTTGGGGACCCTGGAGGCAGAAAGAGGGAGCTGGAGGGGCGCTCTGGGTGGGCAGTGTTGTAGATGTCGGCGAACCCGATGGGAAGAATGATGGAGTCTAACTCCATTTCAGAAGGCTGAATGATTTCTTTATTATAATTATGTTATAATACATTAATATGCTATATGAAAGAGGATATTAAATACTACATGCTACTTTCTCTAACCATCATATCTCACTCACTCACAACTCATGACCCTGTTCTCCAGAGCCCAGACACAGGTGGGTTGGATTGGCCATCAGGCCCAAACAATCCACCATGGTCCAACCAAGCACTCACTCTGGGTAAACAATTCTCCAAACACATTCCACAAGAGAAAAACAAGGAGCAGAAACAGAAATTGTTTTCCCTTACATTTCTCTCCGTGCACCTCAATAAAAAATCCTGAGAGAGAGAGAAATGTGCTTGCCACAGGGCATAAGGGAAGTAGAAATATTCATGGATTTCATGGAATCATGGACTGGTTTGGGTGGGGAGGGACCTCAAGCCCACCCAGTGCCACCCCTGCCATGGCAGGGACACCTCCCACTGTCCCAGGGGGCTCCAGCCTGGCCTTGGGCACTGCCAGGGATCCAGGGCAGCCCCAGCTGCTCTGGGAATTCCATCCCAGCCCCTCACACCCTCCCAGGCAGGAATTCCTTCCCAAAAGTCCATCCATCCCTGCCCTCTGGCCATGGGAAGCCATTCCCCCTCTACTTTGCTTTTGAGTTGTGCCTCCTTGGGATTCTTCTTACTCCCAACAAGTTTTGTAATAAATGATATTTTTACTGATTTTTTTTTTCCTTACAGAGCATGCAAATGTCCTGAAATACTTAATTTATATGTTTTTTTTAATTGTTATTTTTAAATAGCACTGCACATAAACTTTTCATTTGGTTCATTTGGGGAAAAATATGGCTGACCTAAATAGCAAAACTACCTTTGATCTTGCAGAGATTGAACTGTTAGCAGAAATTAATGACTGGAAAATGAACACGTGTGGCATTCCTCCAGAGAATAACACACAGCTCTGAATCAAAGAATCCCAGTGCAGAAGGAGCCAACTCCCCACAAAGCTCGCGCTTTTAAACAAAATGATTGGAATTTTAAAAAGGACGGGAATGGCCAGCCTGTGCCGGAGCTCTACAAATGGAAATTCTCCATGGTGTGCCGTGTGCTCCTCACTTTGGGTTGTGGGTGAACTTGAAGTGTGTCAGCCCTTGCTGGCTCCATCTGAGCAGCTCCAGAGAGTTGGAGAATCTGAAAAAAGAGGCACTAGGTCCATCTTTGGAGGCTGAGCCTGAGGCAGGAGAGGTGGGGGATCAGCACTGCCCCTCCAAACCTTCCCCACTGGCAGTGCCTGGGCCCGGAGCCGCTGTTTGGGTGAGGAAAATGGAACAATGGAGCCTTCCAGAGGAAGGCTGGAATGCACGGCCTCGTTTTCCAGGACTGACAAGCCCGTGGTGTAGATGGAATTTGGTGTTTGCTCAGAACATTTGGAATTCTGACTTGTTACAGTCCTAAATGCTGAGTTGGAAACACAAATTTCTGCTCTTTGCATGAAAATTTATGTGTTTTTTTCCAGAATCCTGGCATCTTTTCCCCTCTAGGATGAGGAGAAATGGCCTCAAGTTATGCCAAGGCAAGTTCAGGTTGGATTTTAGGGAAAATTTCTTCACTGGAAGGGGCTGCCCAGGGCAGAGGTGGAGTCCCAGATCCTGGAGATGTTAAAAAATGAGTGGATGTGGCCCTTGGTGATGATGGTTTAGTTTAGGTGGGATCTGGCCAAAGGTTGGACTTGAGGCTCTTGGAGGTCTTTTCCAACCCTATTGATTGCATGATTTTATAGAATCAGTTCTCCATCCCTAGAAAAGGGCAATACTGGGGAGGGGAGTTCTCTCTTCTTTCTCTTTATTTGCATTTACATTCCAGGTTCTTCAAGGTCTGTCACTTATTGCCCTGTGCACAGCCCAGAGCACCCTGGCCTTGGATTTCAGAGAGGTCCCCCAGGAGGTTCTTTATGTAATTAGCAATGGTCAATCTGACTGAAGCCATAAAATGTGTGCAAGCCCATGCGGGGCTTAATTAATTAAAATTCACTGAATGTGTCACAGAGCTTGCTCGCTGAGGAGCATGCTGGAAACACCAAATATTATTTATTACTTCTCTTGTGAAAATGGGGATAATAACTTGAGTTTGTGATTCCAATTTACAGGATTTGTCTATGAAAACTCAAATTCCCTGTGAGACAACTTGACCTCAATTTCCACTTATTGACAGCATGTCTGGCTGCCTCACCCTCCTCAGGCTTTGGGGCGTGAAATGGGAGATTAAATTAAAGAACCAAAATTAATGTTTCCTTCTGCACCCTCTTCCTGGCTGACGGCAAAATTGGAAGGATATTTTTTATCAGAATGTGGATGATCCAGAGGAAATTCCTCTTCCAGCTCTATGCTCCTTCCTTTTAGTGGTTTTCGTGGCACAGGAAGTTCAGCTTTTTTTTTTTTTTTTTCCTCCTAAATTTCTAACTGGAGATTCCCAGCTGGAACTCCAGGATCTGAAGCAGCCAGGATGCTGCTGCAGCAACACCAGGCTGGCGCTGCTGGGCTTTGCTTCCTCACATCCTGCACGGGAAGGCAATTCCAGCATCACCCGGACTCCTGGAATGCATTTGGGATAGCCTGGCACTGGTACTGAGGCTACAGAGCTGGTGTGGGGGCCGGAGCCATTCCAGACTCCTTGGACACGGAATTTGGCCCATGGGTTCTTCTTCTGGTGTGGGTGAGGAGAGATGGAGCCTGACCTCTATGGGGGGACACTTGTGGGGCTCAGGGACACCTTCCTGAGCCGGGGGCCAGCAGGGCCAGGATTTCTGATGCCACGGAAGTCGAGGCAAAGCTCTGGGTGCCTCTGCGGCCGCTCTGGAATCCGTCCCTGCTTTGGCCCTGCCGCGTCTCCTCATTCAAGCCCCGTGTCAGCCCTGTGCAGTCAGACAGCACAGGCCGGGTGTCAGGTCATTAAATGGTGATTAAATCCATAGCAGAGGAGTGGGGCTTTGTAGGGGGAGAGCTGGGCAGGTCTCCACTGGTGTGGCTGTGCACAGGTGAAAACAGGTCTCTGAAACTCGTGATTTCTGTTCTCCATGGCTGCGGTTTCCTGGAAATGCATTTGGGCGCACTGCTGCTGGCCACATCCTCCTGGAGCTGGTGGGTTTTAGGGAGCAGCTGCAGCCAGGGTGCAAAAATACCGTAGTTAAACCTGCCCTAATGGAAATGTGCCTGTCTGCAGGTTTGAGCAGCCTGCAGAGGTGTCATTATCTCCAGCACAGGCCAAAAATACCTTAACAATATGCTTCCTTTCTCAAAAAAAACCCCAGCATTTCTTACGGAACATTTAATTCTTGTGCTTCTGCCATTGTCATGTGACAGTGCCTGCAGCTGCCTTGTCCCACGCTGTCCTGTCTGCTGGGAATGTGCTGAGAGCAGGGTGGGCACTGCAAACAGAGAGCTCCTTTGTGCTGCAGGTACCTGCAGACATCATTTACCTGCTTGGCACTGCACAGGAACAGCTCTGCACAGCTCTGGGGCTGGGAGAGACACCAGGAATTGCTCTGCATCTGTTCTTGCTGCTAATCCTATTACCAGCAACAGGATTAGTTCATAAACAAAGAGCTCTGCTCGTCTGCTCCCTGTGCCCTGCTCTGAAAATCAAACGGGGTCTGCTTTACGTGCAGCACCTCTCACACTCAGCACCTCTTCCAGCTGCTGGAATTCCCTGCACTGATACACAGATTTGTATGATTTCTGGGGGGGAAAAAATGGATAAGAATGTAGCAGCCATCCTTACCTTGGTTTTGAGGCTTATGTGTTATTAAATATATTTCAAAATATAATTATTCCAATAGACTTGTAGGATGGGAAGAGGCAATAACTTGGGTATTGTTAAGGAGGGGACTGTCCCATGTGCCTTGCTCTGAAGACAAGGGTGGTGGAAGGAACCAGATTTCCTCATCACGTTACTCACCTGGAAAGGGTTTTAGTGATGCTCAGCTCCTGCTGGAGAACTGGGAGGTGCCTGAGGTTCTCCCACTGCTCTGTAATCCCTGGGCATAGCTGTTAAATCCCGTGTGCACCCAGTAATCAGGTGGGAACACCAAACTTCTTCAGCTTTTGTTCATGCTCTTGCTGCAGGACTGTGTTCAGAGGTGACGGAGAAGGGAGCAGGGAGAACATATGTGAGCTCTCCCCGAAGGAGCTGAAGGGCAGCAGAGCCTCGTTCTTTGCTTTTGTCATTATTTCTGCAAAGCCCTGCTGGCAGCTCCTCCCTGTAGAACCTCAGCATATGCCAGCAAAACTTTCTGTGCTGGCACCGCTCCTCGAGCTGCTCAGATGATGTGAGCTAAGTTGACAAAAGCAGGATTTTGTCAGTGCTGCTACATCTCCTAGATTCAATATTGCAGGACCAGACTGTGCCATTCTTCCCTCTCTCACCTCCTTCCTTGCTGCTCTTCCTCTCTTTCCCTTGTGTCTTTCCTCGCCACTCAACAGAGGAAACAAAACCAAGCCCAAATCTGCCTCCGTGCACCAGGGCTGGCAGCGTCACCCAAATCACAGCTGCACGGAAATATTGTGTGGATTTATGCAGCTTGCCTGCCCCACACCTGCTCCAGGATTTCCCAGCTGGAGATCCTTGCTTTCCAGGGCAGAGTGACCTGAGCCAGGGACAGCAGAGGATGTCACTGGGTGTGCGAGCTGTGGCCAGCCCGGGCTGGGGACGGGGACGTGAGGAGCAGATGGGTTTGTGGCAGGGGCTGGGTGGCAGATGGTGCCTCCAGACAGCTCCTGTGGCGGCCTCGGCCTCAGTGGCTCTGGCTTTCCCCTTTCAGCTGCGCTGATGAGGCTTGGGGCATGTTTTGGGCATTGCAGAGATGTGCTGATAAGAGGCTGCCTCAGCATCAGCAGCAGGACGAACTCTGATGTTTGGTCTGAGGGTTTAAAAGTTCAGCCTTGCTCCTGGCAAAGCAGAAACCCTTCCAGACCACATGATCAAACCTGCGAATTCTTGAATCACCCTTTTCCTGACATCTTCAGTGCATGAAATTTATTTCATCTGATATTAATTGTCACATTAATTCATCTGACATGTTTAGTCTGGGTTCAAAATAAACCCAGAGCCTTCTGGCCGTGCCTGTACAATTGGAAACAAATTTCTATTTTTTTCTAAATGGTCATTAGTTCCATCATTTTTTGAAAAGGCTTTTGGGACAGGCTTAACCAAAACCCAAAGCTTTCTTAGCCTTAAGCCTCTGAGCAGGCTTAGAGGGCCCAGCTTGCAGCTGATTTAGAGCACTTCTCTTCCTCCAGAGAGCACCCACAGGAGGGCTGACAGAGACTGGGATGCTCAGGTTGATTTGCTCCCTTCAGTGCACCCACCTCAGCAATTCCCAGCTTTTCCGTACTCCTGGAGCCCCCTCCCAGGAGCTGCAGATCTGTTATGTGAAATCTTCTCTCTCCAGTGATTTATCCTCGCCTCACTTAGCATTTGTCGACCTGCCCGGTGACATCCTCAATCCTGAACTAAACCTTGGCTTTGCCAAATTGTTCTTTACGGGGCTGCTCTCAATCTCCCTTTCTACATCTCCTGAATTTTTCATGGCCTGTAAAGAAGGATTGTCTTCTGGAGTCAAAGGAGAAAGATGAATTAAAAATGAGGAGTGAGTGGAGCTGGGTTATAATAGGTCAAGTTGCTGCTTTGGGGGTTTTATTTGGGTAGAAATGTGAAATACAGCAAAGAAATTTCGCTGAGACAGCCTGGAGGAACCTGAATGTAAAGATCTCGAAACCCAAGTGTAGCACAGAGATGAGGAGATCCCTTCCTCTGTGAATCATCAGGGGTAAAATGTGGTTTTAATGAAAATCAGGGCAGAATGTGGCTCAGGATGAAATTTTCATTCCCAAACTAAACCAAAAAGAGGTTAAATGTTTGTATTTTACCTCTTGGCACCTCCCAGTTACTGTCAATATGTGGCACCATACGGAGTGTGACACCCTGTGCCACAGGATGCTCCTCCTGTTGCAAGATTTTTTTTTTTCCCCCTAATGTCAAAACATTCTTAGTCTGAGAAATCCCAATAGATGAAGGGATTGGAAGATCCATATGTTTGGGGAACGTGCTGTGAAATGTAGTGGAAAACTTTGTGTGCTTGGTGTCCTCTCAGAGATGGAGGTGAGCAAGGAGTTAACTTTGAGGCAAAAAGTATTAAATGCTGCAGTTCCAATGTTGCTGAAATCTGAATGGTGTTAAATCCAACTGCCTTTGATGTAGCACACCAGTGGAATTGGGAATTGAGGCCACTGGAGTGGCATGAAGAATCAGGGGACAAGGCAGAGCTGTAGAGGAGGGAGGCAGGGAGGGAAGGGAGTCCCAGCCCTGGATTCCGCTGGCTCTGCCTCGTGTCCAGGTAACTTTGGGGCGCTCCCATGGCTGAATCTCAGGTGCAATCACCTGCAGACAGGAAGGTCCCTCTGTGACTTCCAGCCTCTGGGAAAGGAGTGAGTTTTGGGTCACCCCGGGAGCACTTTCTGTGGATTTAGGCTCCTCATCTCTCTGAAATTCAGGCCTGTGACTCCCCTTCCACTGACGCTCCCGGTTTTGTACTTGGATGGTGGAGATAATGATGCTGGACTTGTTTATGAAGAGAGCTGAGAGTCACAATTTGGAATGTTTCTATCTCTGAAGGAGACATAATTAATTTCTTTCTGTCATTACATGCAAAATTCTGCAACAGATGGACCAGTATCGTCTGGCAAATAATTCACCTGACATTTCCCTCATCAATCATTAAACAATTGGTTCAGTTCTTCATTGTGAAGCCAGCTCTAAATCCTGTTTTATTCCATGTTTCACAGCATGCTGGTGGGATTGGGCTGGATCCATGGGAATCAGGGAGGGACTGACTTGGGGGATCTGTGAGCAAAGCACTCCCCTCCTGTCTGTCATCAGAGAATTCCAGACTGGATTGGGTTGGAAGGGCCTGTAAAGACCCTCCTCCATCCTCCCACTGTCCCAGGCTGCTCCAGCCTGGCCTTGGACACTTCCAGGGGCAGCCACCGCTTCTCTGGGAATTCCATCCCAGCTCCTCACCAGACTGACAGGGAGGAATTCCTTCCCAAAATCCCATCTAACCCCGCCTCTTGTAGTTTGAAGCCATTCCCTGTGTCCTGTCACTCCAGACCCTTGTCCAAAGTCTCTCTCCATCTTTCCTGTCTCCTTGGAAGGTCACAGTTTGGTCACCTTGAAGCTTTTCTTCTCCAGGCTGAACTGATGCCTTTTGGGGCTACCTAAAAACAGAGGCCAGACAAAATTAAGGGAATAAAAAGCATTTCTATTTACTGAAGGGCCTTCAGGTACATTTCGGGCAGACAAAGCCCCCCAGGGGCTACACCCAAAAATGGACGGCGGCTCACGGGTTTCACACTTCTGTAAGTTTGGTCCATTGGCATATTGGGGTTCATCTCCCAGTTCCAGCTTCAGGTGATGAAGTCATTGAGCCCAAGTTTGCTGCCCCCAGGTCACTTTTGTTTCCCTCTCTGGGCCCCGAGGCAGTGAGGTGTCCTTGGTTCCCAGCCTGGAGAGGAATTGTTGTGTCTGCCCAAAATGGGGAAGCAGCAGCTCACAGTGAGTTTGGAGTTCAGAGTTCTGCACTGAAGAACTGCAGGGTTACAAATAGATGGAAATAGAAAAGCTGAAATCCCAAGGCATCTGAATAATCCCAGTTTTCCCAGCCTTTTCTCCCAGCAGAGCTGCTCCATCCTTTTGAGCATCCTGGTGCCTCCTCTGGACCCTCCAGCAGCTCCAGCTCCTCCCTGTGCTGGGCCCCAGGGCTGGGGCAGCTCTGCAGGTGGGGTCTCACCTGAGCAGGGCACGGGGCAGAATCCCCTCCCTGACTTTGTAGAGAACTTTCCTGATGTTCCATCACTTTCTGGATACCCAAACCCCCTGCCCCAGGACGCTGGGTTGGCTCTGTGTGGCTGCAGGACAGGGGTTTGTCACAGCTGACCTGGGTGAATCCTGCCGCCTCATTAAACAGCAGCAGCCAATAAATCCTTTTTTTAATAGTCTCTTGAATTTTTAAATCTTGGAATTGCTAATGCCCAGGCTGGGGATGTATGGAAATGGATATTTCAAAACTGGGCCCTAACTTTAAGCAGGGTGATTTGGATAAATGATTTCACTTTTCTTCCACCTTTTAATTAAAAGCACTGTGGCATGGGCTGTGTGCTCCAACACCTTCCTTTAATAAATGGTGCCATTAACTTCCGGGGATTACTCCAGATTAACTCTCTCCTTTCTGGGGTTTCCTCAGCTCTTTGCCATGTGAACACAGCAGCTTTTTTGCCTTTCCCCCCTCTCTGTCTTGCATCAGTATGCGCTGCAAACTCGGGGGCTTCTCCCTCCTAAGCAGAGATAATGAGCCCAATATTAATTCCACTCCAGCTGCTGCAGGCATGTAAATGAAGCTTTCATGTGTCCAGCCAAGCAGCTTGGAGCCTCACCCGAGCAGCAGGAGCAGGCAGGGAGGTGAGGAGGAAAGAGAGGCAAATGCAGCCAGCAGGAATTCCAATGTGCAGAATTACAATTTCCTACCTGAATCAATGCCGCTGTTATCTGCAGAATCCATGATTGTGGGGCCGCTTCTCCTCTTCCCCACCCGCTGGGATTGGCCATCGTTGACCTTTTAACACCCAGACAGACCCGGGCAGCCCCTCCCCAGTTTTTTACCATGTTGGCTTCAGTCTCCTGAAGCTGTGTCCACATCGTGCATGAGCTAATTAGATCTGTGTCTCAGCAAACCTAATTAATCCAGACGCACTCCTGAGCTGGTGTGACCCTGTGAGTCCTGGCAGGAACTGGTTCGTGGCTGATGTGAGGCCGATGTGACCCACGTGTCTCTTGGTGGTGTTTTTAAGAAATCTCACGCCCTTTGTGGGATGGGAGGGAAATACTGACTCTTTGTATGGCCTCTTGTAATCCATTTCTGCTTTACCAACACGCAGAGGCTTCGCAGAGCTCTAGGAAGGAAAGAATCGGGTTTTGGGTCAGGCTTTGCCTGTGTTATGGTGCAGTAAGGAATCGTCTGTGGCTGGAACAGCAGGAGGATGGATAACCCTGCGCTGCTGTGGGAAGCAAGCCCCGTTGCCCACACCCTGCCATTCCCACTGCTCCAACAGCCAGCGCCACCCTCCCGGTGCAGCAATGGGCTTGGAACGGCTTCAGTGGAACCAGAGGCTGAAGGAAAGCACAGTTTAACTTGCTGAGTGCAGCCCCAAGGGGCTGAACGCCAGCAGGCTTTTATCAGGGTCTTCTCAAGCAGAAGCAGGTTTGAAATCCATAAATCCCTGTTCCATAGAGTTGAGGCAGAAATAAGCAAGGAACCTAGAGAAGCTGTGGCTGCCTCATCCCTGGAAGTGCCCAAGGCCAGGCTGGAGCAGCCTGGGACACTGGGAGGGGTCCCTGACCATGGCAGGGGTGGCACTGGATGGGCTTTAAGGTCCCTTCCCACCCAAACCATTCCAGGATTCCATGATTTGTCCTAATCTTTGATGATGCTGGAATCCAGGTGCCTGTTTTCTTCAGATCTCTCTTTCTCAGTTACTAAGGGAATGGAGCTGTCCAGTGGACTCCCTCATGGATCCTTTTCTGGAAGAGTTGTGTGGAGGGGTGCAAGGAATCACCTCAGAGTTCTGGGGGATTGATCTGGGGCTGCATTTGAAAGCTCAAAAGGGATTCTCTGTCATTACTGTCAGAAAATAAAAGACCTGAAGCAAATTGTGCCAAAGTAGTTGTGGGACAATTAGGAGATAACACGGAGGAAAAAGAGTCCCCCGAAAATTTGTATGGGAGAGACCCAAGCAGGTCCTGAGGAGCTGTTTCAGTGTGTGCTGAGATGATGGAGATAAAGACAAGGTTCTGTATGTGATTCTATGAAAAGCCCATCAAACACGTTGCAGTTGTGACGGGTACATCCAACCTCTCAGGTAAATAAATGTGGTAACAGGAAATATTTCCTTATTACAGGCTCTGGAGCACCTGTAATTGCACTCAAATAATAGACTAAAACAGTTTTCTCAACTGAATAAATAGAAATTTATATAAATGTGAGAAAACATTATTTACTTACTGGATTTTGTTTGCTGTCAAAGAGCTTTTTCCTGGATTTTTTCTGCAGTGCTGCTGGATTTAGTTCCGTGTGAGGAGAAGACCCAGGTTAGACATTTCTCACAATGATTCTGTGTTTGTTTTGATTAAATTCAAGGATTCCACTGACAAACCAGCATTTCTAGGGGCCAGAGAGGTCACGGGGGTCTGGTGCCACTTCCTCCTGCTGGGGAACGTCTCCCAAGGTTCCTGCCCTGCACAGTTGAGGTTCCCACCCTGCCAGAACCCAAAATCCTGGTCCCAGGAGGAGGCAAGGTGAGAACAGACAGGGGAGGGATTTGTCACAACACAGCCCGAAATAGAACCTGAATTTCCAGGTTCATCCCACGCTCTCTGCTGAGGGATTTTATTTTTCACTGTGTGTCTTCCCACCCATTATTTCCTGGTTATCTTTTCCATGTTACTGCAGGTCAGCATTTTTAGGGTGTTCATAATCACAACTAAATATCAATATCCAAAATTTATGGATAATTTCCTATGGTGGGTCCTTGCCTTTTTTTCCCCTCAAGGCCTTTCTTGCTGAGAATAATTCTCTCACTCCATGGGAGAATTTAATCCCAAATGGGGAGCTGGACAAAAACCTGCTAGGATTGGATGTCCTGTAATCTACCTTTCCTTGGAGTGCCTGTGCAGAACGGAGGAGTTCTGCAGATAAATAAGAAAATATTTTCATTTATCAAGTTAGAAGTAAAAATAGGTGCTGCCTGATGCATTTTCCAACAGTCTGACAAGTTTTTTACATGTTAAAATTCCCTTTACACATTTTATGCACACCATCGAAAGGGCCTCAGTCGAGATAACCCCTCACAACTTTGCCCAGGTCTTACAAAGCAGAAATCAGGATTTAAAAAAAATTACTGAAAATGAGTAATTGGCCTCCTGAGTATAAATACAGTCCATTTCTAAAGGACATTTGCTTGTGTTAAAATCAACCTTTCTCTTCAGCTAAAAAAATAGATTTCTGGCACTAAGGAAGTAATTGCCAGTGTTGTTTGTGTCACAATAATTTATTAATCTGGAAAGATGAAGACACTGCCCAGAGGTCGTGGCTGACCTGGTAATGAGACCATCAAGCATCCCCATCAATAATTAACCCAAGCACATTACTGGGGACTTTTTATGAGCTCCCCTTCCTGGGGCATCTCCAGGTCCTTCATTATCTGCACCATTCGTGTGATGGGAGATTCCCAGAGGCAGAGCTGCACCTGAGCCATCCATGGGAATGTCTGGGGCTGATTCCCAACTCTGCACCTGAGCCATCCACGGGAATGTCTGGGGCTGATTCCCAACTCTGCACCTGAGCCATCCACGGGAATGTCTGGGGCTGATTCCCAACTCTGCACCTGAACCCTCCATGGGAATGTCTGGGGCTGATTCCCAAAGGCAGAGCTGCACCTGAACCTTCCACAGGAATGTCTGGGGCTGATTCCCAACTCTGCACCTGAGCCATCCATGGGAATGTCTGGGGCTGATTCCCAACTCTGCACCTGAGCCATCCATGGGAATGTCTGGGGCTGATTCCCAACTCTGCACCTGAACCCTCCATGGGAATGTCTGGGGCTGATTCCCAACTCTGCACCTGAGCCATCCATGGGAATGTCTGGGGCTGATTCCCAACTCTGCACCTGAATTCTCCATGGGAATGTCTGGGGCTGATTTCCAGCACTCTGCACGTGAGCCATCCACAGGAATGTCTGGGGCTGATTCCCAACTCTGCACCTGAGCCATCCATGGGAATGTCTGGGGCTGATTCCCAACACTGCACCTGAACCCTCCATGGGAATGTCTGGGGCTGATTTCCAGCACTCTGCACCTGAACCATCCACAGGAATGTCTGGGGCTGATTCCCAGCACTCTGAACCTGAATTCTCCATGGGAATATCTGCAGCTGGACCATCCAGTGCCCGATCCCGGCAGGGACAGGAGCCCAGGGCAGTGTCCTCCTGACTCCTGAATATTTCAGAAAATGAAGTCTCCACAGCCTCTTTGGTTGAGCTCCCTCACAATAAAATGCTTTTATTTCACTTTAAAAACAATTTCCAGGTTTCAGTGTGTGCCCATCACCCCCTCCATGGCTCTGGGCAGCTCACAGGGTCTGGCTTGGACACCTCTGCTCCTTCCTGGCAGTTGCTTGGATGAGATTCCCCTGATCCTTCTCTTCCCAAGGCTAAATCATCCCACCTCTCCTTGCCTGATGTGCTCCTGATTTGATCTCAGTCTCTATCCACATTTCTGATTTCAAGCAGAGAGAAAAAATTAGAATTAACCTGGTCTGTAGCTAAAACTTGAACAAGGATGGAGTTGTTTTTCCCTCCCCAGCCCTCCCTGGGAATGCAGAGCTCTTGGGAGAAGATCTTTGAAACCCTCAGCACAGGCTAGGAATTGGGAATTGTGTATCTGGCAATGGGAGAGGTTTGGGACGTGTGGAAAAGGGAATGATTAGCATTTTCAGAGCCCTGATGAAGTTGTTGTGTGACCCCTCAGTGTCTCCTGTTAGCAAAGATGATGATCACTGTGTTTACCTGAAAGGCATAATTAATCTGAAGTTAATTGAGTAATTCTGTATTTAATCTGTAATAACAGAGAATTCGATTGACTTCCTGAACCGATCAATTTCTCTCCCTCTCTCAGATTGTTTTGGGTCTTTGCTGGTAGTTTTTAAGCATTGTCCAAACCCAGTCTGGCTTCCCCTGCAGCAGATCCAGCAGCTCCCTGCGTTCCCCCTGGGAAAGGAGAGAT
Source organism: Vidua macroura (assembly GCF_024509145.1). Taxonomy (NCBI): domain Eukaryota; kingdom Metazoa; phylum Chordata; class Aves; order Passeriformes; family Viduidae; genus Vidua; species Vidua macroura. The sequence goes on along the minus strand of NC_071598.1, from coordinate 5,791,493 downwards.
GTACAATTCCTAAGGGATCAGCCTATCCTATACCAGCACCAGGATTAAAAAAAACCACATTGGAAAAGTCCAACAAACACCTTTTTCACCTCCATTAAACGCGCCTGGTGCCTAAACAATTGCCATTGATTTTGTCTGCTCTGGCAAACGCGAATTATCCTGCAATCATCCCAGCTTCCAGCCTGTGCTCCCTGCCTTGGGTATCCAAGTGGGAAAACGCTGACGTCGCCACGCAAACACGAGAAGTTTGAGGCGAAGGAAAGGTGGGGATCTCCCTGCTTGGCAGGAAGTGCAGCCATTTCAAGTAATTGTTGCCCTTAGAGCTTATTTAGCACCCTGCAAGCTCAAAACTAAATAAATTACTTTCATTTTTTGCTTTTGCTTGTGATTTCTGCTAAATGGCTGCTTCAGGGGCCAGCAGTGCCAGGCCCTCAGACTGTGGCATTGTTTGATTTTATGCAAGACGGGCACACGCAGCAGAATCCTGAAGGGGCAGTGACTTTTGGCTCCAATCCATTTCTGTACCAATCCATTTCAGAGCCAGGCTGGGTGGCTGAGTGCGGGCTGAGTCCTGGAGATGCAGTTATCCAATTACCCAATTTGGGATAACAGGGATTTCCTCCATGGAGAGTACAGGCATCACTGGGACTCCCTTTTCTGAATAAGGTGGTTTATTTTTTAAATGGCTTTATTCCCATTTTCCTGTTCTCTTACATTTTTATATGGCTTGGATTTCCTGTATTTAGTGACTTAACAGCTACTTTGTGTAATTTCCTTTTCTTTACTCCTTTGTCCTACGATGTCTCTCTCTGCAGACCCTTTTTATATTTAATTCTAAAAGAGTCCTATGAAATATAATGGCCTGGAACTGCGTTGTCCAATCTATTTATCCTGCCAGAAACACAAGGCTCATTCCTGGAAGGGGGAGGAATGCCCACTTGTCATGGAGAGGGAGCAGGAATAGGATCTGGAGTGAAAATCTCAACCCCAGCAGGTTTCACCTGGGTCCTGAGCTGAAAAGGAGCTACTCCGAGAGTCTCTCCCATCCAACACGTGTTGCATTGTTATTTTCAAGTGCAGTCCTTCTCCTACAAGAGGCTTCTTGGTAAATCTGAGGAAGCAAATTGATTTGGCAAGGAGCTGAGTGCCCTTGATGTCGATGGGTGTGAAGGATGCTCAGCCTCTGGAAAGGAGCTCTGGACGAGGCTTTAACCTGGCTGGGAAGAGCTGGGATAATGAGAAGTGGCAGGGCAGGATTTTCTGGTGCTGCTCTTGCTGTTTCCTTCACGTGTCAAGTCTCCTGTGCAAACCTTCTCAGCTTTTTTCATGTGGAGTTGATGGTCAGCCCAGGGGCTTGCAGGAGGTCTCTGCCCTCTTGGCCGTCTGGGTCCTGAGTTGAGGGAAATTGGAAGATTCCTGTGAGTAGCAGCATAAGGGGTACAGTGACAAGGGGGGAAATTTAAGAAAGCCTTTCTGAGTTCCTGAACAAATAGAAACCACAGGAAAGATTCACGTGTATGGTATTCCAGACTGTGCAGAGAAAATCATTCTATCACCCAGATAGATTTTTCACAGACTTACACAGTCAAAGCCAAAGAAGTACATTGGTTCAATGTCCACTGGTCCCAAGTTACATTATTTGGTTTCCTATTGGTTATTGATCCATCTGCCTTCAGTGGAAATTAGGTCCTCATTCTTTGTTCTCTTATTGATCTTTTCCCAGACCAGGTGTCTCCAGCCCACCAGGAAGGATGTTGGGGCATTGATGTTCGTGAGTGGTCGCTTATGGCTTGTGCATCCTCAGGCAGCTCCAGTCCACAGGGACCTGAAGCTCCTCAGGCCTTGCCCGCGGAACAGAGCCTCTTGAAAATGAATGTCCATTCCCTTCCCCCTGGGCAAACACTGACAAAATCCCTGATAAAGTTTGTTAAGAAATATTAGAAGTTGTCTCATTTCCAACAGCTGGGCTACAAGAGAGGTAAGCCATGGGTGGAATGTGAGAAGGCACCGGCTCAGCTCAGCAGATTGGTTGTGACACTCTGGGCACATCAGTCCCTTGAAGTTTCGGTTCCTGGTCTGTCACATGGGACACTCCTGTTGCCTCTGCATCCCTTTAGCTCCCAAATCCTCTGTGTCTCTGAGAGGCAGAGGAACAGCCCTGATGACAGCACGTCCTGCACCCAGAACAAAACACTGACAGGGCATGAACACAGCACATCCTGCATCCAGAACAAACACGGCAAATCCTGCATCCAGAACAAAACACTGACAGAGCATGAACACAGCACATCCTGCATCCAGAACAAACACGGCAAATCCTGCATCCAGAACAAACACAGCACATCCTGCATCCAGAACAAACACGGCAAATCCTAGATCCAGAACAAAACACTGACAGAGCATGAACACAGCACATCCTGCATCCAGAACAAACACGGCAAATCCTGCATCCAGAACAAAACACTGACAGAGCATGAACACAGCACATCCTGCATCCAGAACAAACACGGCACATCCTAGATCCAGAACAAAACACTGACAGAGCATGAACACAGCACGTCCTGCACCCAGAACAAACACAGCACATCCTGCACCCAGAACAAACACGGCAAATCCTGCACCCAGAACAAAACACTGACAGGGCATGAACACAGCACGTCCTGCACCCAGAACAAACACAGCACATCCTGCACCCAGAACAAAACACTGACAGGGCATGAACACAGCACATCCTGCACCCAGAACAAACACAGCAAATCCTGCATCCAGAACAAAAACAGCACATCCTGGATCCAGAACAAAACACGGTACGTCCTGCACCCAGAACAAACACAGCACATCCTGCATCCAGAACAAAACACTGACAGGGCATGAACACAGCACATCCTGCATCCAGAACGAACACAACACATCCTCCATCCTGGACAAAAACAGCACATCCTGCATCCAGAATAACCACGGCACGTCCTGCACCCAGAACAAAAACAGCACATCCTGCATCCAGAACAAAACACTGATGGGGCACAACCACAGCAAGTCCTGCATGCAGAACAACCACGGCACATCCTGCATCCAGAACAAACACAGCATGTCCTGCACCCAGAACAAAAAACCAACAGAGCAAAAACATAGAAAAAAAAACCCAAAAAACCGCCAACAGAGCACAACCACGGCACGTCTTGCATCCAGAATAAACTCAGCACATCCTGCATCCAGAACAAACACTGTGTCTTAGGTTATAATGTAAGATGAAAAGAAAAGTATGTTCCTATTGCCATCTGTTGAAAAGCAGGTGGGGCAGTGTTCTTTATCTCTTCCATGACCAATCCTCCCTCCAGGAGATCTCTGCTGTTCATGGCCAGTGAGTGTCCCTGCATGGCTGAGAAAATTCCATCATCCCATGGGGAGATGCTCTGCCCAGGGGGAGCAGCCAAGCATTCCTACCTGGATACAATCTGAGACTTGGAACACCTTGTGTTATATATAACACAAGCAGCCTTATCCACTGAATTCCCAAAGGACAAGAGCTCCATAACCACCCCTGGAGCTCCAGAGGAAAACTCCAGCAGAAGCACAGCTGGCACTGCAGGAGGGCTGAGCCCCCATGGGATGGCACTGCTGCCACCACCCTGACCCACAGCATGCCAGGGCCTGCTCTGACTCTGGCAGTGTTTCTGTAGTGCATTTATTTTAATTTTCCTATTAAATTGTATTTCTGACTTGGGATCTCCCAATGGTTTGCTTTCACACTAGTAAACACCGACAGGAACACACCCAGAAATCTAGAGGGGTTTGCTCCACTCGGGTTTTAATGCACCAGCCCAAGGCAGAAGTCATGAATTGTTGACAATTAAACACTTAGCACGTGAAGAGCTGGAGATAAGGACTTGGTTGTGAGTGCTTTCATCAATAATTCACAGGACATTAGAGCCTCAATGTCAGAAGTTGTACTAAGCACGCCCTGACAGGGTATTAATGAAGCTGCTCCAGCCATTACACGCAAATTGCTAATTTATTCATCATTTACCAGCGGTGGGGAGAGGGGGAAAAGGAAAACCCCAGGTGTGAGTTCTGCAGCCCTTGGAACAAAGCTGCACAGGGGCTGCACTGGCAGCAGCTGATTCCTGAGCTGTGGATGTGTTTCATCCTTGGAGAATGAGTCCAAATTAAAAGGGAGCAAGGGAATGCAGCCTAGATAAATTGACTCCGAGCAGGCCTTATCACCAAATCATCCACTGGAGCTGAATGCTAGCAGAGTGAGGCACTCCTGCGGTCAGGAGGATGGGGAAAACCATGGAGTTTTGGAGCCCCAAAAACCCACCCTGAGCTGGTGGTGTTTAATCCTGGGATTTGGGGTGTTACCAGTGCCTGGTTCACGTGACTCGCGCCAAAGGCAGTTTGATCCCTATGAGAGGGAAGATGTGGACTGGTGTCTTCACAAACGATTTGATGGTTGTTAACATCTTTGAAATGGGTCTTAATCTCTCTACTGACTTTGGGCAGCAGGTTCCTTACCGGGCCCAGACAGCTTGGCTCTTGAAGAGACAAGGGTCTGCACAAGCCTGCACTTCTGAACTTTGGGGCAAGCCGGTAGGTTCAAGGGGGCATTCCTTCCGGGCACCTCAGCCAGTGGGGAAAGGAAAAGCACAACGGGCGTTTAGGATGAAAACAGGAGTTTAGGATGAAAGGGAGGCTGCGCGCCTCAAAACCCCGAGAGAGAAAACCCTGCGGGCCTGTGCCCCGGTGGGCTCTGCCCCTTTATTCAAATGAAATTGAAGGACTGCTCTGTCTCCTTTGTGGACATAAACCTCTGGGGTTTGTGGATTTTCCTGACACCTATAAAAACATTCATGAGGAGTTTAAAAGCATTGATGAGGCACAGATATTCCCAAACCCTGCCCTGACCCTGCTGGCTGCTCTGTGAGTGGGGAAGCAGGACAGGGACATTTCCTGGTGTTACAGATACATGTTATAATATTGGCTTTTCGCGAATACTAAAATGGATTTATATGTGTGGTGTTAAAGTAACTTTGTTATAAGATACAGTTTTCATTTCTGTTGTCAATTAAGCTCAGTGCAGTAGCCGGTGTAAGCGTGCCTGTGTTAAAATGCCTGCTGGGCTGGGATAACATCCCACGAGCACAGGATGAGGACACCTGCACAGATCTGCCAGCCATCAGCACTCACCCTCTGAAGGCAGCGTGGGCCAGGGCCCAACAACTGCGGGGGATAGAGAAGGACCAAACCCACAACCAGGGAACGTGCATGCTCTAAAAAGGCAGAGCCAAGGAGGAGCCGTGCTAAACAGTTCTTGGAACACGTAAACTACTTTGGGGAAGAGTTTACTGTGCATAAGGGCCTATGAATGTGCAACAGGCTGATGCAATAGAAATGGGATATAAAGGGTGTTTCCAAAATTAGCAGGTGTGCCCTTGGCTGAGTGCCAAGATGCACCCGGCCGTAATTTTTGCTTTATTGTCTTTGTCTCCTATTGTCCTTTATTAAACTTTTAAAATTTTCACAGGAGAGTGAGCGTGTTTTTCACACTGGGGCTTTCAGTGCATTCCTGTCCCACTAGTAAAGAAATGTGGGTGAAAACCACGGTGGTTTCCATCAGTTCGGCTCTCACTGGGGTGGCCCTGTCTCCAGAGGGGCCAGTGTCACCCTCATAGGGTTGTGACAGCCCTTCAGAGCAGAAAATCCCAGAAATGTGGGGCATTTTGGGGGGCAGTAACTGTCCAGTGGGATTCCGGATGGATTTGGCTCATGCTGCCACTGGAGGATGAAAGAGTTGATCACTTTGGAGAAATTCACTGTGCGCACTCACCTCCCAGCCTGGCTGGCACCCTGGAATTCCAGAGTGGTTTGGGTTGGAAGGACCTTGAGTCCCCCCCAGTGCCACTCCTGCCACAGGCAGGGACATCTCCACTGTCCCAGGGTGCTCCAAGCCCCAGCCGGTGTCGTTCTTCTCCCCAGTGAGTGTTTGGAACAGACTGGGCAGGAGAGGAGTGACCTGAGAGGGTCCCAAAACATTTCTTCCCAGATCATTCCCTCCCCAGATCAGCCCTTCCCAAACCTCCCTGCTTTTTGTCCCTGGTAGGCAGAACCAAAAACTGATTTTCAAGGCAGGTTCTGATGCATCGTTGAAAAATTATCTCATTTAGGGAGAGAAAAGAGTTGGATGACCAGAGAAGGGGCAGGAAGAGGAACTTGGCCGAAGAGCAGCAGCGCAGGAGCTCCCAGCGGCTGCTCCACTGCTGATCCTGTGAGGAGAAGTTACTCAGGGTTGTAAATCCCCGGTAAATCTTCTTCCCACACAGGAAGCACAAGCGTGTCCTTCTCTCCCTTGGAGGCAGCTTGGGAGAGTTGCTGGTGCAGGTACCTGTGGCAAAGCTGGTGGAACATGGAAAACATCAGTTATTGTTAATTTTAAAGCATTTTTGCATGGAAAAAAATGGGTAGGATGAAAATTCCAAGCATATTTTATACTATGTGTATACCTGCGTGTATATGTGTATATATTTATATATATATATACACCCATGCATATGTAAAATATTATAAAATATATATTTTTATAATATAGAAATAAAGATACAAACCTAGATATAATAAATATAGAAATCTATAACAAGTAACAGATAAATATGGAATATAACATATCAAATATGATATATAAAATACTAATATAAAAAATTATGTTTGTGAATATATATAATATATATTTGTGAATATAAGATATATATATAAGATATATATATTTATATATATATTCCTATATATATTTTTCCACAAATATATATATATAAATAAATATATAAAAATATAAATATATAAATATATATATTTATATATATATATCTATTCCTATATATATTTTTCCACAAATATATATAAATAAATATATAAAAATATAAAATATAAATAAATATATAAAAATATAAAATATAAATAAATATATTTATATATATATAAAATATATAATAATAAATATATCTATAAATAAATGAATAAATAATGTAAATAAATAACTATACACCGACATTCATATATAAAATAATCACAGCTCAAGATCAAACCCTTAGCCCTGTCCAGACCCCTTTTCGTGGCAGAGGAGCCACAGAGCCCATGGCCTCTGCCCTTCCCAGGATGGGCAATTTCTGTAGGTGACCCTTGCTCAGGTGGGAGGGAGCTCTGCCAGCTGGAGCAGGATCAGCTGAGCACTCAGAACACTCCTGGTCTCTGGGCAGGGATCTTCACCTCGCTGCCTGCTCCAAGGAAATGGAACCAAACCACTAAAAGCCTTTGCCACCTCCTCCTTTCCATGTGTTTTTTAGCTCAGAGTCCCTTATTTATGCCGATTAAAACTTCCCCATTTCTCCTCCTTTGGCAAATGTTCAAGTGGGTCTGTTTTCTATTTAATCAGAAAATGTAAAATAAAATTAAAAAAAAAAAAAAAAAAAAAAAGGAGGGGGTGGCGTTTGTGCTGCAGAGTGAAAGCTCCCTTGGTTCAGCTCAGCTCCTCAAGTTTTCTGCCTTGGAATTTGTGAAATTTTCCATTAGAGCATCACAGGATTTTTAAGGCAGCAAAATGATGTTCACCTTTTGGTAGGAGGGTGGGGATTTTGGGGGTCAGCCAGTGGCAGAAGGAGACCTCATGGCTGTGCTGCTCCAGCTCTTGCAGGATCCAAGGATCTGGGAAAAGACATCCTGGAAATGGGTGCAGTTCCCGTGGACATTGCTCTGCTCACTCCCGGATCTGGCAGAGTTTCAAATGGACCCATCCTGGAGAATTATCAATCCGAGGTGGAATAAATAACTGCACACTTCAGCCTTTACATTTATTGGGAATAATAAATATGGACTCCTGCTCCAGTGCTCCTGGCTGTGATGCAGATGGGGTTAACTGAGATATGGGAGAGGTATTTTCAACATTACTTATGATAATTAAGTTCTGAATCTTGTTTGAGGGAGTTGTGTGTGCTGCTGTCCAATCCAGAATAAAAATAGTGATTAATGATGATATTTTTCATATGCAAATGAATATCTGATCTATAGGTAGCGACAAATTGTCATAACAGAACGAACCAAGCAAGGTTTTTTATTCAGAAGTGAATATTTATGCAGTGTGGGTGCAGATGCAGTCTGGATGCAGATATAGGGGAGGACAGGTTGGTTTCTATGGATTGTTTTGTGGATTATTATTTATTTTTCGGAATGGAGTTGAACTCCTGGCCCATCCTGTGTCCCAGTCTTTTTCCTGCTCCTTCAGAGGGCTGGATCCTGGGGCTGGCCAGGGGTGACTCCACCTGGGATGGATTGCAGGGGCAAGCATTGAGCCAGGAATGAGGAACTCGGATGGAAGGGCTGGAATCTGACCTTGAGATTTGTGCAAATTTCGTTTTTGGCACAGAGTGGGATCATCAGTGGCACACAGACACCCCCAGAGATCCAGGCTGTGGAATGCTGAGCAGGGAGCTCCTGGGCCACAGTGGGAAATATTTTAAATATTTAAAAATCAAATAACACACGATGGTTGGCTCATGCCTGACTTTATAAAGCACTGCCACCATTTTGGCAGCTGAAGTAGGATTTGGGCAGGGAGTTGTTCCCCAAATAACTGATGGGGGTGTTTAGCACAGGGAGGGATGGAAATGGCACAAATATCCAAGTTTTAGGAGCTGTTAAAGCTGTTCAGAACAGTCCAGTGCTGCCCTCTGAGCAACCCGAGTGTGCCGGAGCCAAAATGGTCCCTGTGGGATCCTGGACCTGCCCTGAGCATTCAGCTCCTTGCAGCTTCTGGCTAAAGAGGCTCCCAGGCCCAGCTCAGGGAGCTCCTGCTGCCCCTGCCCTGTTCCACATCCCTCTGACACCCTCCTGATGAAATGGGAATTGGCCCAGCCCTGGTGAAATGGGAATTGGCCCAGCCCTGGAGAAATGGGAATTGACCCAGCCCTGGTGAAATGGGAATTGAGCCAGCCCTGGTGAAATGGGAATTGAGCCAGCCCTGGTGAAATGAGAATTGACCCAGCCCTGGTGAAATCAGAATTGAGCCAGCCCTGGTGAAATGGGAATTGGCCCAGCCCTGGTGAAATGGGAATTGGCCCAGCCCTGGTGAAATGGGAATTGGCCCAGCCCTGGGGCCCTGGCCAGCCCCAGCCAGAGGTGACACCTGCGGAGGTGTCACAGCCCGGGTCCCACCCTGGACCCTGCAGGATCCCGGCTCCTGCTGCGAGAGCCACGGGAGAGGAGCTCAGGAGGAAAAAAGGTGTCACTGATTCTGCATCTTCAGTTCTGCCTTGTTTATCAAAGTCAGTGTTTTTCTGACTAAAAGGCACTTAGATTTAAAAAGAAGAAAATTACAGGCTACGAGGCAGGGAATTAACCCTGTCCCAGCCACAGCAGGACACGGAGTGTTTACATTTGGAGTTGCTGCCTGCAGTCAAATCAAATGCCTTCTGTGGGGATGATCGCTGTGCTCGCGGCCTCTGCCCTCGACCCTGTACCAGGACTGTCACTTTTAACCTGCAAACAGTCCTTTTCCTGCCTCCCCTCCCCCGGGAATACAGGAAAAAAAAAAGAAGAACAGTTTAGAATTTGCCCAAGCCGAATACACAGGTCAGGTGGATTAGAGCAAGCTCAGGTTGGCAAATCCCAAGGGAAGCAGATGTTTTGTTTGGCGTCTCTGCCTGAAAATCCCACACCATAAACGTTCCATAATCCAGGGGAGACGGAGGGCTCTGGCAGGGGAGGGCGGTGGGCAAGGCAATGCTGCGTCTTTAATTTTCTTTTCCGAGGGAAGCAAAGTCTGCAGAGCCATGACAGCCTCGCTTGTTCAGCCCTTAATGCGCGTTGGGTTTTCTCCAGTGGAGGGCACTCGGTGCTCCACAAACTCCAGCCTCGGCACCAACCAGCTCCGGAGCATCACCGCTCTCTGGAAAGCCTCGGAATTAGACGAGAGCTGCCTCTCAGCACAGCTACAAAACACTTTAAACCCGACCGGTTAAATGGATAAACCGAGCCTGCGGGGCTGCTGAACCGGGCTCTGGCATAGCACGGGAGGCCCTGTCTGCTCCGGGAGCAGGACGAGGATGGATCGCCGTGCCCGGCAATGGCAAGAGGCGGCAGAATGAGGGATGCGAGGCGCCGGCAGAGCTTCGGTCCTTCCTCCCAGAGAAGTTGGTTCGTCTCCATCGCCCGCTCCGGCTTTTCTCGCCGATTGCCACTTAACGCCGCCGGTTCTCTGATGACTTCCACAATGGCTCTCAGAGCTTAGAGTCCCTCCCTACCCCCCCACACTCCCCCCATCCTTCGTCCTGTCTTCCCCACCCCCAACCCCTTCCCTTATCCTTTCCCTTCCTCATCCCCAAAATTCTCGCTGGTCCTCTCCGGGGAACTTTGTGGGGTTCCTGGCAGGCACGCTGGATGGCGGCGGGGCGAGCGGCAGCCGCGCTGTGACATGAAGATGCTGATGGTTTAGAGCGAAGGAGCCGGTTTTGGAAAAGAGAGAGAGAGGCGAGGGGAAAGCGAAAAAAAAAAAAAAAAAAAAAAAGGGAAGAGAGAGGAGAAAACAGCTGGAGGAAGGCGAAGGAGGACGTTATTGATGACAAAAGGATGGGTGAGTGAACTTTTGTGGTTTGTTTGCTGGCACAGCTGCAGCTGCGGGGTGGATTTTGCAGCTGGATTATTCGCCGGTGGCGGCGGGGGGGGCACCGGGAGCAGCAGCCAGCGGCGCATTCCGCTGCCAGGTGACTCACGGCACTTGCCATTGCATTTTTAGCCCTTGTCCCCCCCTCCAGGCACGCACACACCTTTCCTCCCGCAGTGGAGCCCACGGGTGGGTTCCTGCCCCGAGTGAGGGGCTGGCCGGAGCAAAGCCCCTGTGCCGCCCACCCCCGCACGGGCACCGGGAGCTGCGGCTGTGCCCGACACCCCAAAATTCCTGCCGGCTTCGCCTCCCGATCCCCCCGGCGCCGTTCGGGCTGCCGTTAACACTTGGCAGGATGTGGGAAGCAAAGGGGAGGGAAGGGGGAGTTGTTTCTTGCATAGGTGGTTTTGAAGAGGCTGAAAAGATGCCCCCGGTACCTCTGCTACATTTCCAGCAGTCATTTGCCAGTCGGGGTTTTTTCGGAGTGTGACAGGTTTATTCCCCTCCTTCCTTCCCCCCTCCCCAGCCCCCGAGTCTCTAACAGCGAGAACATATTTCTAGCTGGCTGCTGCTGGCAAAGAGAACGGAGCAAAAAAAATGAGGATTTAAATTACAAATCTACCCATTAAAGTGGAAGGCAGGGGCATTCCAGATCAGGAATTATTTTTGCAGATTGTCTCTTGGTTTAAAATTGGATTAAAGACCTGCAGCACTGGGTTGGTTTTTTTGTGTGTGTGTGACAAATAATAAAGTGATTATTTATCAAGGAGATATGAGCCCTTGAAATATTTCCTGTTGGAAGAATGCATTTTCATTCTCAGCAAGACTGCAACTCTGGAGGCAGCAGCCCTAAAATTATTCCAGGCGTGCAGATGGGTGTTGGGGGTTCTGACACCCCCTCCACGCCCTCTCATAATTATTCAGGCTTCTGTATATTCAATTATTACGTACGTCCTCACATCCAGCACTGCTGCTGTGTGACAAACATGACATCTTAAAGGCAAACCCTTAAAATCAGTCAGGAGAGGGGAATTGAAATAGAAATAGAAACACCCCCCTTTAAACTTTCTGTGTTTGCTGCTATCTGGAAGGGTTGGGGTGGGTATTTTCATCATCTGCTGGATTAATTCAAATTAATAACTGTTTAGGTATTCACAGCCATATGTGGGTGAGCTAAATGAACATGGGTTAAGGCAGTGGTTCATTTGAAAGGAATACATCTTCTACCTTTACCTGGCACTGGGGTCCCGTGCCAGCATTCCTGGTACACGTCTCTGTATGGATGAACTTCGTTTCTCTGCATCTGTTCTTGTATTTTAGGTACATAAAACTCACGAGTTTTACTTAAACCTACTCTTAAACCTGAACCATTCAGCGCAAAAAGTAAGACCTTTACTTAGTGCCTCATTTTACAATAAATACAGGTTATAAAGATGGATCAAACTTCAGGAGGAGCAGATTTCACTCTTTCTGGGGTAATTTTGGGGGGATTAGACTTGCAGTTGCTTTTCCTTGAGGAGCACGTTGAGCAGCACGTAGGAGCAGAAGCTCTGGCTCATTTCCTCTCCAGCACTATGGAGCATCCAGCACAGTGACTTGACAAATATGTTTATTGTTCAAACCTCAGCACGGAGCGCTAAGGACACCCCAGCTCCTCGGAGAGCCGGGGGACAGGAGCGCAGCCGGGAGGGAACAGGCTCCTGCTGCTCCTGGGGGACCCTGAGCCCCACCAAGGGAGCCTGGTGGTGGCGGGGGCAGGAGAGACGGCCAGGCAGGCGCTCCAAGGACGGCGATTTGCACCACAAAGAGCCGAGGCAGGAGGCAAACAGGTTGTCTCCCAAATCCCGGCTCGGCTCAGGCTGTCCCCGAGCCCCCGGTGACGCGGTAATCTGGTAATTTACCTGCCAGGCTTTCCAACGGCCCTTTTTCCTTTCGGATCTTGCAGGTCTCCATGTAATCAAGCAGCGGGGAGGCTCCTGGGTGCTGCTGGGGCTGCTTCCCCTGGCGCTGCTGGCGGGGCTGGCGGGCGCTCAGCGAGCCTGCCCCAAGAACTGCCGCTGCGACGGCAAGATCGTGTACTGCGAGTCGCACGCCTTCCGGGACATCCCCCACAACATCTCCGGCGGCTCCCAGGGCTTGTCCCTGCGCTACAACAGCATCCAGAAGCTGAAATCCCACCAGTTCGCGGGCCTCAATCAGCTCATATGGCTTTACCTTGACCACAACTACATCAGCTCTGTGGATGAGGATGCCTTCCAGGGGATCCGCCGGCTGAAGGAGCTGATCCTGAGCTCCAACAAAATCACCCACCTGCACAACAAGACCTTCCACCCCGTGCCCAACCTCCGCAACCTGGACCTGTCCTACAACAAGCTGCAAGTGCTGCAGGCGGAGCAGTTCAAGGGCCTCCGCAAGCTCCTGATCCTGCACCTGAGGTCCAACTCGCTGAAAACGGTGCCCATCCGCGTTTTCCAGGACTGCCGCAACCTCGACTTCCTGGATTTGGGCTACAACCGCCTGCGGAGCTTGTCCCGCAACGCGTTCGCCGGCCTCTTGAAGCTGACGGAGCTCCACTTGGAGCACAACCAGTTTTCTAAGATCAATTTTGCCCACTTCCCGCGGCTCTTCAACCTCCGCTCCATTTACTTGCAGTGGAATAGGATCCGCTCCATCAGCCAGGGATTGACGTGGACCTGGAGTTCCTTGCACAACTTGGATTTATCAGGCAATGACATCGCAGGGGTAGAGCCCGGCACCTTCCAGTGCCTGCCCAACCTGCAAAAGCTGAACCTGGATTCCAACAAACTCACCAACATCTCTCAGGAGACCATCAACACGTGGATCTCGCTCATCTCCATCACTCTCTCCGGGAATATGTGGGAATGTACTCGAAGCATCTGCCCCCTGTTTAATTGGCTTAAGAATTTCAAGGGAAATAAGGAGAGCACCATGATCTGTGCGGGCCCCAAACACATCCAGGGCGAGAAGGTGAGCGACGCCGTGGAAACCTATAATATCTGTGCTGAAATCCAGGTGGTGGCCACTGAAAGGTCCTACCAGGCTCCCAAAACCCCCCAGAGACCCGTGTTCATCCCCAGGCCCACCGTCTCCAAACTGGAAAGCCACCAGCCGACATCTGCAATGCCAAGCCCTTCCGCAGACGTCCCCACGCCCGCGGTGGAGCCGGAATACGAGCACGTGTCCTTCCACAAGATCATCGCGGGGAGCGTGGCCCTCTTTCTCTCCGTGGCCATGATCCTGCTGGTCATCTACGTGTCCTGGAAGCGTTATCCCGCCAGCATGAAGCAGCTCCAGCAGCACACGCTCATGAAGAGGCGCAGGAAAAAGGCCCGGGAGTCAGAGAGGCAAATGAACTCCCCTTTGCAGGAATATTACGTGGACTACAAGCCAACAAACTCTGAGACCATGGATGTATCCGTTAATGGATCTGGGCCCTGCACCTACACCATCTCTGGCTCCAGGGAATGCGAGGTATGAACCATGATCCTCCTAAAACCATTTCAGCTGCTGGGAAGGAGAGGTAAATGTTCGAAGCTCTTGAGGTATCTCTCTATATTATTAGAAAGATTAATGAGATTTTGCTTTTGGTTTTTTTTTTTTCCCTGCGTTGGGGTTTGCTCTGTAGAGGGTTCTCTCATGTTAAATGACAACAGGCAGGGAAGGGATGGTGATTATTTTGAATAATTAAGACTTATTAAAAAAGCGATTAAGTTGGAGTCAACAACTGTGATAAAGGCATCTGGAGTGTTGTTCTCCTCCTGTTTGCACCCATTTGATGAGCTGTGGCTACAACCAAATCCTATTTTTAATGGATTGGTAGATACAGAGGAGCCTATGAGCCTTTTCTGGTTTAAAACTAAATATGAAAACCTCCTTTCTCCAGGCCCCACATCAAATCTTGAGGGGTTTGTGGCCTATTTAATGATGATGCCAGAGATTTCCTGCATTTTTGATCTGGTTCAGGAGCAAACCAGGGGAGGACAACAGGACTGCAGCAGGATCTTGGAGTTGTTTTCCTGGAGCAGAAGGAACACAGGGGCTCCTCTGGATGTGAGCCTCTGTCAAACAGCACATTTGCAAGTATCTGGGTTGGGAGAAGGGGATTCCAGGAGGGTTTAATTTCATTTCAGTGATCAGCAGAGGCTTAGACAGCCCTGCTGGAGTTGATTTCCACAATCTTCAGGATTTGACTCAGCAACACGGGAAACACAATCAGGAAAAGCTCTCAGCACTTCTCTTCTGTTGTCCAGCTTTGCAAAGAAATTCTAAATTGCTTTGTTGCTCTCCTGGCAATGACTCCACTGCTGTGGATGCAGGAATGGGTTTGCTTGGAATGCTGCTGCTTATTTAGAGCTGGCAGAGGAGGATTTGCACAATTCCATTGCAGTCCTGATCACTTAATGCTGCTTGTGAGGTGGCACCAGGTGGACTTTCCTTCCTTGGTCGTGGATGTTCTACCTGAGAATGTTCCATGTGCCTGTTGGAGTTTATTCCCACCCCTTTGTGCAGGCTGGGATTGGCTGCGGGAATTGTGAGCCCTGGCTTTGGCACCCAGGTGCTGTGGGAGGTGTGGTGGAGATGAGCAGAGGGGGATCTGCAGTTCTGGGATCTGGATTGCTCAAAACACAGTGTTTTCATTCTCTGACAGTGGGGCGCCTCTGAGAGGTTTCATATTTGGCACCTGAAGTCCTCAGGTGGTTTTGAACTGTGGAGTTTAAGGGGAAGGAAGAAAAATGCCTGGTTTGGGGTCGCTTTCTCTGGAGCAGTGCTGTCTTCAGAACAGAGAACCACTTGCCACGTCCCTGTCATTGCTCCGGGAAAACGTAGAATGAAGGTGTGCGGTTTGGTTTGTTCTCTGTTACCAGCACAAGTGGAGAATGAGTGATGTTCAAGTTATTTTGAATTTCCCCTGGCTGTCACAGAGAGCATTAATCTGGCCTGGAAGGCTCTGTCCCCTAACACCACTGAAGTTTCACTAGCTTGACTGAAATGTTGTTTCATTTACTGCGTGGTGGGAAGCAGACAGATGAATGCACACGTGATAACTGAGGATCCAGGTGATGGCACCACCACCCCTAATGCATTTGGGATCTCAGAAGACAGGCGTGGTGTTTGGGAGACTGGGATTTGGATAATTCAGATGACAGCGGGCAATTCCGAGGTTCAAGAGTCCTCCCAGGTGCAGCAGCGTGGGGTCAGTGTGGTGCAATTCCCCCAGGTGGCCGCGGTTGCTGCACACAGCAATAAACACCAGGGGACCCCAGCTCACCTGGCTTCCAGGTGCTGTGGCAGCACCAGGACGGTGTAATTTGGATTAAATGAAACCGATGACAACTCTGCAGGACTGGGGTGGGGGGGGTTGTGGTGCCCTGGGTGTAAATCAGACCGTGCAGGACGCCCCAGAGCCACGTCTGACAGGTCACTCTGTGTTTGTGTCCTTATTGAACATCCAGTGGGTCTTTGCACACTGTTAGAGACTAATAAAATATAGAGAATGATAAAGACTTCAGGAGCTGGAAAGCAGATCGTTGGAGGCACATGTAGCAACCCAAAGCCCCCACTGAAATCCTGTCTTCAGCTTGGATTTGACATTCTGCGTCTCCATAGCTACAAGGTTCCACTTGTAAAAGGAGAGATATTCATTGTACAGCACTTAAAAATGGTAAAAAAATCCCTTGTAGAGTCTTCAACGGTGGAAAGGGTTTGTGTTTGGTGAAAAAAAATAGGAAATGGAACCTCTCTTTATTTCCTAATTTACCCGTACTTGTGGAAAACTATTATTTTGTGCAGGTGTGATGCAGCTCAGGCGCATCCTCCCCTGGGGCTGCCTGGCTCATTCCCTGGGCTCAGCCTTAGGTTTCTCCCAAAAATAGAAGGCCTCAGAGGGGAGAGGAGTGCCTGGATACCTGTGTGAGGGCAGGCAGGCTCCAGGACTCATTGATTGATTTTACTTCTTTTAGCAGTTGATTGATTTTACCTCTTTTAGCAGTATTTTCCAAAGCATTGTCTGCTTTCATGTGTTCTCCCACCATGCCTGGGGGCAGCTGAGGGTCCAGAAATGGTGTGATTTTGGGAAGGGGTGATGGATCAGTTCCATTTGAACTGGGAAAGGAACGAGGTGCCCGACCAGACTCTGCTGTGGGTGCTGGGGTGGGGTTTGAGGTCGGGCGAGCAGAGCTGGTACCTTCACAGGGATCATCTTGGGTGTGGAAGCATCCAGCTCATCTCATCCATAAACCACTCATTTTCCGTGGCAGAACTGGCCTGGGAATAATGTGCTGAGGTATTTCCACAGGTTCTTTTCTCCGCAGCAGCTCCAGGGATGGAGCTGGTTTAAAATTCTATGGGGTTTTGAGCATTCAGCAGAGGCCCGCAGGTGCGAGCTGCCCTGGAGCAGGGCAGGTACAGCTGTGCTTTGTGGGGCTGCTTTTCCCAGTCCCTGCTTCAGGAATGACTCTTTGTGCTGGGGGAGGGAGCCAAAGGCAGGCTGGCTGCAGACAGGAGTGACTTTGGCAGCAGTGGGATTATAATCACTGACACCTGGCCTGTGCTCCTCTGTTTAGTCTCTTGGCAGGGCTTGCTGAAATAACTGGATGCTCCTGATTTTGGCTCTGGCCATCCAGTTAGCAGAGTGCTGCTCCCTCAGCCTGGGATTTGCTTTGTGCGTCTCCCTCCCTCCCACTTTCCCGTTTATTTGTACATTTGCTGGAGATCTGGAAGCTGTAAAAAGGGATTTCATAAAGCCAGCTATGGTGTTCTGTATTTCATGCGTATCACACTCACAGAAGATCTGAGAATGGCTCGCTGGAAGGTGCTGTGGGGAGAAGGAAAATGTTTCTGTCTCCTGGAAGGTCACTGCTGTCCCCTTTCCCCAGCTGGCAGGGACAAAACAAGCAACAGGCAGACAGGTGAACAGCTTTTTTGTGTGAACTGAGCGCTCTGAGGTCGCTTTTTGCACCTCTCCTTCTCCATGCCTGGCCACATCCCGTGGATAAACAGCTGCCTGCTCACACACAGGGACAGCTCTGCTGTGTTTTCCACAGGAGTCAGGACAGGGCTGGGTGTCACTCGTGTTCACACGTTTTAAACCAGACACACGGAATCACCTCCAGCTGGAATCCTGCTCCTTCCCCTCTCTCCACTGGGAAGAAGTGCATTGATAAAGGAATTAAACGTATGCAGGCTTGCTGGGCTGCTGCAGACCTTCTTCTGAGCCTAATTTAAAGGGAAATGTTGGCATGCTGGTTTTATTATTTATTTATTAAACATCATGGGGCTGCTTGGAACAAGAGGATAAACCAGAATAATTTCCATCTCCAGAGAGGGTTTAGGGTGAGGTTCCAGTTCTTTAACTCAGCATTAAAAGGGGTGCCTGGGGGTTCAGCCTAAGCTCAGGGGGTTTTGGGACCACATGGGAGAAATCACTCAAGGACTGCCTGAATTATACATTTTTAATTTTATTTTTTTTTTTTTTAAGAGCAGTGGTTGCATTCCCTTTGATCATCAGCCAGAGGGGTTTGAGAGGAATGTTGAGCAAGGACCCCATGGCTGAGGTGTGAGTTCACCAGAGCTCGGGGGAATGGAAAGGGGAGTGATCCCACAGGTGGGACTTGGCAAAGAGGTCCCCGGGGAGGTGAGGAGTGAGGAGAATTAGAGCAGGAACTCCTCACTGACCCTCCGTGCTCACTGCAGGGCCGAAGCAGCAGGGTTCTTTCCCGTGACTCTTGTGGGACACAGGAGGACGAGCGCTGTTAGCCGAACTGTTCAGCTCCCTTCTGTGCTGTGCCTCCTTCTCTCCTCTCTTCTCCCAGCCCTCTGTGACTCTGGAACCTGGATTTCTGTTGGGCTGTGAACGGAGGGTGAACCAGCCCAAGGGAAGTGTCCGGAGCCCTGGGTTTGTGTGGGCAGAGCCAGGAGAGGGGAAGGTGACAGTGCTGCTCCTCAGGGCTCTGCCCATGGAGGGACGGCTCAGAAGGGGCTCAGAGAAGACACATTTTAGAAATCATCGAATCATAAAAGGGTTTTGGGTGGAAGGAGCCTTTAAGGTCACCCAGTGCCACCCCCTGCCATGGGCAGGGACACCTTCCACAGTTGCTCCAAGCCCTGTCCAGCCTGGCCTTGGACATTCCAGAGATGGGGCAGTTTTTATCACTCCGAGCCTTTATTTGCCCTTGGCATTGCAAATATAACCCCAGTCTAAGGGGAGGTGTGCTGGAGAGGCACCAGTGATGTAGCAAGAAATGCACAGGGGCAAAATTTCCCTGGGCTCAGCACTTGTAAAGTGTGAGAGTTCCCAAAGATGTTCCCAAAATTGACTGGCCGTGTTTCCGGCGGAGCTGAGCCAGCTGTGCCTCCTGCAGCAATTGAGGGCTGCAGATTTGGAAAGGAAATGCAGGAGGATGTGGAACACTTCTGAAACTCTTACTCGGTGCTTCCTCTGGTGCCTGGCTGAGAGAGGAGCTCATCAGGAATTTGGGCTTGGGGTACAGGTGCTGTTCAGACCTTGGAAGTGGATTGCTCTGGGATAATGCAGAGCTCAGAGGCAAAGGAAGGAGCTGAATCCACCTCTCCCAAATTCTCCTGAGCTTGGGAACTTCCCTGAGCAGAGTCCAGGCACTGCATTTGCTCCATTAGGTCTTGCCCTGAGGCTGACAGCTCATTAACAGCGCTCTGTAATTGCACTGTGGAGTCCCAGCCTCAGGCACAATGTCCAGCTGGGATCATCCTCCCTCTGCTTCCTCTTCACCTTTTTTCCTACTTCCCCAAATGCTGCCGCTTTCCAGAGCCCTGGTGGTTTAAGTTATGTCCCGTGAGGGTGCTCCAGTGGAGAGGCTGCTGCACTGAAGAGCTTTGTACAAGGGAGGAGGACACTTGTTATTCCCGTTATGTTCCTTGGGAGGGATTCCTACACTCCTGGAATTGTGACAGGTGCCCTCTTCCCTCTCCATCTCCCTTTTCCTTGCTCTCCCTGCTCCCCCTGCCTTTGCTTGCACTCTGATGAGCCGCCAGTGTTCTAAGGAGGAGAAAGGAATAGATTTTAGTGGAGCTTATGCCAGCAGCAACAACACTCATGGAATTAGGGAAAGAATCTGTTCAATTGCGGGGTTTAATTTTGAACACACACAAAATACACGACACACTCTGGGGATGGGGGGCAAACAATTTTATTAGGAAATGTCCTGCTGCTGGAAATGTTCCTGAGACTCTCCTCCTAGATAACAGAGCTGACCTGAGCCTGGATGTTGGGAATCTTCCCCAAAATCCAGTGGCTCCAGTGGCACGGAGCAGGCCAGGAATAAAAAGGAATAACCAGGGCTGTGATGGTTTGCTCTGCTCCTGGACATTCCTTTGGATGCAGAAGACATCCACAGGCTTCAAATCCCTTGGGATTGTGGTCCAGACCCCAGCTTTCCCTGGAGGTGCTCGTGGTACCACTGGAATTGTCAGCCTGTCCCGGTGGGAGCTGCCAGCGCTCGGAAGCGTGCGTCCCTCGCTCCTGGGTGCAACCCGGGGTGTGAAGCTGCGACGGGAGAGCTCCACGTGATCCGTGCCCACGGCACTGCCAGCAGCCCGGGCTGTGGTTCCCAGGCAGGTGTTCCAGCCCCGACCTGGCTGCGGCCAGAGACGCCTCTGACGCGGCTCAGCTTTTCTCACCTCTGCCCCTTGTGCGGCCACGTGGGCTCAGATCACCCCTGGATCTTCCCACCTCCGCAAAACGGCGAGGGGCTCGACCCTGAGGGGTTTCCAGGGAGTCGTCAGCTCTGGCCCCAGTGCAGAATTTCTTTGTTGAAGCTGTAGCACACAGGGAAAGGACGACATCAGAGG
The DNA here is from genome assembly GCF_024509145.1 of Vidua macroura. Classification (NCBI taxonomy): domain Eukaryota; kingdom Metazoa; phylum Chordata; class Aves; order Passeriformes; family Viduidae; genus Vidua; species Vidua macroura. The sequence continues at coordinate 5,770,999 of NC_071598.1, read as the reverse complement.
CTGTTGGCAACGCTGGCTTCTCGGCCTGCAGGATTTGTTTTGCCTTTGCCTTTTTAATTTACAAGGAAATAGGAATCTCTTCCTGGCAGATCGATCGGTCGTGGTGGTGTCATGGGCAATGGATTGGGAATTCCAAGAAGAAGGAAGGGAAGGCCAGAAAATGCTGATTATCTCAGATTTCTCACCTTCTGTGCATATCGAGCTGCAGTAAAACTCCCCTTTTGTTCCTTAGCTCAAATATAGATTTATTTTGGGGTTCTTTAGATACATTTGGATGAAATTGGCTGGAGCAGGAGCAGTTCTCGGGTGCTGGCAAGGCAGAGTCTCCTCAAAGCTCTGTGGTCCAGGGATGTGTCTCCATCCATGGGCAAATTCCTACAAAAAGGCTTTGTGAGGATGCTGGAGCTTCTCTGCTTTGTTTTCTATCCTTTGTGGGACTTCCTTTCCATTCATATTTTAAGCTCTCAAATCTCATGAGATAAGGAACGTTCTCCTGACTTTTAGTGCCTACATCATATCAAAATCTCTTTGCTTTGAAGGTTCCTTTTTTTTTCCTGTTCTTTCACCAACACAATTTTATTCCATTTCCTCTGAAATAAACAATAACAAAAAGAAAAATAATATTTGTGTGTTTAGGCTGTGGGGAAAACCAACATGATCAATTTGACCATGATCTAGGGAGGCCTTTGATGTTGTGTCCTTGTACAGGCATGTATTTTGTTCACGGAGAAAATTGATTTTATTCTTGATTTTAACCCGAGATTTGTGAGTCCTCTAGTCAAATAAAACACTGAATCTTTCCTGCCTGAACATTTCAGCTGCAGAAGGGTTGTGCCAGAAGGGAAACGAGCTGGCTGTGAAGTGGGAAGGGACGTGGCACATCCTTCGTGGCAGCAGGCAGAGCTCAGGAATTACAGTGGGGTACAAAGCTTTGGGGCCAGTGTTTCCACCTGCTCCTGGAATAAATACACGGGGTGGGAAAGGCAATCCCCGTCTCCCACATTTGGTAGGCAGTGAATGAAAGAATCCCTTATGGAGCAGGAGGTTTTTTGTAATTTTTATTTTCCCCCATGTAAACTGTGGTTAAGATTTTTCTTATCGTATGAAAGAAGTGTGATTTTCCTTTATGTTACTTGGCTGTTGATGCAATCAAGAGGCAATTGATGGTGAAATATGGAAGAAGTGGGATTTTCCTTTATGTTACTTGGGTGTTAATCCATTTAAAAAACAATAGATGGTGAAAGAAGGCAAGAATTATGTGTGTTTGGGCAGCAGCTGACAAATTCCAGGTTTAATCACTGCATGGAAACACCAAAGGAGTAATTTTTTTTTTTTTTTTTTTGCTTGGGAGAACAGGACACAGCAAATAATCTGAGCCAGAAAGAGGAAATGAGACCTGAAGTGTGATTTTCCTTGGAGGAGTTGGCCAGGGAGTGGGGCAGCCCGGGATTTGGGAATCCTTTGGCAATACCCTGGTTTTGGGTGCTCCAGCCCAGGGGTGGAACAGCTCAGCCCAAGGTTAGGCCAAGGTTAGGCCTCCAGGGCACTGGGCCAAGGAAGGACCTGTTGGGCACCGAGTGCGAGGTGTCCGTGGAAAAGTCAGGCCCACTCCCCACGTCTTGCACTCTCATCCACCCAAACCCCATTTTCCCGTGTTTTTCCAACACACTGAGGGTGCCTTTGATGAAAAGACTTGAGTTGTGCTGGCTTTGCTCGTTTTCAGCCAGTCCCCATTAAAACCAGCCTCTGAAAGCCCTGCTGATGCCTCACTGCTCCCATCCTTCACTGCCACAGCCATTTGGATTATCTCTGGGCCGTGATGGATGCTTTAAAAGGAACCAACAAGGCCATCAAATTCCTGCCCTGGTTCAACCAGCATTCGTTAATGTTCTAAATCGTCTTGGGCCTGAAATGTGCTGCTTCTTAAATTTAGAAGGATGTGATTGCCTAAAGCCTCTCCACGTGTTAATTAAATCATCATAATTGTGGTTTCTGGAGATTGACAGGTTATAAATAGTTTTCCTTCTCCCCCTCCTGCAATAATTGTTGGGAATGACAGGCAAACCAGCCATTGTTTAACTGTGCCTCTGACACTGCTCTTCCCATTCCAACCCCATTTCTCTGCTGGGACTTGATTGTCCTGAAATAATCAGCAGTGTCATCCTCAAAGGCTGCTTAATTGCCAGGCACTTCTCACATTACAGGACAAGGAGAGAAGTGCTTTTCATCATTATCCCTTTAATTTAAGGATGGGAGGTCAGGAGCTCCAGAGGTCAGGGAGGAGGAGGAGGTTCGTGTACACACTCGTGACAGGGCGCTCTGAATAAACACTGACATATTTTAGTCATCATTCTACCTCCATCTATCCTGTTGCATCCAAGATTTTGTGGAAATAGAAGCCTTGGTGTTCTGAACATCGTTTTCCTCTGTTGCTGCCATGGAATGGTTTGGGTCAGAGGGACCTTAAATCCCATCCAGGGCCACCCCTGCCATGGCAGGGACACCTCCCACTGTCCCAGGCTGCTCCAAGCCCCGTCCAGCCTGGCCTTGGGCACTTCCAGGGATCCAGGGGCAGCCACAGCTGCTCTGGGAATTCCACCCCAGCCCCTCCCCAGCCTCCCAGGGAGGAATTCCTTTCTGATATCCCATCCATGAACCCTCCAGCTCAAAGCCATTAAAGGCAGTTTAAATCACCAGGTCCAGCTTTGCTGTGCAGTCACTGGAAGAAGGCAGAACAACCTGGTGGGATCACACCTGCTCTGGAAACAAATCCCAGTTACAGTTCAGAGGGTGGAAAAGAAAATGCTGCGAACACTGGTCAAGACTTTGTACCCTTCTCTCTGCTCCCCTCCCGATCTTCCCCAGCTTCAGAGCAGCTCTGTCTGGAGTGTGTGGGAATGAGGCAGGAAGGATGGGAATGGGAACACCCTCTGGCTGGCATTATGCACGATCCCACTGGGCAATTAGGCTCTGCTCCCCTTTAATGTGGGTCTGCAGCTGTTTGCAGCTCTAATTTGCAGAAGAACCTCAGGCTAGAGCTTGGCCTGCTGCTCTGGATCCTCCTTCCTCTTCCAATTATCCAAGGAAACCACACCAGTTCCTTGAGCTCCGGAGTGCTGGGACGTGTCCTGCTGATTGGCACGGTCCAGGGCTCTGCAAAATTCAAGGATCTACTCAATAGTGGAATCAAAAAGATTGGAAATTGAAATGGAATTGCTTAGGTTGGAAAAACTCTCTAAAATCATCGAGTCCGCTGCCAAGGCCACCACTGATCACGCCCTCAAGTGCCACATCCACATGGATTTTAAATCCCACTGGGGATGCAGACTCCACCACCGCCCTTGTTCAATGCCTGAAAACCCTTCTGGGGAAGAGATTTCCCTCGATGTCCAACCTGACCCTCCCTTGGTGCAACCTGAGGCCGCTTCCTCATGTTGGAGAAAGTTCCTCCATGGGAAACTCAACCCTTCTTTCCAAGACTGGAGCATGTCCCTCCTTGCTGTGAGTTTGGCAGGCAGGAGGATCCAGGATGAGGCCGCAGGGCTTGGGAGCTGTTGCAAACTCTGCTGTAAGGTGTTGTGAGCAGGCAAAGCTCTCTTCATCACAAACTGTTGTGCTTCAAAAGGAGACAGCAAAGCAAGGCCGTGTTGACTTTCATTAGAACCTGAGCACTGAAACCGGTCCTTGAACCTTTGAAAATCCCTCCTGCCTCTCTGTTCCTGCCCTCCCCTCCGCTTTCTGGGGTGCCCTGCCTTTTGCTGCTGCCTCTGTGGGGGCTCTGGAACAGGGTTGGGGTTTGGCTGCTGCTGCAGCATGAAAGGGAAAAGCATTGTCTGGAGCCCCCAGGGCCTCCAGCTGCGCCTGTTTTGTTCCTGCCATAAAAGCCAGTCTGAAGAGCTCTGCTTTGTCTTGGGGAGGCATTAGCACAAGGCTGTTTAGTGCTTTTAAACCCTATCCTATATTCAGATGCAACAGAGACTGACTTACAGCCACTCAGGTGCTGCCTCATCCCCGGAGTGAAATCGAATGATTTCAATGGAAATTCCGCAGCCATTTCTTCCCCCAGAGTTATAATTTTCTTTCTCGGAGCCTCTAAATCACTTGTTAGGCTGCTGGCTTTAAAAGCCACATCAATGTCACTTGTGAAGGCAAATGAAGGCAGAGCGTGGCTTCTCTGCAGTGGGAACACAAATTGTACAAATCAGGAGAGGAAGGAGCCCACTGGCGATTTCGAATTATGAGAGATTTTTATTTGAAAACAAAATCTATGGGCATTTCCTTTGGTGCCATTGCTTTGTTGAATACATTAAGGGTCCCAGCGTGCATAAATTCCTCAGCAATCTGAGGAATTCATTAACCTCTCTCTATTTATGATTAGCTTCCAAATTTATTCTATTAATTTTCAAGAGTGAGGTCTGGACACTGTTGTTTTGTTGTAAAAGGTGAGGAACTGGAATTAATGTTGTCACAATGAGTTTTCCATGGAGGCGATAAAGAAAAGTAGGGAAAAATTTCATATTTCCTCGGTATTTTGCCATGAGTCTCATAAATGTATTGGTGTGGTGAACTTGTCCCTGCCCATGCCAGGGCAATGGCACTGGGTGGGTTTTAAAGTCCTTCCCAACCCAAACCATTCCAGGATTTTCTGAGTCTACATCAAAAATGGAAGTGGGGCAGAGGCACTTCCCCACCTGCTTTGGCACCTTGTCCATCCACCCACCTTGAGAAATTTCGCTGTTTGCGCCACCAGTGTTTCTCTGCACTAGAAGGTGCCTCCAGAGAGCCACTTGAGGACTCACAGAACAAACTCCTCTTCCTTCCCTGATAATTTGTTCCAAAGGTTAATAACCCCCACAGCACGAAATAACTTGTCCAGCTGCTAAAATCATTCCTTTCTCCAGCGTGGCATTAAGCTCACGTGGGAGGAGGATGAATCTGGGGTTTAATCCGTGGCTCAGGAGAGCTGTGTGTGTTCCCCAGCCCCGCGGCCACAAACCCATGTGGAGATTTGCACATGGAAACAGCCCCTTCCTGCCCCTCAGCGAAATCCCATTTTAATGGAATCATTCCAGGAAAATCGGCATTTATCCCTGCTGCTGTAAGAAATTCCCAGTTCGGCTCTACTTCTCCCGCTCCTTTCATCCTGTTTTGAGTCCAGTCCAGTCCGTGCCTCGGTCCTGCCCTGTTCCCAGGTTTTCCCTTCATGGACTTGCTCTTCAGCTCTCTTAGACCAAAAGCCAGAGCCCTTTGCGAGCCCATGGCATCTCCACATTTCTCTCCATGGAACACTGACCCTCATCTTGAGGGGATAGCATGGGTGTTTTTCCCTGCTATGAAATGCCATTTAAGGTCAAATACCATTTAAATACCATTTAAAGTGCTGCAATCTACATTCCCATGAAGGTGGAAGTCACCAAAAGTCTCATGCATGCAAAAATCGCTGTAAACCAAGCTCAGTAATCAGTTATTACATTCTCAGATTGGTGGGAATTGTGGAAGCTGTTTCCTTTCCCATTCAGAGCAATTTAACAAATTATCAAATATCAGCTGTCCAAAAACAGCCTGAAGAGAAGACTTTTTCACCACCCAGGCCCCAAATGTGGGGAGGTTTTGTCCTCACCCACACGGAATTCTGTAGTCTTGCTTTTCCTGTTCCAGTGGGGATGTACTGATGATTATTTAACTCCATACCCATAAAAAACAGGCTCTGGAAGGATCAGGTTTATTCTGGAATAAGTAAATTCAAAAGCTTCTGTAAATTTAGGATTTTGGCAGTTGGGTGAGGGAAAAATGAAGGTGTTTTCCAAAGACCCCAAGCCTGTCCTGTCCTGCAGAATTAAAAAATTCCTGCTTGTGGAGAGTTCATTAAAAATCCTTGAGGAGTCCAGCAATTGATCCAGTTTTATTTCCCCCTTTAATCTGGGATGAGAAACTGCCGAAGGTGAAGTTGATGTCAGAAGACTGAGGAGATTTATTGTCTCTGTGGGCCAAAACCAGACAGGTTTTGTGAACATCTTGTTTTCCCAGAAATACCCCAGGATTTTGACACCCCCATTAAAACGCAAACCTGCACCCTGGAAGGTGGCTGTTCCCAGGAAAACCCGACCAGCCACACCCCTGGAGTGTTCCCGTGGCTGGATGTTTCCTGTGGATGATTTCTGACTAGGAAATTTCACTTTAAATAAATCCATAACAGTTTTAGCCGGGGCTGCTAAAGAGGGAGCTGGATATGCTGAGTTCTCGCTGCTCCTTCCTCCCAGCAGTGGATAAAATTCCTTCCCCCTGGGGATGGATCCTTCAGAGACAGAACATTTCTGTAAAATAAATCTACCTTTTCATTTGAGCTGGAACAGCAGGTTAAATCACCACTAAGGAGAAAAACCAAGATCCAATAGGGGAAAAAAATATTATTCCCTTTGAAAATGTGTCAGGTAAAAAACAAAATGGAACGGATTTCTCTTCATTCCCAGCAAGTGTTAAATCCTTCCTTCACAGGGGGGTGGGGAGTGGCAGGACAGGTTCAATCTTTACTATTCAAAAAAAAGGAAAAGCCATTGAGTGATTTAATATTCCATGTTCACTGTTTTAAGGAATTATCAGCATTAACCTAAATTAGCAGCGTACAGCTGAATTCAGGTCAAAGGAAATAAAATCAATTATAAACAAAACCCGTACAAACCCCCATAACTTTCCTCTTACCCCCTTTTTTTTGTAATTTTGTAGTTTTTGCAGTCCACCTCTGGCTGGCATTTTTCATCCTGACCTGATGGCCAGGTAAGACAAGGTAGGGGCTGGCCTCAATTCAAACGTAGAGCAGCGATTAATTGATGGCTGTGTGTACATTCTGTAAGTGGCTTAAGAAGTACTGGTTAAACATTGATGAATTGTAAAGCAGGATAAGCGCATAAATAAGAGGCCACATGTGATTTCTGATGATTTCTTACAGCGTGTATTAATTCTTTATTAATTCTGGAGAGCTGTTTACAAACTGCCTGGCACCAGCTGCAGTCAGAAAGCAAATAAAGCCCTCAGAAAAGGAGGGAGACCTCGACAGAAACACTTCCCTCCTCCAGGGACGAGCCGCTGAGGGACCAAAGCACGGGGTGGAGCTGCTCCCAGCGGATGCTGAGGTTGAAAGTGGGACTGTGGGACCTCTGGGCCAGTCCCAGCCTGGAAGCTGGTGGTCAAAAAGGTCTCCTTTGGGATGTTTTGTGTTAGTCCAGCCTTTTCAAACACAGGAGTGGTGTGGGTTGAGTTACCTTGAGGTCAGAGCGGTCATGAGGGGATCCCTGTACACGAACACGGACTTGCCTTACTAGCAGTTGTAAAGTTACTCTTTGGAGCACCTTCAGACCAAGGAGATTTCCTTGATCCTGGAGACGAGAGGTGATCCTGGAGATGGCAGCTTGGGCTGTCAGAGCCTCATGCCGGTGCAAACCACACAGAAATCCCTGGATATCTTATTGTCCTTCGCACAAAACCATGGCAGAGTTCTTACACCTCCGTGGGGGAGGCAAGTGTAGGAGCCTGGACTTCCATGGGGGAAGAACTGGGACTGGGAGAACCCGGAGCCACTGCAAGCCCACCATTCCTGTGCCAGGTGGAACAAACCCTCTGGGGGAAGAACTGGGAGAACCCGGAGCCACTGCAAGCCCAGGTGGAACAAACCCTCTGGGTGTTTCCTTCAGCAGCAGAAACGATGCGTGTTGAGGAGTTGTCCCAAAATCCCCAGCTGTGAGCGGCCGAGTCCTCTGGGGCTGTGCCAGGAAGGATGTGCTGCTCCCAGATAAAATGCACCACTTGTCCTGTGGATTCCAGAGTCTTTACAAACCTTCCAAAAAAGAGAAAATAGCAAAAAAATTTCCTCTTTTCTGTCTGTTTTCCCGTTGATGCACTGGGATCCCACTGGGAGCCCTGCTCATAGTGAGGTGTCCCTGGGCATCAGCTCTGCCTTTGTTTCAGAGCTCTGCAATATTTCCCTTCTTTCAGGGGGGGCGTTTTCTGTCCCCTCTCCTTGTGCTGACTGCGGATTTTGTGGCTGTAAGGATGGCTTTGTTTCCATTGGAAAGCCTTTGCTTGGGACCATTTCATCCTCAGCTTGGAAGCAGACAGCGGCAGGAACATCAATCAGAGCTCCCCGTGCCACCGGTCTCCCTGCCAACAGGCAATTCTCATCTTTTTATTTAATGTATTTCCATCCCTTCATCCATTTGATGCTTTATCTGAAGCTTTTCTGTCCTCTCTCCCCCCGTTTCATTGGCAGGTGTTTTTCCCCCACCTCTGAGCCTCAGCTGATTTCTTCAGGGAAGGTCCTTGAACCTGCCAGGTTTCTCTGCAGGAAGGATCCTTACAAAGGCTGCTGCTCTGGTGCTGTCCATTTTTATCTTTCCCAAAGGGACTTTGGATTGATATTTCCCTCCTTGTGTTTTACAAGGTGATTTGAAATTTTTGAGCAGAAAATCACTTTATTCCTAAAAGGTCTGATCATCGTTTCCTTCCTGTTTTTGCTTTCCGCACCAATCGTTTGTATTTACTGGAGGGGGTGCACAGAGGCTCTGCTTCCTTTCCCTTCCCTTCCCTTCCCTTCCCTTCCCTTCCCTTCCCTTCCCTTCCCTTCCCTTCCCTTCCCTTCCCTTCCCTTCCCTTCCCTTCCCTTCCCTTCCCTTCCCTTCCCTTCCCTTCCCTTCCCTTCCCTTCCCTTCCCTTCCCTTCCCTTCCCTTCCCTTCCCTTCCCTTCCCTTCCCTTCCCTTCCCTTCCCTTCCCTTCCCTTCCCTTCCCTTCCCTTCCCTTCCCTTCCCTTCCCTTCCCTTCCCTTCCCTTCCCTTCCCTTCCCTTCCCTTCCCTTCCCTTCCCTTCCCTTCCCTTCCCTTCCCTTCATTTTAATGGACCCAATCTCATTTTCCTTAGTGCTTCATGAAAAGATTTCCAGACAATCTCAAGATAAACCCAGTGTTTATATGGATTATTTTAAAAAAATTGACATGAACGTTCCCGTGAGTATTTTAGGAAGTTGAATTTGGTTTTCAGAATGCTTTGAGATTTGCTTGAAAACCGGGAACTTCCAGGCCTTGGGGTAAGGGTTGGGGTTTTGGTAAGGCTGGATTATGGAATCATGGAGTGATTTGGCTTGGAAGGGCTGTAAGGATCATCCCATTCCCCCCTCCTGGATGTGCTGCATGAGGAAAACCAGCAAAAGCCCAGGGGGCCACTTGGACTCCGGGTTCCCTGTGGGGCTTATTTCACTCTGAACACATAAATAAACATACTTCTCCTCTGGCTGGGTCCGTTGGCAGAGGGTTGAGCTGGAATGAGGTGCATTTCCTGCAAGGGGAACACGAGCATGGAATTCTGCCTTTGTTTCTGCATGGAATTCTGGCTGGCCTCATCTCTAAACTCTCCCCTGCCTCTTACTGGTGCTACTGGCGGGTCTCTTGCTGCACAAGAAGAATTAAGCGAAGAACATTTTTTGGTCAACAGAGGAAACTCCTTCTGTTTATTCTGCCTGTTATTATTTTTTTGCTGTAAAATGCTGAAGCAGATTGCAGCTGGGATAAACCATCTGCTGCCTATCACAGCTCCTGGATATCCCACACGTGGGGAAATTGCTTATTGATCCAGCCAAGTGTGAACAAGGAAACCATGGAAATATCTGTGTGTCCAGTCGCTCTCAGGGCTGATGTGCTGCACTCGAGTCCTGCCTGGAGGGCATCAGCTTCTAGGAAAAAAAAAAAAAAAATCAGTTATTTGGATAGGAAATATATAGCTTTAATGAAAAAAATACGTGGAAAAGACAGGCAGTGTGCTCAAAAACGGGAATATGGGCCTCGTTGTGACTTTGTGTGCTCTTTGTGGTGGCTCCTGCACAAACTGGAAGTTCTTTCCATCAGCTGAATCACCCAGAGAGCCTCGGTGTTCCAGGTTCTGGACGTTTATTTAACCAGTCATTTGCACACCCTGCGCGTTGATCTTCACAGATCTGACACTGCTCAAATGGGGCCCAGGACAGCCCCAAAATCGGTGTTTGCCTGCAGGAATCCCAACAGCTCAGTCTGGAAATGAGCTGCTCCTGTGGGAGGGAAAGCTGGGAATTCCAGGAGCCTTGGGGAGGAAAGCTGGAGCACGGAGTGGGTTGGAGGAGACCAGGAGACCGATGGGCTGGGAGAGCATTTCAAGTGGAGAATAAAAAAGGCGGAGAGTTGCAAAAGTCACAGGTAGCAGAGAGCCTGTGGATTGCTGCGTGGAATTCCTGAGGAATTCCCAGCTTGGGCTGGGACCTCCTGAGGGAATCTCGTCACTGGGCTGGGCACTGGGAGCTGGCTCTGCCTTTAGGCCACAACTGAGCTGCTCTCACGGATATTTATGCTGCATTCTCCAATATTTGCTATTTTAGAAGCTCTCTCCTTTCCTTGTCACCATCCTGCCTTTCCCTGAAAGAGACAAGGAAAGAGTCCTCCCTTCCACACACACAGCAATGGAATTTTGTCCTGGATTTCCAATGCTGTGAATCATTGCTGCTGGGATTGCTCATATATCAATATATTTCTACATTTTAACCAAGTTTGCAAATAAAAAATTGCCAAGTGAGGATCAGGATCATCATTTGTTTGGCTGAGGCACAGCCTCGCTGCAGCAGGGAGGGATTGTCCAAGCGTCCTCCTGCATTTTCCATCAGCATTTCTGGAAGAGCAGAGATTCTCCCACCTCTGCTCCATCTTCCCTTTTTCCTTATTTATGAGCTTATTTTGCATGGTTCCCCTTTTCCTCCAGAGTTTCCTTGCCACTGTCACTGCCTGGGGGATGTTTTCCTGGTTGACTTGTGGGATGGGTGGTCCAGGGTGAAGTCCCAGTGGGAGAAGCCTCCTTGGAAGTGCTCTGGATTTGCCCTGTTTAATTCTGGCAGCAGCTGTGCCTCGGGGGTGTGGGCTGAGCTGGCTCTGGCACAGAGAGATCTCTGTGTTTGTGTGGGACTCTGCAGTGATTTCGCTTCTAAAATGATAAGTAATTAAACAGCTAATTAATTTTGTGTTATAGTCTCTGGTAGGGATTACTGAGCCTCGCTGGATGTGTGTGGGCAAGGAGGGGAGGCAAGTTTTGAGTGAAATAATTCGGGAGCTTTGGGGTGTGCTCGGTTCAGGTCTCTGCTCTCCCTGTGCAATCCCTGCCCTCGCCATCCCCATTCCCAGCTGGGGTGGGAGCTCTGGTTTTCTTCCAGATTTTGGGCTTTTTTGAGGGATAACAGGGGGTGCAAGGCTGTGTGCTGCCCCCCCCCCCCCCACCCCGCAAATGGGGCAGCTTGGAGAGAGGGGTTACAGCAATGAATGGATTTATAAATGAATTTCTGTTTGGTGCTCTCCAGATCCCTGAATTTTGCACCTGGGATCTGCTCACAAATGGACCAGAGTGATGCAAAGGAATTGGCCAAGGTGAAGGAGCAGTTTTGGCTCTGAAGTTCATCCTGGTGGCTGTGACCTGCTGCTTAAAATGAACTGAATAGAGACTAATTTATAGATTAATTATTTAATAAATTAATTTATTCTTACATGGAATGGCCTGGACTGCAAAGACTTCAGAGACCACCCAGCTCCAACCCAGGCAAGGGTCGGGACAGCTCCCACCAGACCAGGGTGCCCAAAACCCTGACCTGAACCCACCCTTTGAGGGTTTGAGGCTGTTCCCTCACAGGACAGAGCTGGGACGGAGCACGAGCTGCCCCTCCCTTCTCTCACTTCCACACACACTTTAAAAACCCACCCTGGGAGGCGTTTGTGGAGTCCCAGCAGACTCCGGATGCAGGAGATTGCCAGCAATGGGTGGACACAGCATGAAACATTTGATTTTAATTTCCACGCTGCACTGGAGGTAGGGATGTTCATTCTGGCGTCTGCCAGCAGCGACGGACGGACACAAATAAACTGTCAGGATCTGGGCGATTGCAGCCGTGGGATGAATCTGCTTCTGGCTTCACAAACACAGGCCAAACCCCTGCAAAAACCACTCTGGGGGCCTGTAACAGACCATTGCATACATACAATGTATGTACAACATACATGTAATCCACACACATATGTGTGTGTAACATACGTATAATGTGCCTGCATTAAACATTTCCCTGATGCACAGAGAGCTCCTCGTGTGTGGCAAAGGCTCCTGTGCCTTGCAGACCCCTGGGTGCTCCTGGAGAGGTTGCAGAGGCAGAAGCCCCCAGGTTTGCCCTTTGCAGAGGAGCCTCACAAGGATTTCCCGTGGATTTTGCAGAAAAAGGACGTGCTCGGCATCCTCTTTCATGGATCATTTGCCCACAGCCCAGAACTATTAAAAAATGCAAATACTGGAAGTTCTAAAAGCAGCCCAGATGGACTGTGATGAATCTCCTCATGAAAAATAATCCTCCTTTCTTTTGGCATAAAAATGCGGATGGGTTTGGGGGCATTAATGTCCTTTGGGCTGCCTGACAGCTCCACATCCCAGCACTGCCTTCCACAGAACCACAGAATCCCTGGGCTGGAAGGGACCTTTCAGATCATCGAGTCCGACCCAGAAGAAAGAAAATAGATGAAAACAGGAGACAGATGCCGACAAAACTACACAGTTCCACGAGTGCTAAATCTGTCTCACAGTACAACTCAAGTTAGTTAGAAAACATTGAAAAATGTGCTTTAAAATCCCGCCGGTCCCTTTTGTAGCCTCTGCTTTCCTTTAAAACGAACCTTTGCTTGCAGGTGTGGTGTGCTCGGGCTCAGTTATTTGGCTTTTGCTCCCAGTGAGGGTGAGACAGGGGCAGTTGAGCCAGCAGCACCCCGTCCCCTCCTGCCTTCCCAGTGAGGGACACAGCAGCCGGGCTCTGGGGCTTGCTCACCTCCGCTGTCCCTGGGCAGAGTGGCACCAATTAAAACCCTTCCCCATGGGGCTCAGAATGCTTTCTTTCTGAGCCTCAGAAGCGGATGCTGAAGCTCTGAGTATCGACGCCTGGGGGGTTTTTTCTTCCTTTCTGCAGCAGTGAAGCACGGCGTTGATGAGGTTTGGGCAAGCACAGATGAACCCAATGGCTTTTGGCTCTTCTGGCCTAGCTAATGTTGGTATGAGGCACCTGCACGGCTTCAGGACGTCGTTCTCTGGCGTTCAGAGGTGCTCAGCAACGCTCCGAAGCCCAGAGCAGCTTCTGATTTTCTGTCAAATCAAGAACCTGACTGATCTTACCTGGTAAACTTCAGCTGCTGCCACCTGAGTGCATCAGTCCTGCCTCGGTTTCAAAGCAGGATCTTCTAAACTGGCAACAATTCCTCTCCTTCTAATCTGCTCAGCAGCAAGGAGCTCTCCGTGCTTCCTCCCAGGCCCCAATTTGTGAATTTTCCTCCCTGGAGGATCAGCAGGTACCACGTTCAACTGATCTGAGAGGGTGTAGGTGATCCTGCTCTGAGCTGTGGTAAAAAGAATTTAAACCTGACTGCTCTGCTTAGTTAATGATAATGCCTGAGCACATTACACCTTCCAGGATCTGTACAAACATGAACTAATTAGTACCCCCAACTAATACATAGTATTATGTACGGGCTGTAATTATGCATTGCTATCGGAGCTGGAGGAATTATTCATTGAGAAGAATTTATCCGACACATTTTGCTTTTTTTTCACCCCCCCGCTTTCCTGCCATGAATCCGTTTGCAAATATTCCCAGGTGGGGTTGTAGCTGCTCCCACCTCAGCCCCAGTGGGAGGAAAAGGTGTCCTCGGGATTCTGTGCCATCACCTCCTCCTTTTGTTGGCTCCCAGAATCCCTGAATGGGTTGGGAGGGATCTTAAAGCTCATCCAGTTCCAACCCCCACTGCTGGTTTGGGGCTATTGTTTATTTTGGGACTATTACTTATTTTGGCCTTTCTCTTATCTCATTTTCTCCAGGCTCAGGTGAGTCAGGCCCCCAAAGCATCCCCTTGACAGCCCTGAGTGTGAATTCATGGCTGAACGCTCTTGGAGGGCTTTTCCAACCTCAATAATCCTCTGAAATTGTTATCAAGGGAGGGGGCAAAGTGGTGGGAAGGGAAATGGATGCAGGAAAAAGGAATAAAAAATCCAAATCCCACGATCGAGTAAATCCATTCTGGGTGGCTGTTTGGAATTTAATCTGGTGAAAACCTGTATATGTCTCTGTATATAATATAGATATCTATAGAGAGAGGTATTTATCTATAAATATATTTATATCAGGAGGAAAGTGCAGTCTGTCACTACTTCTGCAAATGTCTCTCTACTCAGATTTGCTGTTTAATTGTTGCTGCTTTCCCAGCACTTTTGGGAGCATGAGGGAGATTGGAAGTGTTTAATCTTGGAAAAGAGATGACTGGGATGAGGCGTGATTAAAGAATTCTCAATAATGGCTGATTTCAATGAGAGTTATTTGGAGCTTCTCTCTGTCTTGCTGCTCAGAAATTAGGAGATAGTGAAACTGAAAGATGTGAGAAAAAAAAAAAAAAAAAAAAAAAAGCAAAAATAGTTTTCTTCATTGGGAGAAATAAATCTGGGGGAGTCGCAGTCATGAGATGTCCACGGGCTGAGATTTCCTGGCTTTGAAGAGAACTGGGCAGGAACAACCGAAAATGCATTGGGTGATGTTTCAAGATATGCAAAGGTATTTTAGAAAACATGTAGACAACAAGATATTTTAGAAAACATATTTTATGGAATATGTGCAGACACTTTATGACGTGTCAGTACATGTTCCAAGAACTGTCCCCGGATTGCAGCGGACACCACCCTGCCCATGGCAGGAGTTGGAACGAGAGGGTCTTAAAAGTTCTTTCCACCCCAAATCATTCCATGAATTGATGATTTATGATATAAAATTTCATTCTTTGAGTTTAAGCCAGCCTCAGATCATGAGGGAAAAGACGATTTTCTCATCTGGTAAATTATTTTTACTCCTCTCGCTGTCTCTTTTGGCTGCTCTGCCCACACTGGTCAGAGGGAGCTGAAAGTCCCCGGATCTGAAGTGTTCCTTTGGGTGAAACGAGGCTCTCCCTTTACAGAAAACACCCCTAGAAGTGCATTCCTTATGGAACTCCTCTCCTGTCTGCCATATTCACACTTTTTGTTAACAGTTGCTCGGATTTTGGTCTGCTGCTCGAAGCCACACTCTAAAAATTCCCCCCGTCGTCTCCCGGGCGGCCGCAGATGGAGCAGAAGGCTGAGGGGAAGAGCTGCAGGGAAGTCTCTCCTTCCCTCCCCTGGCATTTTTGCTCCTCTCTTTTAAAGAAGAGGAGGTGAAAATACAAATATGGGCTAAATGCAGCCTGTTAGTCTGGGAAAGCTCTGGGATCACTGTGGTGGGAACAGCATCCTCCAGGTAACCACAGCAACCGGGGGGGGGGGGGGTTGGGGGTCGTGTTCTTTGCAAGGAGAATTCAGAAAATGCCACTTTTTGTCAAAAGTGGGGAATTTATAAATACCTTCCCAGAACTTGTCCTTGTAGTGGTTTTAATTGTGTTCCAGTAAAAAAAAAGAGCTGTTAAAAGCTTTCAGCAAGGAAATAAAAGGAAAACCACTCATGTCTCAGGTAAGACTTTGCCTGATCCGACTGCAAGGTCTGTGTTCATCCTGTCCAGGTGTGCTGGGCTGGTTGATCTTCAAAGAATTGCCAAGAACAAAGGCATTAATGAATGAATCCTGAAAGTGGCTTTTGTGCTCTTTCAGGATTAATTAAAGCAGGTCTGGTGAGTGATGCTGGGGCAGAAGTCCAGCGCTTGGGCAGCTTCCTTCCCCGAGCCCAAGGAATGACACTGCCAATCCTCTGCCCATGACGAGGGGCTGGAACTGGATGAGCTTTAAGGTCCCTTACAACCCAAACCATTCCGTGATTTTATAATTCTTGGGTCCTGATCCCATCATTCCGAGCCAGGGCATCTTTTGGCCAGTTTCTCTGGGGGTTGGGGGGGTGGAAAATTTGCTGTTTGGTGGCCCAAAGAGTGAGCTTTGACTACAAAAACCAAACATTGTGGCAGAGAAATGAGCCCACGGGCCTTCGGGGATGTTGAGAGAGCCACGGGTGGGGATGGAGTGTCCTGCTGTGAGGGGAGTGGGGTTCACTGAGGGAGATTCCCCAGAGGCTCCAGGTGGGTCAGGGCTGGTCCTGCCCTGGGGCTGGGGCTGCTGCTCTTGATGCCTTAGGATTTCAGCTTTTCTATTTCCACCTATTTGTAACCCTGCAGTTCTTCAGTGCAGAACTCTGAACTCCAAACTCACTGTGAGCTGCTGCTTCCCCATTTTGGGCAGACACAACAATTCCTCTCCAGGCTGGGAACCAAGGACACCTCACTGCCTCGGGGCCCAGAGATGGAAACAAAAGTGACCTGGGGGCAGCAAACTTGGGCTCAATGACTTCATCACCTGAAGCTGGAATTGGGAGATGAACCCCAATATGCCAATGGACCAAACTTACAAAAGTGTGAAACCCGTGAGCCGCCGTCCATTTTTGGGTGTAGCCCCTGGGGGGCTTTGTCTGCCCTAAACTTACCTGAAGGCCCTTCAGTAAATAGAAATGCTTTTTATTCCATTAGTTTTGTCTGGCTCTGTTTTTAGGTAGTCCCAAAAAGGCATCACTCTCCTGCATCCCAGCCCCAGCTGCTCTGGCTCCGTGTCCCTGGAGATGACGTCCCTAAATGCCTGTTTCCCTGACAACCAAAGCCTAACAAATGATTGGTCAATTGATAAATATTTTTAGGATTGAGCTCAGTTTATAACCTGCTGCCAAATTTCCCGGGGAATGCGATATTGGAGATCTGAGCCCCAGCTCTGGCACAGACTCTCCAGGCCCGTCTAAGCCTAAATTCTCTTTGTGGTGGTTTTGTGCTCCTTGGAGCCATCAAACCCAAGTGGGTGCTAATTAATCCCAGATAAAAGCCAGCCTGGATCCTCACGTACACAGGGATGCACAGGCACTCCTGGCTCCTTTCTCCCACCTGCAGGAGCAGCCCCAAAATGATCCCAGGGATGTCACAAAGGGCTGCTCCTGACAAGGCTAAATTAAAGGAATGGATGCTGCTTCATTTCCCTGGCAGGGAGATGAGAGGGATCGTGCTCGTTCCTCTTTGTAAATATGGAAATTCCCCATTATACACATCTGGCATGGGCACTAATGAGAGCTCCTCAAAAACCCGGGCTTTTGAAGAAAATTTGTGGCAGCGCCCTGAATTACGGGGAAAAAAGGAGAACATCATACCCAGGCATTTCTTTTTTCTGTCCCGTCCTACTGAAATATTAAGTTAATGTCTCTAAATAGCTGAAATTTGGGGTAAGTGTAATTCCTGGATTTGGGGATTCATTTGAGTCTGGTTCTCTTTGAATTGTTTAACCCTTACATTAAAAACAGCAAGTGAGCAGAAACAAAACTCATTCTTCTCTCCTTATTTCCTTCCCCTGCCTGGTTTTGATTATTGAGCTTGTAAATTACTTGGGAACAGAGAAATTTTCCCTGTGGGAGTGGCACAAAGGGGGTGATCTTGCTCAGTGCTTCACAGCTGCTTAGATAAACTTGTTTTGGAGTAATCTTTACCTATTTCATGCTTTTTTTGTGTGGTTTTTTTATTTGTTGGTTTGTTTTGAGGCTCTGATGAACTGAAGTACAGGAAAAAACAAGGGATGAATCAGAGTGGCGGCTCAGGAACCAAGTTGCTTTTGATGGGATGAGAGCCAGAAAAATGAGATTTGTTGGCCCAAAATTGCATCAGTTTTAGGACAGAGCAGGGAATTGAGGTCCGGCTTGTTCCCAAACAAGTGGGACTTTTTGTCAGGCACCCGGGCAAGGAAGAATCTCCAGAAACTTGACACAGAAGGGAAAGGAATGGGCAGCAGGAAAAGCTGTGATTTCATCTTCCTTTGAACAGGAACTTGGTTCATTCTAGCAGACACCAGGAAAGGTGGAATCCTCTCCCCTGGGAGCGTGGTGCTGGTGAGGTTGAACTGGAATTCCAGGTTTGGGTTTTACCCCTGGGTTAAAATCCAGCAGCGGTGAGAGAACTCCCTCACCCGACGTCCAGGAATTCCCACTGCTTTGGGAAAGGACGACACGGCCTCAGCGTGCTTGGCAGGACACGTTTAACATCTCTCCCGTGGGTGTTTAAACTTCCACTGGATGTGTTTTGCTTTCCTTTCCTGCCCTGAAGACCTCAGAGGACGGAAAGCTCACCAGAGCTGTCTGTGCTGGCTGGGTGCAAACGCGGCTGAGCAGCCGCCCTGGAGGCCGGGAATTAACAGGGGGAGCTCAGCAAAGAGACCTGGCACCGAGCTGAGCCCCTGGACCATCCCAAAGTACGGGTTTGCAACCATTTGTGAGTGGTTCAGTCTTAGGATTCCTTTACTTTGGTGTTTTACCCCAGGTTCCTTTCTCAAGGACAGGCGTGCAAATCCTGTGCTGAGCACTTGGAAAAAGAAAGAATCCCAGGTTCTGTCTGAGAAGTGCCAAGCACTTGGAATTGCAGCATGTTTTACTGCAACCTCATTTCCTAACCTTTTTAAAATCACCACTGTTTCAATTTCTTTTCAGATTTTATTTTTATGTTAAGAATTAAGTCTGGCTGGGGAGAAATCCAGACTGGCTCATGTCTTACTTCTTCCAATTAGTCTAAAACTTCCTGCCCCTAAATTGTCCTGTGGGTTTTTGCCTGCCTCAGGCTCCTTTATGCCATGGAATTGATGGAAAACGAGACAGAGGGATGTTTCACTTCCCTGGAATTTGCTCGTAGAGCAGCTTTATCAGCACCAGGGTGCTCGGAGGGGATGTTGGAATCTTGGCTCGAGAGCTCCAGGGGTGGCCAGGACAGCCCTGGCCTGAGTGGCCTCATTCTTGGACCACCAAAACTGCTCAGGCTGTGAGCTCAGGGAGAGCTGCTCCCCTTCCCGTGAAAAGGCAAACACCAGCATCAGTCTGTCCGTTCCATTCCCTCATTAGGCTCATGAATATGCAAATGAGATGACACCTTTGTGCCTAAGAAGTGTTTGTGAGGACGCCTTAATTGGAGGGGGGTGGCATTGCCAGGCTGTCATGGCAGCATCTTCAGAAGAGTTTCTGGGACGTTGGAGTGCGAGTCCTTTTATTATAATTTTATTATAATCATCAAGAGTTTTTAGCACTTTGTAATTTCGTTTATCTGGCAGATCAGGCAAGGGTTAACAATTAAGGGTTAATAATTAGGCAGAAGCACCATGTACTCACTACCTGTCACTCATCAGGCTGAGCCCAGGATCGATTCCTGCAGATCCTTCTCCTGTAGAATCCCAGAACCACGGCATCATTTCGGTGGGGAAGGAGCTCCAAGGGCAACGAGTCCGAGCTGTGCCCGATGCCCGCCTGGTCCCCAGCCCAGAGCTCTGAGTGCCACCTCCAGGAGCTCCTGGGACACCTCCCTGGGCACTCCAAACCCCTCTGGGCAGTTCCAAGGCCTGAGCACCCTTCCCATGGGGAAATTCCTGCTGATTCCACCCTGAGCCTGCCCTGGCCCAGCCTGAGGCCGTTCCCTCTCCTCCTGTCCCTGTTCCCTGGAGCACAGCCCGACCCCCACCCTGCTACAACCCCCTTTTCCATAAACCAACATTTTCAAAGCTGTTTTGATCCCTTTCCTTCCCAAAGAGGTTTGGAGGATGAAATAAGTGCGTAAAAACGGGCAGTGACAATAGGGGAGGAAGGGAAGTCCAAGGAGATGGTGGGAGATCACTGGGAGATGTGGAGGCCCAGGATTTCCTGACCTGCAGCTTAAGAGGCTGATGGGAGCTGGAATCCTTCTGGAATTTTCAATGCATTTATGCTGAACTTCTTGTTCCATCGAGTATTTGCTTCCTTTGGTTTGGGCCAATGGCAAATGCCAAAAAAAAAAACAAAAAATTGAATTCTCTGCACAGACAAAGTTGTATTTTTCAGTCAACCATAATTACAATAGATTTTAATTTTAGACAGTGCTTCAGGGGGTGGAGCTTGGAGTCTTACTGGAATAAGTGGAATTTGTGGTGGGGAGAGACAGAAAGCAAAGCAGGAGTTTCATTCTGTTCACAGCTGTGGAGGATGAACATTGCTGTATCTGGGGAGAGAGATCCCTCCTGAATTTCAGGACCTGAAACTGGATTTATTCAAATTTTTTTTAATGTGTTTACTTAAATCCTTCTGTAAATATTGTTAAAGGACATTGGGATAAGTTTAAAGTAAGTATTTTCTTTACTAAAACACACAAATATTTACATGGATAGGAGAATATCCTGGAGCTTGATGCACCTGCCCAGAGCTGTGGCTCTTCCCAGTACCCGTGAGCTCAACCTGGGAGTTTCCTGAGCTTCTGCCCGTCCCCGGCTCATCCCTGTGTCCACTCTGTCCTTTTCCTTTGGCTCATTCCCAGGTGTTCCCCCTCGCAAGGGTGGTGCATCTCCCTGCTGTCACACGTCGCCTCACGGCGGTGTCACGCTGCACCGATATTCCAAGATCAGGAATGATTATTTCCTTACTGCCAATTCAATGTAAGGGATCAGGCTGGCCACCAGGAGGAATTTCTTCACGGGAAGGGTTGGAAGGGGCTGTGCAGGGAGGTTTGCAGTCCCCGTCCCTGGAAGTGTCCAAGGAACGCCTGGGCGTGGCACTCAGTGCTCTGGACTGGTTGTCTAATTTCCAATTTCCAGTTAAAAATGCAAGATTTTGACCCCTAAAATCCCAAACGTCTTGAAATTTGCCTGTGAGATTCCCTTTGCCCAGAGCAGGGATGGAGAGGAACTCGAGCCTGATCCCTCCTGGCTGTGCAAAGGAGGGAGGTGCTGGCAAGACACATTTTCCCAGGGGCACAGTTATTATTGGAATCCTCTCTGCTCCCATCCGAGGCAGGCAGGGCTTGTTGGGAAACAAGCTGGAAAAAGAATTCATTTTGATCGTGGAGAAAGAGGGGCAGGAAAAGGGCTGCATGCTCCGAGTGGGTTTGATGGTTGATTCTGGGTGATGATTTCCTGGCTGTGATGGAACAGATGCTCCCTGATGGATTCCAGGAGTCGCCCTGAGATGACCCTTCCAGCCCCAAAGGGTTTGTGAGTGGTGGTGCCCCCCTCTGCCCCGGCTGCCCCCTCATTTTGGGAGTCTGGTGATGCAAAAGCTGCTTCTTGTGTTTCCTCAGCAGTTTGGGTTTGGCTGATTCACCCTTGGATTTGGTGACCGGGGAGGTCTTTCCCAGCATTAATGATTTTGAGGGCAGTTTTGCCTCGCGTTTGAGGCAGACATTGCCGTGCATTGCTGTCTCCTTAATCCCAGCATCAGGAACAGGTTAAGCTGACACCAAGGCTGTACCTGCATCCCTGCTGTCTCTCCTCAGGCTGCAGCTCAGATTTCACTTTCCAGGGCTCCTGTTGCTCCTGGAGGAGTTTGTTTACCTCCCCCACTGACCTCTCTCCCTCCTTTCAAGTCAGGATTCTGAACAGAAGCTCCTTTCCCTTCGAAAGCTTTACCTGGGTGTGTTTCCTGGGGATGGAGGAGTCGGGGGTGAATCGAAACCAGGCACCCAAGAAGTTTTGCTGTTGGTTTGAAGGGAACCAGGATTCCATTTGAAGTGAGCAGAGGAACAGTAATAGTCCAGCAGGGAATTCCATGAAGGGAATTTATGTGGAAGGGAATCGATTTCCTGCCTGTCCTTGACTCAGAGAGAATTCTTGCTGGTTTTGAAACAGCAGCCAATATCTGTGGGGTGAGTTCAGCTGTATTTGCCTCTTTTAGATGAAGAGACACAAAAGTTTCTTTTATTTCCCTGAAATCTGCTCTGAAGGTGGCACTGGAGCAGCCCATGGCTGGGGATATAAATCATCATTTGCATGGAGAGTCCTGGAGTGCCAGCACCAAAACTCCGGAGCTGCTCCGATGATAAATGAGGTCCATCTGGGGAGCTGGAGGAGCAAGTTAACATGTTTACCTCCCAAAATGCGTCCTGGATACAATTCCTCATTGCTGACTGGAGCGATTGGCCAGAGCATCATTTCTGCGTGTTTCTGTGCCTGCTGGAGCTCACATCCCATTGATTTCATTGCAGATTCTGTTTTATTCCGTCGTTCTGTTATCAGGCAAACATCACTAAAAAGATGAACATTTACAAACTCAGAGCACAAACCAGCACAAAAGCATCTGTCTTAAGTGGGAGAGAGTCGAATAATGTGCGTGACAACAACAAAAGAGATTTGTCTTGCTGAGAGCTGGGCTGACTCTCATTTGCTGTGTGGGAAATTATGGCAGATATTGTACTAACACTGCAGGGCTCTGCCTCGGATCAAGTCACAGGACACAAAAATAACCCTGGAGTTGTTACCAACAGCAGAACTCGGGAGACTTGAGCACACAGAGCAGGACAGGGGGAATGGCTTCAACCTGGGAGAGAGCAGATGGAATACTGGGAAGGAATTCTCCCCTGGGGAGTGGTGGGATGGAATTTCCAGAGAAGGTGTGGCTGCCCCACCCCTGGAAGTGTCCAAAGCCAGGTTGGGCAGGGCTTGGAGCAACCTGGGACAGTGGAAGGTGTCCAGGGGTTGGAACTGGTCCTTTCCAACCCAAACCATTCAGTGATTCTTGGATTTGCAGATGACACCAAGCTGGGTGCGAGTGTGGATCTGCCGGAGGGCAGGAGGGCTCTGCAGAGGGACCTGCACAGGCTGGATCCATGGGCAGAGTCCAGCAAGGTGAGGTTTAACAAGTCCAAGTGCCGGGTCCTGCACTTTGGCCACAACAACCCCGGCAGTGCCACAGGCTGGGGACAGAGGGGCTGGAGAGCAGCCAGGCAGAAAGGGACCTGCAGGGACTGATGGACAGCAGGCTGGACATGAGCCAGCCGTGTGCCCAGGTGGCCAGGAAGGCCAATGGCTCCTGGCCTGGATCAGGAATGGTGTGGCCAGCAGCAGCAGGGAGGTCACTGTCCCCTGTGCTCGGCACTGGTGAGGGCACAGCTCGAGTGCTGTGTCCAGCTCTGGCCCCTCAGTTTGGGAAGGACCCTGAGGGTGCAGAGGGGACAACGAGGCTGGAGAGGGGCTGGGAGCACAAACCCTGTGAGGAACGGCTGAGGGAGCTGGGGGTGCTCAGCCTGGAGAAAAGGACACTCAGGGCTGACCTCAGCACTCTCACAGCTCCTGAGAGGTGGCTGTGCTCAGCTGGGGCTGGGCTCTGTCTCCAGGAACTGACAGAACCAGAGGACACAGCCTGAAGCTGTGCCAGGGGAAGTTTAGGTTGGACATCGGGGAAAAAATTCTTCCCTGAAAGAGTGATTGGGCACTGGAATTGTCTGCTCAGGGAGATGCCGGAGTCACTGTCCCTGGAGGGTTTAAAAAAGCCTGGACTGGGTGCCATGGCTGGGTTGTTGAGGAGGTGTTGGGTCATAGGTTGGACCTGATGATCTCAAAGGGCTTTTCCAGCCTGGTTCATTCTGTGATTCTGTGGTTTTGAAAGTTATTTGAGTGGGAACTGGGGGAACCAGTCCTCAAATGTGGGAGCAGCTGCTCTGGGCAGGAGGGAGATGAGGGGTTCCCCCTGCAGAGTCATTAATTATTTATGTTCCAGTGCTTGTCATTAACGCTTGCTCTTGACTCGGGTTTCTCTTTAATCCAGATCAAAAACCCAAGTTCAAAACCTGCTCTGAGGGAATTTATTTAGACTTAAAAAGAATATGAAGCTACACAACAATTTTTTAGCAGTAACTTCGTGCTTTTCCCTTCTCCCGTCTTTTCCTGCTGCTCCTTGACCAGAATTTGTGGTCCTTCTCACAGCTCTGGGTTCAAGACTTGACCCCAGGGCTCTGTCATTGCTCTGTCCCCAAAGGCCACCCTGAAGCCACTCAAACCCATCTGGTAGAGGACACATTCCTTGTGCTCCTCGGCTCTGTGTGCAGTCCTGTGCACAGGACAAAAAGAGGTGTGAAATTCATGTTCTGTCAGGAAGATAATGATGAACATCCTGTTTTCCCAGCTCTGAACCAGGGCTCCAAGGCTGAGGCCAATGAATAACATGAATAAAATAAATAAATAAATAAGATATTATCTGAGCTGCTGCTCCTCTGTGGCAGCAGGGACTGCAGCCAAAGCTTCACCTCAGTCGAGTGAAGAGGCTAAAATCCTCGGGGATCTGGGGAGAGAGGCTGCAGGATTTAGCCCTCAGATATTTTAATTTTCTCAGTTGCTGCTTAAACAGAACTCTGGAGCACAGATCTGGTGGGTGTGGGTGGCTGTGAGGGGTTAAATCCCTTTGTGTCCTCTGTGGTCCCATTTCTTTTCCATCTTGGAGTTCTGCGTGTGTTCGTTTTTGATAACAGTTTGGTTCCATTAATTATATTAATTACGTCAGCCATCTTTAACAAACAAACAAACAAGTCAAGGGAAAGAAATGAGCCCAAAGCACCCCAAAGCTACTGGAGAATAAGGAGATGTTCCAGAGACAGAAACAGAACCACTTGAGCCCGACTTTCCTCAACCCTCCCAGTCCTTGGTGACCCAAGAACCCGCACAGGCACCCTGTCCCTCAGTGCTCGGGGGTTAAAACAGACAAATCACCCCAAAATGGCCCCCACAAAATTGTCATTTGTTACAAATGTCTAATTTATTATAGGTACAATTGGCACAGTTATGATTTTATGTTGCAGTTTATCATTGCAGGACTCTCAGCTGGTGGACGCTACAGAAGTCCAGGGTCTTTGCAAGCAGGAAGGTGGAGTGGAATTCCACGAGGGAAGAGGCAGAAGGTGTTGGGAAGATGGTTTTGTGCCAGTGCAGGCTCTGGTTTTAGTTCCTTCTCCCAGCCTGGGGGAGGAGAGCTGTTAAAAGAACACGAATTGTAAATTCCTGCTGAGAATACTGAGAATTCCTTTTCTCCTTAAGAAACAGGAGCAGGAAAAAGCCCAGAAGGGCCCCTCTGTAAATCTGAGCTAATGGGGAAGCTGCAATCCAGGAGCTGCAGATGTGCAGTTCCAGCCTGGGGATGGCGTTGGGAACACCATCATCATCACTCCTGCCAGAGTTTTCCCTGCTCACAGTTCTGTTCTAGTGGTGATGGGCAAAAGAAACCCTCAGACAGGTTTGGGAGAAATCTGTTTAGTACCATCCTCCAGCTCCATGGGCTGAGCTTTCCATATGTTCTGACTCAGGCAGGCTCTGGAAACGGGAAGAGGCTGTGAGAGGATTTATCACAGTTAATTGGGAATATCCAAGCTCGCAAAACACTGGAAATGTTGGGGTTTTGCTCCTGAATCTTCTTTAGGTCCAATATAATTTGGTTTTTACACCTCTTTTGTGTCACTGAGTGTTCAGGAGGAGGCACCGCTGCCCTGGAAGTGATTTATTTAATGCCATTTAATGGATTGCAAATTAATTGGTTTTTTTCCATGGGGTCTTGAGGTCCTTTTGAAGCCTGAAGTGAATCAAATCAGCTCTCAGAAATACCTTTCCCTCTTCACCCCCAGAGAAACCCATCTGAGCAGCGGCAGAGCAGGTTTCTATTCCGGCCTCTGCCTCCCAGGAAGAAAAAAGATCTGATGCTCAGCCGTGCTCCCTGGGAAGATCTGCAGAACGGGTGTCCCGTGGTGCCAGTGTGCTGCAGGATCAAAGGAATTTCCACACGGATCAAAGCACGAGGAAGTCCTGACCCCACGGTGCAGATGGAGGCTTTCAGCCCGCCTTAATTAATGATGGAGATAAAAGATGGGATGGGAGATCCATTTAAGCAACGGGAAGTAATTAGTCAGAGAAATCAGGGAGTGTCCTGAGCGGGAAGGGAGCCACAGGGATCATCAGGGTCAAGCGCCAATTAAACCAAAGGCGCTGACAAAAAGGTGTTGCCACAGCTGGAATTCTGGTTTAGGGAGGAGCCTTCTCTTTCTAGAGCAGTCGAAAAAGAAGTTAGGAAAATTCGGAATTCTGATGGCATCCAGAATGAAATGTGGTGGTTCAGGGAGTGCCTCCCAGCACTTGGAGATATCCAGTGGGAAAGGAAAAGTGTGTGTATTTTGCGACTGATAATGCCCAGTGGGTGTCTGGCCTTCTTCAAAAGGGCTAAAAATGTTTAAATTTGTTGAAAAAAAATTGCTGAGCTCCCTGAGCTGGCAGCCTGTAGTGCTGGTGTTCTCCCCAGGGTGTTGGGAAGCAGTGGCAGGGTATTCTGGGGCGCATCCCCAGCCCTGCAAGTCGGGAATTGCCATTTTCTAATTTTCCAGGCTGACTCAGGGATTGGGCAGGGGACAAAAGGAAAGCTGAGGTGTCACTGTCAGCCACAAACCTCTTACAGGGAGAATTTACGGGGAGGGAGAGGGAAACTCCCGGTCTCTGGAGCACCGAGTGCTGCAGTTTGATACCCGCCTTTCCCTGGCCAGTGCCAGGGCTTGGTTTGAATTCCAACCCTGCAAAGGAAATGTGTCCTGGAGTCTGTACAGATCCCTGACACTCGGTCCTCAGGGGGAAAAGCAACCTTGACTTTCCCAGATACTGGCTCTTATCCCTGACCACATCTGCCCTGTCTCAGGAGCTCCCATCGTCACAGTGTCGCCTGCTTTGAGCTGCTGAGGGTCTCTTCAGCACAAACCCTGAGAGGAAAGGGCTGGGGCGTAAGGAGTCAGGCTGCTGCAGTGACAGAACAGCTCTGCTGAACAGTGGATTCCCCCACCATTCCCAAAGGGAAGCATTTCCCCCTCTTCCATCTTTCCCTGTCACCGCTTTCAATGCTAAATCTTGTTTTGTTTAGGTAAAAAGCACTGTATTTGGGATTTTTAGACATGCATTAAACAATAGGGCCTTTAAAAGGAAGGGGTTAAATTACAGCTTCAGAATTGCTGGAATGTGGTTTTCCAGAGCAGCAGAACTCCTGAAGAATCCCTTCCCTTCCCTTCCCTTCCCTTCCCTTCCCTTCCCTTCCCTTCCCTTCCCTTCCCTGAGCAGGAAAAGAACTTGGGAGGATTTTACCTTCCTGAGAATTTGTTCCTGAATTGTCCCATCAGAGACTCTAAGTTTTAAAAATTCTGCCTCCTTCACAGTGTGGGGCAAGCCTGGGGGGTTTCCTTGCTCCTCAAACATCCCCTGCTCTCCCGAGGATCCTGGATATCTCCTGCCCCTCCTAAAATGTTTCTTTTTGTGCCTCAGATCTTGGGTTTGCTCCAGGAGTGTGTTCCCTGGGACTTTGGTGGGGTGGAAATGTTGTGGGGTTTTCCGACAGGGATTTCTCTTGGGTTACTGCCTCAGGGCACAAGGGACAAGACTTTGTCAGCTCCTGTCTCATGTTGCTGGGAAGATCATCCCCACTGCCAACAGCTGGGGCTCAGGATTTTCTAAAGTCAGGTTTATCAACCTTACCCTGGATTAAACGAACCTGAGTGTCCCAGCATTTGTTCACCACGGGGCTTCTAGAGCTGGAAAGCTTCCCTTGCCCAGGAAGGTGTCCCATGGCAGGGGCTGGAACGAGAGGATCTCTGAGGTCCCTTCCAACCTAAACCAGTCCATGATTCCATGAAATTCCTGTGCACAGACAGGGCTCCTGAGCCTTTGGAATAAGAGCCCCTAATTCCATCTGTTGTCCTGTCCACATTTCTGGAGTTAGGGCAACACCACAGGACAAGGAATCATCATCAGATCCCAGGTTTGGGTTGGGAAGGAAGGACCTCAAAGCCCACCCAGTGCCACCCCTGCCATGGCAGGGACATTTCCCGCTGTCCCAGGGGGCTCCAGCCTGGCCTTGGGCACTGCCAGGGATCCAGGGGCAGCCACAGCTGCTCTGGGAATTCCATCCCAGCCCCTCCCCACCCTCAGGGGAACAATTCCTTCCCAATCTCCCATCCATCCCTGCCCTCTGGCAGTGGGAGCCATTCCCTGTGTCCTGTCCCTCCATCCTTGTCCCCAGCCCCTCTCCAGCTCTCCTGGAGCCCCTCCAGGCCCTGCCAGGGGCTCTGAGCTCTCCCTGGATCCTCCTCTTCTCCAGCCTGCAGGACCCAGCCTTTGGAAGTCCCAGGGATGGGCCCAGAGCACAGGGCCCTGGGCTTTTGGACCTGTGGAAACCTGAACACACCGCGGGGCGCCTGTGCAGTCCCGCTTGGAGCTGGGAAATCAGGACAGGGAGTGCAGGAGGCAGAGCTGCCATTTCCTGCAGCCCTTCGAGCGCGACATACGCGATGCCTCGCGACGGAAAAGTGATCCCAACTGTTGTGTTGAATTTGTTCTGTTTCATAACTGCTCGTGGCTCCAGTGAAACCCATTTGCCAGCAGAGCTGAGCAGAGGGAGCAGGGAGGAGGAGAGGAGGCAAAGCGGCTCCGTGGAGCTGGAATTTGCATAATCAGGCAAAGCAGAATAAAATGCTTTGCGGCACGGCTCGTTTGCATAATGCCAGCCCAGGGGGGTGGCACTGGGGAGGGATGGGGAGGAACCCCGAGCTGGGGGGGTCCCGCTGCCCCAGAATCTGTTGGGATCCTGTTCCCAGCAGAAGCCATCAGCCAGGAGGTGAAACTGGAAGTGAAGTGTCCCAAAGATGGGTTTGTTTTTGCCATTGGTGTGCCCGCCTGAGGAGGGAGGGGAGAGCAGCTCTGCAGGAGAATGACTCTCAAATAATAAAAGTATTTGGGACTTTTGCATCTCTTATCGATGAGAAGCCCAGTCACTGAGCAGGGATGTGGGAGAGGCTCCCATCCATGGTTTTTTTAAGGAAAGAGGCATTTTTCCAGCTGGCTCGTTACTGGTTCATGACTTGGCCACACCCAGTGGTGGCTTGAAACATAAACTTTAAGAGATTTAGAGATTATAGAGGGGCTAAGATTTTAGTTAGAGATAAGCCTTACTAGAGTTAATTAAAATAAAGGGATTCTGTAAGTAGGCCTTGATGAAGTTAAGAGTTAGTAGTTAACTAATAATTGATTGCTTGTCAACACAATGTTTCGTTAGCTGGGTTTATAATGAAGAATACAGAAACTGACAAACAGCTTTTAGGAACATAAGACAATTGTGGGCCTCCTCTGTTCTGAAACCAATTGAAGACAGGGAATGGGAGTTCTACCGAGGTTCATTTGTCATATTTGCATTGAAAAGGTAGAAAGGTCAGAATGAGGAAGACTTCATTTACTTCCTCATTTTGGGACCCCTCCCTATGAAAGGGACCACCGACCCATTTCAAGGAACAAACTACGCATGCTTAATAGCTTTTGGAATGATTAGCATACGGAGCGAGGAATGGGATGTACCAAAATGATGAATATGTATTTGTGTTTTGGGTATTCAATTCTGGTGTGGATAAAAGGACTCTGTAGTCATTGGAAAGGTGCAGTGTGTATTTGGGAGCTGTCCCGGACGCTGCCCGGCGCCGCAATGAACATACATTTCTAACTTCAAACTGTTAGAGAGTTTTTGTCCGTCACAGTTGGGTCTCGGTGCTAGATCAATATCCAGATTTCTTTAATAAATCAGGCTCAGGACAGGTCCCTTGGCTGGAGGTGAGCAAGTGTGGCCCAGGTAGAGCTGCTCCAGTCCCAAACACCAAACTGGCTCCAGAACCAGAACCAGGGGCTGGAAAGCTCAGGATTTTATGTGGAAGAGGAACTGGATGGCACACAGAGTGTTGGTGCATCTCTGTAATGCTGATTCTTAGGAAAAAAGCCAACCCCCACTGAGCTGCATTTTCAGCAGGCCTTGCTCACCCAGAAATCAAAACAGAGCACCAAAAATACCATTTTTTAATTTGCATTTAATAATACAATATTTTTCTCTCTTGAAAGAATGTTTATTTATTCGAAAATAATGAGCTCCGGATTTGCAGCCTAAAGAGCTTACACCTCATGAAATTTTGAATATTTTCAATGTTGGAACAGAGAATAATTATGAAAAATAAAACCCCATCAAGAAAAAACCCATAATGCTGCAAAGAATTTGACTCAGCATCAATAATTTAGGCTCAGTATTGTATCTAGCCTGGTTGCTTTGTGGTATCCACATGTTCCTTGGAATATTCATTTTGTGGGATGAGGGGCTGGATTGGGATTATTGAAGACAACATTTAAAAATCAGGGCATTATTTTGGTACCTTCTGATTCTAAAGATGTTGAGGGGGAAAAACATCCCAAACAGTCTGAACATCTCAAATTGTCTGAACATCTCAAATTATCTGAGTATCCCGATTCATCTGAACATCCCAAATCATCTGAACATCACAAATAGTCTGAACATCACAAATGGTCTGAACATCCCAAATCATCTGAATATCCCAAGTCATCTGAACATCCAAAGTCATCTGAATATCCCAATTTATCTGAATATCCCAATTTATCTGAACATCCCAAATCATCTGAACATCACAAATGGTCTGAATGTCCCAAATCATCTGAACATCTCAATTTATCTGAATATCCCAAGTCATCTGAACATCCAAAGTCATCTGAACATCCCAATTTATCCGAACATCCCTCAGGGAAGGATGGCATCAATTAACTCAGAATTAACAGGTGAATTTTGCACGTCCCAAGGTTGTGAGAGCAACAGGGTCAAAAAATCAGGATCAAACAAACTCAGTCCTTTTTTATTCTCTTCTCTGCTCCTGCACTTTATTTGAACAACAAAAAAAAAAAAAAAAAAAAAAAAAAAAAAAAAAAAAAAAAACAACCAAAACAAAACAAACAAACAAACAAAAAAAACCATTAAACAAACTCTGAAGGTTTTTCCCCTGTCCTGCCACGGGTTACACGTGAAAAAAGCCCAGCTGCTTTCTAAGTGCCTCTGATACTTGGTGGAAGTTACTCTCTGAATCCACACAAATATTTGATTTTTCTCTTGAAAATATAAAAGTAATTGTCTATGTCATGTTCCTTTTTATTGCTGTTTGCTCACTGTGCAAATCTAGAAACTCATGATCATTTCACCAGGAAAAGCCCTTGGATTGGTAAGAAAGCCACGCTTCAGAGAGCTTCATCCACTTCACACTGGCAACAAGTGCCGGAGCGAGCGCTTCCCTTCCAGTCTGGAGATGCTGCTTGATAAAAGTCGTTTTACACAAGTTCTCCATTAATTTCCTACAGGGAGAATTTGGGCTTGCGTCCTTCACAAGCTCCGCTGTAACCTCGGAGAACATCTTGTTCCAGATGAATGTTTTAAGTTAACAAAGAGCCCGGGGATGGAAGAGCAGGGGGGCCCTGAGCTCCTCTCTGATCGGGAGGTTTGGGCTGTGGGAACACGGCCAGGCTGAGCTGCAGGTGGGAGCATGGGGTGGGCAGTGCGTGGGAAATCATGGAAAATCATGGAATTCCAGCATGGTTGGGGTTGGAAGGGACCTAAACGTCACCGAATTCCACCTCCATCCACGGGCAGGGACACTTCCCACCATCCCAGGTTTCTCCAAACCCTGTCCAGTCTGTCCTTGGACACTTCCAGGGATCCCAGGAGAGAGTGACTACAACAGTGGTTAATCCCAAAATTCAGAGTTTGTGTGTTTAAATACAGCCCATAAATTCCCCAAAGCCATTTAAATCAACAGAACTCCCAAATGTGAGGTTGCCACCGCTTGGTTTCATGTTTTGAGCATTTGGGGGCTCTCCCTCCACATTCTCAGGATTTTTCTGTGTGTCAGTGAAGGACCCGGAGCACTTGATGAGATGGGAGGAGGGTTTGGTGAGCTTTGAAGCAGCATTAACCTCTTGCATCTTTCCCACCTGTGAAAAGCAGCTGAAATGTGAGCACAGAATCTCTGCAACTGCAGAAAAAAAAAACCCAAAAAAAAAAAAAACCCAAAAAAAAAAAAAACCCAAAAAAACCCCAACAACAACAACAACAAAAAAACCCACAAAACAACAAACCAAAAAAAAAACCCCAAAAAAAAAACCAAAAAAAAACCTACCCAGGCTACAATTTCCTCTGACAGTGACATTGCCACCCTGATTTTTGAATTAAACTGGGAAAGCAGAAGTGAGTTTCAATGCAGAGCAGGTGTAAACCTGATTTCTGTTATTCCCATAATGGATTTAAAAGCTCTGTTATGAACATTCTGTTTCCACATCCAAAAGCTTGGACTTGCCAGCCTCCAGCTAATTAAACCCAATTAATACAATTCCCTTTTTGCATGGGAATAGCGAAGAGGATGGAAATAAAAGGTGGGGTTGATGTCAGTGGGAGAGGATCAGTTCCAGAAGGGTCAGAGATCCCACGTGGGAGTTCCATCTGGGGACTTCAGGAATCAAACAGATCGTTTTTATCGGGATTCCTTTATTTGTTCACTGGTGAATTGGATCAGATGAATAAATTCCAAGACACAGCCAGAAACTGCTGGTGGTGAACACGGAATTGCTCTGGGAAAAAAGGCAGGAAACCCAAAAAAAGCCCAGTTATGGCCCAACTGTGCAGATTTAGCTGCAATTATGTCACTTCTGGGCTCAACTGCAGGGGAAAATCAAAGAAAAATCTCATGTTTCCTTCCTTCTAGAGAAATAATGGAATGCAGATAGGAAAATGCAATTTATAGAGACGCTCACTTCAAAATGCTCTGAGGCAGATGTTGTCTGATTCGTGTTTATGCAACTACAGCAAGGAATTCTTTTGTCCAAATTGGAATTTTGTTGTTTGCTCCTTGTTTGAATCTGGCATAAACCAAGTGCTGGGGTATAAAATGATGCAGGGAAAAATGTTGTTCCCAAGGCAATGTCTGGGTTAGGATTTTTCAATGTCAGATTTTTTTTTTTTTTTTTTTTTTTTAAAGTTACATTTGAAAAGAGAATATTCTCTCAGAGCTTTAGTTTTTATCCCTTCTCAGAAGCTCCTGGTGAGCCCCTGATCTCCCATTTTATTGCAGCGAATTTCTGGAAAATAAAGAGAAAATCTCAGAGTGGGAGCAGCTCCCTGATCCCAAACCCCAGTGCCACACGGGAGAAGGGGGCAGGGAGGGTCCAGGAGCTCAGTGAGGAGGAGGAGCAGCTTCTGCAGCTCTGCTGGGGGATCGCCTCACGCGTGGCTGCTGGAAAATCAACGGAATTCATAACCCAGCACTGCATCCCCCAGATGTCCCCTGGTTCTCCCTTGGTTTTTCCTTAATTTTCCCTTGACTTCCCTTAATTTTCCCTTGATTTTTCCTTGATTTTCCCCTTCGTTTTTCCTTAATTTCTCCTTGATTTCCCCTTGATTTTCCCTTGAGTCTTCCCTGGTTTTTCCTTAATTTTGCCTTGATTTTTCCTTAATTTTCCCTTGATTTTCCCTTGCGTCTCCCTTGGTTTTTCCTTAATTTTCCCTTGATTTTTCCTTAATTTTTCCTTGATTTCCCCTTGATTTTCCCTTGGTTTCCCCTTGATTTTCCCTTGGTTTCCCCTTGATTTCCCCTTGATTTTTCCTTAATTTTTCCTTGGTTTTCCCTTGGTTTTTCCTTAATTTCTCCTTGATTTTCCCTTGCTTTTCCCTTGAGTCTCCCTTGGTTTTTCCTTAATTTTCCCTTGGTTTTCCCTTGGTTTTCCCTTCATTTCCCCTTGATTTCCCCCTGATTTCCCCCTGATTTCCCCCTGATTTCCCCCTGATTTCCCCTTTTGCCGTGGCTTTCCTGCGCCCTCGGATGCAGGCGTCCTGCAGCCGGAATCTGCTCGCTCTCCACACACTCAGCAGGTTCATTCCAGGCGGGAAAGTTTGGGATTTGCAGCTGTTCCAGCCAAGCACACCGGGCTGGAAAAGTTTCCTTGCAGGGTTTCTGCCCTCACCTGCCCCTGACCCCGCACACAAATCCCCACAGGGCCCCGCTTCGATGCTTTAATCTGATTTTGGCTCCCAGACTCCAGCTGGAGCCACGCAGCCCTTGGCAAAACAAGGATTTGAAGGAGATCCCATACAAGCATATCGGAGTTTGAAGGGGTGCAGAGGGGAGCAAAACCAAGTGGATTTAAATTTGCCTCTGGAAATGGAAGGGGATTGAGGTTTCACAAGGAGCTGTGTCCCGGAATCCACTCAGAGGGCTATCCAGAGGGAAAATGCCCAGGGAGATTCCTGACCTGGTTGCATTTATAGGCACAGGAGGCAGTGGAGCAAATACCTGCATTTAGCCAATATATTTATACATAAGATACAGGAATATATATATTATACACATGAAATTATATTTATATCACAGAGATATGAAATGATACCGATTCCAGCATATACCCTACATATTACATGGCATATTCTATGTTTAATATGCAAAATTGCAGGGGCAGGATTGCTGCGGGGGCCGTTGAAAGTCCAGTTTATGGATAAAGCACTCCTTCCTGTGGAAAAATGGGAATTAACGTGGAAATTCACTCCAGGACAGCTTGAAAGTCCAGTTTATGGACAAACCACTCCTTCCTGTGGAAAAATTGGGAATTAACGTGGAAATTCCCTCCAGGACAGCTTCCCTGGCATCCCACAGGTGCCAGAGGGAGCTGAGGGGGACAAGGACCCCAAACCCATGGAAATCTGTGCCACTCGTGGTGTGGCACAGGGACAGCCTGAGCTGTGGGAATTTGTGCCACTCGTGGGGTGGCACAGGGACAGCCTGAGCTTCTGTGAGGTTGTGCCACTCCTGGTGTGGCACAGGGACATCCTGAGCTCCTGTGAGTTTGTGCCACTCGTGGGGTGACACAGGGACATCCTGAGCTCCTGTGAGTTTGTGCCACTCGTGGGGTGGCACAGGGACAGCCTGAGCTCCCAGAGCTTTGTGCCACTCCTGGTGTGGCACAGGGACAGCCTGAGCTCCTGTGAGTTTGTGCCACTCGTGGTGTGGCACATGGACATCCTGAGCTCCTGTGAGTTTGTGCCACTCCCAGGAATTGTTGCTGATTCCTCAGAGGCACCAAAGAAGCTGAGGAGATAATTCCCTGTGAGTGATCAGGGAATGGGATTGCAGGAATCTTTCTGACTTCTTCAAAACCCTTCATCAAAGAGGATTTTTTTTTTCCTTTCCTCATGAAGTTATTTAAATAAATTACCTGGAGCTTTTTAGGCAGGGCCCGAAGTTGTGTCTGGCTTCAGACAGAGGCAGTGCCTGGGGGGAAATAATCTGATTATTGAAGTTAATTCTTTCTACTCCCTTGCCCCAGTTTGTGCCCAGTTGTGCCAGTGCTGGAGCATTTGTCCCTTCAGGGAGGGCTGGCAGTGATCCCTTCTCATCCCCCTGGAACACAGGAACAGCAGGAGGGGCAGTGTCTGGGGGTAAAACCAGCTGTGGCTTCCCAAAATTAAAAAAAAAAAAAAAAAAAATAAAATAAAATGAAAGGGAGTTGTTGTGTGTGACTGGAGCTCAGGCGTGGATTTGGAATGAGGGAATTTGCTCGTTTCCAGCCCAGCACACAAAGCCATTCCCAGTCAGCAATAAATGAAATATGAGGCTTTGCTGTACCTTCGGCTGCCACGGCGGCTCAGCACTGGGAACAGCTCCCGCTCCTGGCCTGTGGAATATTTAACAAATTCCATATGGCAATTGTGTTCAATCATTTAGACAACAACACTGAGGGGGGATGAAGTCCAGACAGCTCCATAAAGGCTTTGCATGCTCTGATTTGCTTTAAAAATGAGAATTTGTCAGGTCTCACACAAACGGGACGTCAGCTCCTGGGCTGACAGGAAACTTGGGACGCTCTGGATTAAGGACAGCTCCCTGCTCATCAAGGAGGGCAGGAAAAGCATCCCAGAGAGCTCAAATTTCACTTCAAAGCCCAAAGAAAAATGGAACCTTTCGAGGAGCTGACAGGAAGCATTTAAAACAAAAGCTTTCTGTGGGGTTTTTTTCAGCTTATGTAACATAAAGTCATTCCTTGGAGCTCATGACTCTGAGATAGCTTCGAGATCCAGAGCACCAGGGAGTAAAAGGAATGTATTTCAAAGAGCAGCTTAATGAGGATATTTGGGGTTATTATTCAAAGAGGTCTGGGTTTTTGGTGGGGATGCAAAATCTTAAGCTCAAGGACGTAAACTGAGTTACCAAGCCTGAAGTCCGGGAGGTCAGGATGTGTCACAGAAGCATAAGAACCAGTAAATTTTAACCCAAACCCGTTTCTAACCCACTTCAGGTGTGTTTTGTGCTGGGTGTGGCTTCTCAACCGTGGTTTACAGAAGCACAACTCTGGGTTGAGTTTCAGTTCCATTTTCTCCCTGCTCCCTTCTCTGCACTTCTTCCACCTTCCCTGCTGACAAACTGGAGATGAAATGGGCTGAAACAAAGCGTTTTAAATCGACGTAGCAGTGAACAGCTGAGTTAAAAGGGAATTATTCGAGGGTTAACGTGGTTTAACCAGCCCTGGTGCCTCACTCACCTGGACCGGGCTCACCTGGCAGGTTTGGCACAGGCAGGACCTACAGAAATAATCACAATGATCACTCCCATCCATCCGCTGCCTCTTTTGAAACGTTTTAACACCACGTCAATGCCTTTAACCCAAGGATTTGAAAATACTAATGCTAACAGTAAATAACTATAAAATAATTAAATAAGTGACCAAAGACAGACTGGGGGAGCTCCCAAAACTCTGAGTCCCAAAGTGCAGCTTTTTAAATTCTTTCTGATTCTGAGCTCGCCTTGCTCTCCCTGCCCTGGTGCAGCCCCCCAGGGCAGAGTTTCTCTGGGAATGTCTGGGAATCGCTGAGCTGGATTAACTCCTCAGCTCCCGAGAGCTGCGAAAGGAGGGGTTTTCAGGCATAAACAGAAGTGCGGGCTCTGAGGGGCAGTGGCTGTAAATGCAATTTTAAACTGCTCCCAGGTGAGGACAAAAGTGCAGTAGGAGGCTCCTGGAAAAGCAGGAGGTCACCACGAGCCCTTCCAAAAATCACCTTTACCAGGGCACAGGTTCTGCTCAGTTCTGCTCTTCCCACAACATGTTTTTGCTGCTTTCTCATCATCTGGTGACTCCCAGCTGAACTGGACCAGTCTCCTCTCAGTTTTTGCTCAGTGCTGACTCTGCTCCTGGAGGAGAAATCCTGAGATCCCTCTCCACCCGCAGCAGCATTGAACTTTCTAGAACAAACTGTGCCAAAGGGTTGGTGGGCAAGCCAGAGACTGGAAAAAACCTGCATTTGGCTCGGACTGGGCACAGTCTCCCTCTTCTCTGCCAGTAAATCAAAGAGCTTTTGTCAATAATTGTACAGCACTGTGGAATAAAATAAGTGCATTTTTGCAGTCTTAGTTGCTTATGACAATGCTGGGGTAAAGAAAAGGCTTAATTTGGGTTCCAGATACAAAATGGGAGAAGCCAACACGTCGTTTTCGCCGCGGGTTGCAGAACAAGGAGGAGCAGCAACGCCACTTTGGGTGGAAGAGTGTCCAGCTGGGAACGTGGCTGCCCTCTGCCCCTTGTCCCCTCCTCGCTCCTGCAGCTCTGCCTGCTGCCCACTTGGACCAGGGACAGCACGGAGGGAGCAGCCACAGCCAAGCCAGGGAGCTTTAGGTCAGGTCGTAGGGAAAGGTTTGTCACAGGAAGGACTGTAAAGCATTGGAAGTGGTGAGTCCCCTTCCCTGGAATTGTTCAGAACCCGCGTGGATTTGGGGACGTGGTTGAGTGGCGGCCGTGATGGTGCTGGGCCGGTGGGTGTGATCATCTCAGAGGGATTTTCCAGCTTCGTTTCCATGGCTGTGTGCTGGGATTGCTCCTCCTCAGGGAGCCCTGGGGTACCTGAAGCCGGGATTTCGTCGAGTCCCAACCTGGCACCTCAGTTTTTACATTATTTTGTTCCCAGTCCTGCTGTGGGCCCATGAAGCCCCCAGCACTGCAATCCTCAGCTCCTCAGGGCTGCCAAAGCTCTGTCACACAGCTCAGAACTGCTCTGTCTGCAGGTTCCAAGCATTTAATGGAAATAATTATTACTGGTGGTGAGGCCCAGAGAGCTTTGCAGGGAAGGGCTTGATAATTCTCTTTCCTTATGAAGAAGAGTCCAAGACACAGGCAGGAAATGGCCCAAATTCGATTGCTGCCCACTTACAACCAGAAACACGCCCAGAATTGTTAAAGAGTTGGCTTGAGCGCCTTGCACTTAAGGAAATGACTGGGTCTGTCTGGGACAAACCCTGACCAGTTTCCTGAGTTCATTACCCAGCCAAGCAGGAGCGAGGGTGGGCAGGAGATCTCTGCAGCCAGGCCTTGGAACTCGTGGTTCATTGCCAAGGGCCTGGGTGCAGGGCCCTGCAGGGAGCTGCCAGCCACAGCTCGGAGCAGGCCGAAAGAGAGAGCTGAAAGAGCAAGAGGGCAGGAGAGCACGAGAGAGAAGTTCTCGTTACAATACAGCAAATCTTCTTCTGTGCTGAACATTTCAATTTTCACCAACTAATCAGGCACAAGATACGAACCTTACAGCATTTACATACAGCCTGTGAGAATCATGACATTACCATGTTACATCCAAACTACTCTTTGGACCCCTTCTGCCAAGCTGGCAGGGTCTGCTCTGCCCCTTGGAGCTGTCTGCAAGCAGAGGGTGTTGTTTAACCAAAAGGGGATTGCCTTCAGCCGGCCATGCCATTGTTTTCCAGTTGTTCAGTAGCCAAGGCTTGCTATCTCAAAGCTTGCTTTCATTTCAATCTTGCTTATAGTTCCTATATTCTCAAAATCTTTTGCCAGGCAATCATATTTATAAGGCTTTCCTGCTTCATCTTCCCCAAAAGTGCTCAATTTTATATTGTGGGGTTTGGCTGTTCAGGCCAATTCTGCCCTTGGGATAAGGTGTGAAGAGAAAGCATGAAAACAACAATTAGTATAAAAATAATACCAATAATAACAACAAAACAACAACAGGAATCTGGGTTTGCTGTGTTTATGTCATGGCTGGGTCTGTCCCCTTGCGCCTCTGGACATCTGTAGCATCACAAATTCTTCGGGAGCATCGGCAGCAACGTGCCTGGTGTGGAAGGAGAAGAATCCCAGAGAACTGGGGAAAACTGCTGTGTTTTGAAACTGCATTGGAAAATTTATTGTGGATTCTCGAAAAGTCAGGGAGGAATACAAGTGGTCCAAGACTGGTTGGAAATGTTGAGTAGTGTTGGAATTACCTCCCTCATTAACGATACCTGCGCTTTGGGATTCACGCCTGCACTGCTCCAGAGCTCCTGTGCTCCTCTCTGGTGTTCAGACTCATTTTCTCTACTCTGACCCCAGACCTTAAAGTCAAGTCCAAGAGCTCAGAGCCAGTCCTCTCCCGAATTTTTTGGGCAAGAGCTCACTCCAGGGAAAGCCAAGCAGTTTGTGTCACGCTAAATGTCACTGCCAGAAGAGGAACTCACACACCCCCTGGAAATACAGATTTTTATCAATCACTCAGCTGGGGATGAAAAGCCTGGAGTTCTTCCTGAGGGGTGTGAAACTCATGGAGTTCCTCAAAATGTACGGCTGGGATGCACGGAACGGAGTGGTGTAGAATGGAACCATGGAACTCCAGAGTGGTTTGGGTTGGAGGGGCCTTAAATCCCATCCAGTGCCAGCCCTGCCATGGGCACGAGCACCTCCCACTGAAGAACCTTCCAGTGCCCCCAGGCTCCAGGGGTGTCGATTGGATCCATTAAATAAATGTTTGCAGGGCTCTGAGCCAGGACTCCTGGATGGATGTGGGAAAATACAACAGTAATTTGTACTCACCGTGACGCTGGCAACAGAAATAAGGTAAAACACCCGAACAAAAGCCGGTTTTGAGCCCCAGAGGAATTGCTGGTTTTGGGCTCTCAAAAATACCGCCCCGACACACTCCGAGGGCAAGCACTGAGCTGTTCACTTATTACAGAGCGTTAGTCACTCCAGCACACCTCCAACCTCGCTTTTTGTTCTTTTCATTTCTTCTGCACAAGCTTATTTTTAGAGGGCTGCACTCAGATTCCTGCGCAGCAATGCAGCCTAAAATACCAGCCTTTAAATTAATTCTATTTCCCCCCAGCCCCCCCCTTCTCCAGCAAAACAACTAAAATTACACTGCCTGGCGAATCCCAGGCTCTGCCTCTCCCCGCCCTCTGCTTTTCATGGAGGAAAAATCTCTGCAGTCCACGTGCAGTGGCTCGGCCGAGCCAATTCCACCTGATGGCGTTGGAAAAGTCTCTGTGGCTCCCATTTCTACTAAGCTCCCAAGTTTGGGAACAATTCCTCCGGATGAATGGCTGGAAACGTGAGGAGGATCTGAAGGGCTTCAGTCCTGGAGGTTAAGGCTGGCTGGGGTCTCTTGTGGTGGCCCCAGTTCTGGGGAGTTCTGAGCATCTTTTCCACCGGGTTTTGGAGATCTCTGGGTGTTCTCTGCTGGTGCAGCTCTTTGGAAACTCTCCTGAGCTCCCTGCAGTTGAAACCCGCGATTAAATGTGGTGTTAATCAGTCGCCAATCACGCTAATTATGGATAAATTTGAAGCTGGGAAATGCCAGGATAAGCCAAAGGCCAAGACCAGCAGCAGGCGGTTGGAGATGTGCGCTGGTCTCTCTCCTGATACTCATTCAGACCGCAGCACTCTGAGTTCCCAGAGGAGGATCCAGTCTCTTGAGCTCTGGGCAGACACGGAGGCACAATCCTGTTTTTCCTGAATTGTGTGCTGGAAACACTTCATGCTCCCAAACAGACAGAAAACCCGAGATTTTAACCCCGAATTTCTGCAAGAACCTTCTTAGGAGAGGCTCTGTTTGTCCTGGGAATATTTCCCTGTGTCAGCTCACTCTGCACTTCAATATGAAACAATAAAATTGGTTTTTTTCAGGCTGTGGCTGCAACACAAACCTGTCCTGGGACAGAGCCAGGGGCTCTGTCAGGATTTGGGGTGTGGAAGAGCACCCAGAGAGTCACCAAAGGGGTTACTGGGTACCCACCCCTGGGACATCACTGAAATTCCTGCAGTGTCTCTTTGGATGTCATAACAGGTTAAAACCAGTTTCCTGCTCACTTTTAGACGTTGTCCAGGGAAAGTTATGGCCTGATCCAAGGAAGTTCTTTGTTCCTCTGCCCTGTTCTGTGCAGGATTACTTATCCTGGATCGTATCCCACCATCCCATATCACTTTTTTTCCCCCTGAGGTTCTGTAGGCCCCACTCTCCATCATTCCTTGTCTCAGCTTTAATGA
This sequence comes from Vidua macroura, assembly GCF_024509145.1. Lineage (NCBI taxonomy): Eukaryota > Metazoa > Chordata > Aves > Passeriformes > Viduidae > Vidua > Vidua macroura. Next base: position 5,730,009 of record NC_071598.1, on the reverse strand, counting down.
TGGGTGATTTAGTATCAATTAATCATTGATGATTTAATACCTTGCTTGGCTAACTGGCATTGTTCCATCCTTCACCCTTGAGTGGTTTGATTGACCCTGAGGAGCATTTAGATAGGGCAGGTGGCAGTGACAGGGCAGTTGGCAGGAGGAGGACCTGCGCTGAAATGTTTGCTGGGCACTCTGAGCCACGTGGGAGTGCTGGAATGAGATCCCTGGGCCACTCCGAGCTCTGATCCCGTGGGTGGATGTGATCAGGCCCTCAGGCCAGGAAAAGTCACCTCCTGATGTTCATGTCAAGAAGGAACCAGCGCCTGCAGCTGCCCAGGAGCCACCTTTGCAAAGCCAGGGCCTCCTCACCTGGCCTGTTTCCCGTGGGTTCCGTGGCCAGGTGACAATCCTGATGAACTTCCCTCTGCCACTCCCTGCTCCGTGTCACAAGTTCCAGCCCCTTGATTAAGCACTGATGGCTTTCTGTGAACCCACTCTCAAGGAATTAATCCTTTTTAAAAAAATCCCTAAAAATCACCAAGGTTAATTCCTCCCCTTTCCCAGCTGGTTCACTGCTGAGACCAAGAGGTCAAGGCAGAATCCACCACTTTATTTTTTCCCATTGTGGAGCTAAGAGTGGATCCTACACGAATTATCTCTGTGTTATCTCTATGTCTGATATTTCTCCAGTGAGTTATCTCTGCATCATGATGCTTTTAGGTTTTCCTACAGAATAACTCTGGTATTATGTGGTGTCACCGTATGAGTTTACTTGAAAGAAGCTGATTTATATCCTTCATTTATCAATTTATCCTCCCTTTCCAGCTCCATCATCATTTACCCAGGTGCTGGGAGTGCAATCCAACACCTCTGAGCACAGGAGATGCTCTGGAGGGGCTGGGGCTGCTTGAATTCCTTCCTGAGGTGAATGGGTGCTGTGGGGCTGGGTGTGAACGTGGGAGGCTCTGCCAGACTCCGGGCCCCCTTTGCAATAATTAAGTAGGTCACTGCCAGAGAAGGCAAAGAGTTTTTTGGGTGTTGAAAGGATGTAAAGTGAAGGAGATGGAACCAGCTATCCGTGCTCCTCTCTGGCACAACCGAGGCAGGATCCAGGCAGCTCCCGAGCTCCCTGATTGCCAGAATGGCACTGGAGAGAGTCATGGTGCCACTGGAGAGAGTCATGGTGCCACTGGAGAGAGGCACTGGTGCCACTGGAGAGAGTCATGGTGCCACTGGAAAGGGGCACTGGTGCCACTGGAATTTTTGCCTGGTGTGGCCTCAGACAGAGCAGTGATCCCGAGCTGTCAGGGGAGGGAGCAGGGCTGGGCTGCTCTGCCTTCCTGCATCCTACACATCCCAGCCCAGCTCCCAGGGGCTCCCGGTTCTCCAGGGCAGCTGGGACAGGTTTATTGTCAGCTCTGACAGTGCTCCCTGGAATGAGGGCTGGCTGCAGCCAGCACAGCGTTCCAAGTGCCATCCCTCCTCCTCGGGACGGATGGGTGATGGAATTCAGGGATCCGGGGTGTCTGAGCCCCTGACCTCCCCCATAATGGAAATAATGGATATTTCTGATATTCCTTCAGAAACCCTTCTCCTCAGGGACCTGGGGAGTCTGAGCCCCTGACCTCCCCCAGGTGATGATATTCCTTCAGAAACCCTTCTCTTCAGGGATCCGGGGTGTCTGAGCCCCTGATCCCACATGGGTGATGATATTCCTTCAGAAACCCTTCTGAAGTGGGGATAATAATGATTATTTTGGCCGTGAAGTGCTGTGACAGTGACAGTGACAGTGGCCGTCCTTGTGCCTCGGAGCTGGGAGAGAATTCCCACCCCTCTCATCAGGGCAGGCTCAGACAGGCAGCTGAACTTTAGGAGGAGACATTCCATCACCCCAGGGCTCAGCTGGTGGCAGGTGCAGGTGGCTGGATGTGCCAGGGAGTGGAGTGGGACAGCTCTGAGAACATGGCGAGATGGGATCATGGGGCAGAGGGAAAAGAGCACCCAATTAAAGAGGATTCTCCAATTAAAGCCCAGCCTGGGATGTGAAACCCTGCTCATGCTCCCCAGGAATATCAGATGCCATTGGGCTCCACCATGTGTTCCTTTTTTTTTTTTTTTTTTTCCCTTGGTTTTTTTCCCCTCCCAAAGCCTGCTGCCTGGTAACGGCAGTATTTTTGGGACTGATTCTTTTGCTAATTGCTCACCAGAAATAGCACCTAAGTTTGGCAGAGCTTTCAGGAGAAGAATGAAGGCTTTTCGGGGTGGGGGAGAAAACTCAGATATGCATAAAACTTGCACAAAAACCTGGTTTGTTCGTCTCGCTGAAAATTCCCTGCTCAGACAGGGAATGTGCAGGGAACGCGATGCTGACGAGAGGGAAAGGGCCCGGAAAAGTCGGGATGGTTTAAGGAGGTTAAAGTTCCAGCAATCCTCTCTTCTCCCTTAAAGAGGAGTTGGGGTGGGAGGCAGGGGCTCTGCAGGAGCTGGTGGCGGGTGGGTCTCGCCTGGGAAGCTCCCAGGGATGTTTGTGCTCCTGCTGGGAACGCCAGGCTGGGAGGGCGAGGCACGGAGAGTGAAGGAGGCAGCAAAGAGGGAGGGGAGGCTTGGAATGTCCCCCCCTGTTTCAGAACTGCTGCGCGGGGGTGAAGGGGCCTGAGGAGGGGCTGGCCTGGGCCGTGGGGCTCGTTTCATCCAGAGCCACGGCGGGGGACTCCGGGCACGGGAAATGTGGGATTTCTGCGCTTGCTGGAGCTGCTGCAGGACCAGCAGCTCCTGCTGGAAGCGGGGATGTTCCTCGCTCCACATCCTGCCTGTCCTGCTTCGGGAGGGGACGCTAGGAGCTGCAGAGCTGTAAGGGAAGGGTCCCTTTTTTGGGAAGGAATTAACCCTGGCAGGGTGGGGAGGGGCTGGGATGGAATTCCCAGAGCAGCTGTGGCTGCCCCTGGATCCCTGGCAGTGCCCAAGGCCAGGCTGGAGCAGCCTGGGACAGTGGGAGGGGTCCCTGCCATGGCAGGGGTGGCACTGGGTGGGCTTTGAGGTCCCTCCCCACCCAAACCACTGCAGGATCCCATAATTCTATAAACTATTGACCTGCACCTGTTTCTTTCTTTGTGTGAAAAACAAAAGCAGTCATTATTCAGGGACCAAATCCCAGAGGTTTTCCTGGTGCTGGGGAGCAGCCTCTCCTGCTTTTCCTCACTGATTCCTGTAGTTAAATGAGCTGCAGCATTAAAACGTCGATGCTTTCAGGACTCCCTGGTGGCCACCAGTCCTTCCAGGCCATGGGAAGTGACAGCAGTGCTGGAACCCCTGGAATGCTGGAGGTGGACACAGCAGCACCTGTTGTTGGCTGCTCCTGGAAATAGATGGGATTAAACCTCCAGGCTTTTGTGTGAGCCCATCACTCAGCAGGGAATGCTATAATTATTTTGTACTGGAGGCTGATATAAAATGTGGCCATTTTTATTTTTTTCTGACTCACATATTTTTTATGGCAACTGCAGAAAAAAGAAAGCAGATAATGCCCAGAGAGGGCAAGCTGGAAATGAACCAGCTCAACGCTGGAGCAGCTGAAAATGAACATTTAAAGTAAAAATCAGGAGGAAAAGGAACAACTGGAGTTCTTTTTGTGCCGCGTTGTGCCTGAGAACAAATCAAAAGACCACAGAATTTGTCCAAGGGTCCCCTAATTAGCATGGCATCAAGTGGCACAGCTCACTCTTGAAGCCTTTTCTCATGTTAATTTTTTCCCCCTTAAGGTATTTTTTTCATCTCTGGATGGGTTTTTCGAGGGAAACTGGGATTATCCTGAGTGCCTCTCTTAGCGTGGCATGTTCCTGTTGGCAGCTCTTTGGATGGTGCTAATCCACCTCAGCAGCTGCTTTATTATTTCAGGCTGCTTTGAGGGTTAAATTTCCTCATTCGTGTGTTTTTTTTGTTATTTGTTGGACAATTAAAGCCTCCAGAGAACAAGAACTCCTGGAATTATATGCTGGACACAACTGGAGAGTCCCTGTTTGGGAGGATTTGGAATTGCAGCCAGCCAGGAAACTCAAACGATGAGAAAAGCAAGGGAGGTTTTCCATAGATTTCCCCTTTTCCTCCACCCTGCATTGACATCCCTAATCCTCAAAGAAAAAAAAAAAAAAAAATAAATAAAGGGATTTTAAAGTGAAGGGGAAAAAAACCCACAAAACAACCAAATCCTGATATATTTTCCTGAAGCATCTGCTGTGTCTTCCAGCCCAGAAGAAAAACCCGTACTGGGAGAGGGAGATGGATTTTGAAGCAGCAACAGGGAAATATGTTAAGGATTTTTAATTTAAAACTGTAGATTTTTATATTATTTGACCTTTTTTTTTTTTTAAATCTGAAGAGGTAAAACCCCAAATAAGACGACCAAACAAATAAAAAAATCATGAGGGGGTGGCTCCTGAACGTGCATGGAGTGGTGCTCGTCAGGTTATCTTCCGTGCACGTGGTCTGTGCAGATCTGATGGGGTTTTTCTGGTTTACAGAGTTTCTGCTGCAGATTGGCCTTTGAAACTTCCCGGGCTTTCCAGCAGGTCCAGGATCCCCGCGAGCATCTGCTCAGGGCTGCTCTCATTTCACGAGAAGGAGTTTGGCGCAAATATGACTGGGATGAGGAAAATTGAAAATGGAAAATCCTGTCTTGTCCCTGTGGTTTGGAAAGGGCCATCAGGTGGGGATGGTGTTAATTTTTTTGTTAATCTCTAATTAAGGAGGGCTGGAATTAGGTTATGTCCTTGGAATAATTGTGATGATCTTGACTCTGAAGTCTGATTTTTCTTGAAAGATTGGATATAATGGCAAGCCTGGTGATAAATCCTGCAAAAAATCCATGAATCCCAAAGGGCTGCTGCAGGTTGTGCCGCAGCTCTGAGCACCTCTGATGCCTTTTGGGACTACCTAAAAGCAGTCAGACAAAATTAAGGGAATAAAAATCATTTTTATTTACTGAAGGGCCTTCAGGTGCATTTAGGGCAGACAAAGCCCCCCAGGGGCTACACCCAAAAATGGACGGCGGCTCACGGGTTTCACACCATCTTGGGGCAGACTGATGAATTTTGGGGTGTTTACCCCAATCCCTGACTCCAAAGTGGGAAAAATCCCTTGGAAGGAGCCGTGTAGGCACTGGTTTTAATCCAGTTTCAGCTGGAAAATTGCAGGTGGCGGATTTGGGGTGGAAAGCAGCGACCTGGGCGCCCCAGGATCCCTGTGCTGCCGTGGTTTGTGGCTGTGCTGGGAGCAGTGCAGACTGTGCTGAGTTCAGTTACCATGGAAATGGAGGCTCCACGAGGAGGGTCCACTGGAGACAGGAAACATGGGAAAATTGGGTTGTTGTGGTGGAAAACACTGGGTTTGTGCAGCAGCTCCAGGTGGATTTGGAAAGGCACCGGTATATTTGCCTTTTTTATTATTATTATTCTGGTGACACCAGCACCTGCAGTGGCAGAAGCTGTAGAAACAGAGATCAAAGAGGTGGCCCTGACCCAAAAAAAAAACCAAAATGGACAAATTTGTGTCTCCCTGCACAAATACTCCCCTCAAATGATCCCGTCTGGTTACTGAACCCGTCCAACACGAGAACAAACACGGACAGAGGAGCGAACTGAGGATAAAACGGTGAGCAGAAGGTGAGGAACAGGCAGGGTTTTACCCAAATAGAGACTTGGAAAGAGGAGGAGCATTCAAATCTTCTGCTGTGGTTCATTAACACGTGGCTGGGACAATTAAAGGTGCCCCTCTGAGTAATGAGTCATGAGAAGTGTAAATCTATGGAAAAACTGCTTTTCTCATAATTTGAGTTTCCTGGCTGGCTGCAATTCCAAATCCTCCTGAACGGGGACTCTCCAGTTGTGTCCAGGATATAATTCCAGGAGTTCTTGTTCTCTGGAGGCTTTAATTGTCCAACAAATAACCACAAAAACACACGAATGAGGAAATTTAACCCTCAAAGCAGCCTGGTTGGACAGGTGCATCAAATCCCACCAGAATTCCCAGCAAAGGACAGAAATTGCTCTGGACGGGTGTTTTCTGCACTTGGAGCTGATAGTTGGGATGTCCTGGGAATTCCAGGGTTTGGATTGTTGGAATGCCCTGGGATGGCACTGGGAATTCCCAGGGTTTGGATTGTTGGAATGCCCTGCAGTGGCACTGGGAATTCCCAGGGTTTGGATTGCTGGAATGCCCTGCAGTGGCACTGGGAATTCCAGGGTTTGGATTGCTGGAATGCCCTGCAGTGGCACTGGGAATTCCAGGGTTTGGATTGCTGGAATGCCCTGCAGTGGCACTGGGAATTCCAGGGTTTGGATTGCTGGAATGCCCTGCAGTGGCACTGGGAATTCCAGGGTTTGGATTGTTGGAATGCCCTGCAGTGGCACTGGGAATTCCCAGGGTTTGGATTGCTGGAATGCCCTGGGATGGCACTGGGAATTCCCAGGGTTTGGATTGCTGGAATGCCCTGGGATGGCACTGGGAATTCCAGGGTTTGGATTGTTGGAATGCCCTGCAGTGGCACTGGGAATTCCCAGGGTTTGGATTGCTGGAATGCCCTGCAGTGCCACTGGGAATTCCCAGGGTTTGGATTGCTGGAATGCCCTGCAGTGGCACTGGGAATTCCAGGGTTTGGATTGCTGGAATGCCCTGGGATGGCACTGGGAATTCCAGGGTTTGGATTGCTGGAATGCCCTGCAGTGGCACTGGGAATTCCCAGGGTTTGGATTGCTGGAATGCCCTGGGATGGCACTGGGAATTCCAGGGTTTGGATTGCTGGAATGCCCTGCAGTGGCACTGGGAATTCCAGGGTTTGGATTGTTGGAATGCCCTGCGATGGCACTGGGAATACCCAGGGTTTGGATTGTTGGAATGCCCTGCGATGGCACTGGGAATTCCAGGGTTTGGATTGCTGGAATGCCCTGGGATGGCACTGGGAATTCCCAGGGTTTGCCAATCCCTTCTCCATTCATTTGGGTTGGGGCTGTCGGGGCAGGAGAAGCATCCCAGAAAAAAGTGACCTTTCCCTTCCCAAACTCCTGAATTTTATTAAAAACAGCCCAAACCCCCTCTAGATCTTTGCCTGTTGACACGGGATGGAGTTAGAGATCCCCAAACTCCCCCTGCAAAGGGAAAAACCATGGAATATTTCCCGAGCTGAGCATTTCCTGCAGCACTCGGCACTTCAGAGCAACTTCACCATTTTCGTAGCCTTTTGTTCATTTGCTCCTTTTAAAGTGCAGATTCCAGGTTGTTTGTTGCTGTTAAGAGACACCTCGGTGCCTAACAATGGCAATATTTTTCCATCCTGGGAGTGCCCTAATGAAAGAAGCAGCGGCTCGGCGCTGTGCCGGCCTCACTGCTGGGGCAGCGGAATGGGAACCCCCACGGGAAACGGGATTTTACCAAAGCTGTCTGCTTTGAGCGGCGAGGGGAGATGAGAAGGCTCATTCTGAAAGGGCTGATCTGAGGTGGAGCACGAGGAGCTGCCTGCTGCTTCCCAGGCTCTGACCGTGCCACTCTGACCGCGGGGATGGGGCTGCGCTGGCTCCGCGAGAGGACAGGGAGCACCTCCGGGGCAGGGGGCTGCCGTGGAGCCCATGCTGCTCCGGATTCCCTTTTTCTGTCCCCCATGGAGGAGAAACTGCCCTGGGACAGAAAAAAAAAAAAGTGGCACCAATTCGGAGATGAGAATATTTTCCCTTGTAGGAGGATATGAAGTGTTCTGGCTGGAAACCAGAGTCGGCACCTTGGGAGCAGAGGAGGTGGAATATTAGCAGAAAAGTGTTTTCTTAACAAATGAGGGGATATTTAATTCATATTTTGTGTTGTTTCTGTTGCGGTTTTGTGTTTGAGCCAGCTGGACAAAGTGAAGTGGGATGAAATCCTTGCACAGCAGTTGGAATGAGGCTGGGATGGAATTCCCAGAGCAGCTGTGGCTGCCCCTGGATCCCTGGCAGTGCCCAAGGCCAGGATGGAGCCCCCTGGGACAGTGGGAGGTGTCCCTGCCATGGCAGGGGTGGCACTGGGTGGGCTTTGAGGTCCTTTCCAACCCAAACCATTCCATCATTCCATGCCTGGAGGCCTTAAACTGCTTCCCAACATCCCTGCAGTCACCAAGGTGTCAGCAGCTTCCCAAAAACTCTGGGTTAGCAGGAGCTGTGTGGTTGGGACAAGGGCCTGAGAGGAGCAGGGGGGCTCCAAGCCCAGTCCCTCCCAGTCCCTTCCAGCAGGAGGATCCACAGGATCCACATCTGCTGCTTCCCTGGGAGCCTGAACCCAGGAAGAGCTCTCATTAAGGCAGGTCATCGCTTTAACGAGATCAGCAGTCTAATAAACGCAAAGGCATCGATAATTCCCGGGAATGCCCCAGCACTGGGAGCCCAGGCTGCAGCTCAGCCTCGGGAGGAGCAGCAGGTCCAGGCAAAGGCTGGATAGTGTTGAGGAAAATGGGACTGGGGGTGACCTCACCATCCCAACCACCTGCACCGGCCCTGAGCTCTGACCTGTGCCTCAAAACACAACATTCCTTGGGAATGTCGCCCTCTTTGCCAAATCGTTTGCCACAAGAGCAGCCCCTGTCCCCGAGGTGGCTCACGCAGAGCCCTGGGGGCTTTCGCAGGGGGTTTACAAAACATGCCCAAGATGCCAGTAATTATCCCGATAATTATCCCGGTAATTATCCCCATAATCCCTCTCAGGGATCTGCACCAGGTCACCGAGGGAAAGCTTAAATTTACTCTGCAGGGCTGTCAAGTGCTGGAATCTTTGTGGCACTCTCGGCCATGTGGGCTGCCGTAAATCTCCCGGCAGCAGAGTTGTCCATCGGGAAATTCTGATTATTGCTCAGCCCTCCCTGATGAGACAGCAGCCCAGCTCCAGGCGGGTACAGCCCTCCGGGGAAGGTTAAGTGCAGGATCCTTGGGAAGATAAACAGAACAAAGCCACTTCCCCCAGCGATAATTTAATCTCCCTTGATTGCTGATTGATTGGATGGCCACCCTAAAAAACGTGGCACCTTCACAGCCCCTCCCATCCCTCACTTTAATTTGCACTCTCCCAAATTTCAAACACATTCTCAAGGTGACTCCATGGAATTTTTTTTTTTTCCCCTTTCCCTCTTCACACATGAGAAGCAGAGGAGTGATGGGAGGCCTGAAATGCAGCAAGTGCTAAACAGATTGGGATTTCTTTTTTGAAGCTGTAATAGGGAAACGTTATTAGTGGGAAAATGAAATGCTTGACGTTGGCACTTTCTGGCAGCGCAGAGAAGCTTTGGGGGGGGAAGATTCTTTGCAAGGTATTAATGTCACCTAATCAGCTTCTGCAAGGAGACAGGGATGGCAGAAATCCTCCCAGGACCTTCCAGCTGGGGAGTTCAAAGTGCTTTTCACACAGCAAAGTTTCAGGAAGTCTTTTGAAAAGTGGAGATTTCTTAGGGGAATCCTGAGTTTTCAGGGAGCAGCTGAGGGAAGCTGTTCCTCTTCAAGGCAGGGTTTAGGGTTATGTTGAATTTTAGGGCTGTCCCGAGATCCTGAGCGAGCCCAGTGGGTTTTGGGTGGTGAAAGTTGAGTGAGGTGTGATGGGATTTTCATGGAAATGAATCAGGGGAATCCTGTCCTGGGGTTATCCCGAGAAATGGGGGGAAAGGGACGTTCCAGACGGACTGGTGGAAGGTGTCTGCCTGGGGAGGGTGGCACGGTGTCCCTGGGTCACGCTGGGAACTCGGGGGAGGCTCCCATCCTTCTGGGAGGGAGCTGCAACCAGGGCACAGAGCAGAGAAACGGCACAGGAGGCTCGGGGTGGACCTGCAGGAAGGATTTGGGCAGGAAAGTCGGGATTTGGGCAGGATTTGGGCGGAACAGCTGAGCTGGAATAGTTGCCCTGACCAACACACAGAGATAACGGAGAAACAACGTTCATAAAAACGGTAAAAATGCTCCTTTCAGACTAATGGTGGATAATAATTAATACTATTTTAATACTAAAAGTAGGAATTTGGGGAGCAAAATGAAGCAAATTAAGGAAAATGAGCAAAATTTATCTGGGGAGCTGTGTCTTGAGTGAGGATGGTGAATAAAATCAATAAACAACCCTTGAACAGGGTTTTAATGCAAGTCAAGGCAGTTTTAGGGCTTTTGCAGCACAAACCACAACAGAAAACCCCAATTTCCCGAGGCCACCCTGTGACCCTGTCACAGACCTGGGACAGAGGAGGTGTCCCTAGAGGGGCTGGGAAAGGAGGGAGGTTTTTGCATTTGTAGGACTTTCGTCTCCTTTTTCGACTCCTTTTTGCTCCCGCCTGAAATTACTGGAACCCAGGGAGTCTGGGGAGTCGTTTCCATGATCTTCTGAGCGATGTTTCCATGGGAGACAGATCCCGCACAGGTGAGGGAGCGGGGAAATCGCAGCCAGATGGGATTGGGATGGAATGCAAATATCTCCATAACATCAAAACTTGGAGTGTTTGAGCACCTGGGAGATGATGGGAAAATAATAACCCATTTTCCAGGGAAAACAACTTGGTTTGCTCCGAGGCTGTGTCTGACTGGAGCAGGAATTGGAAAACCCAGCCTTGGAAAACTCAGTTCTATCTCCAGCCCATCAGTGCTGCTCAGTTCATTGCAATTCCCATTTTCCTGCTCTGAAATGGTGCTACAGCCCCCAGGTTCCTTCGTGTGGCACCTGAAGTGTAAAATTGTCATAATTTCTGTTTATTTTTGGAGTCAGAGGTCACTGCCTGCCCCCTTCTCCCTGAAAACCCTCAAGGAAAGATGCTAAAATTCTGACTCCAACCAAACTCCAGCTATAAATATCACCGAGTCTGAAGAATTCGCCTCTCCTTCCTAGAAGAGCAGGATAAATACAAATTTTGACATAGAAAAGGGAACATTTTCTTCCCTGTCTCAGGAGGTTTGATGTGTGCATTATGCTGCAGAGAGAGGATTTCCCATGGAATGCTGGCCCAGAGCATTCCTGGAAAGCTCTGGATCACCAGGTGCTTCTGGTGGCTGAAAGATTCCCTTCCCTTCCCTTCCCTTCCCTTCCCTTCCCTTCCCTTCCCTTCCCTTCCCTTCCCTTCCCTTCCCTTCCCTTCCCTTCCCTTCCCTTCCCTTCCCTTCCCTTCCCTTCCCTTCCCTTCCCTTCCCTTCCCTTCCCTTCCCTTCCCTTAGCAGGAAAAGAACTTGGGAGGATTTTACCTTCCTGAGAATCTGTTCCTGAATTGTCCCATCAGAGACCCTTTAAGTTTTAAAAATTCCACATTTTTCCTCTCTTTGTGTGTTTGTCCATTGACTTGCAGAGTAAGAGCCTCGGTGCTGGACCCCGATGAAGGGGTTTGGGCTGTGGGGCTGCAGCTGGGCTGGGAATTGGCTCCGTTTGGGCTCTTGGGCCAGGAGAGAGCAAAGGGAGAGGAGGGCCCTGGAGCCAGATGTGCTGGGTCATCCTGGAGCCAGATGTGTGTCGGAGTCACCCCCAGATTGGGGTGACCCCGGGTGGTGGTAAAGTCTCTCCTCCAACCCGTGCCTTCAAAGAAAGGCTCAGCAGTCTTCAGTCGTGTGGTCTCAAGGCAGTTTATTGCACGTTATCTCAAGGCACACAGACCTCCTGACATTGTCCCTGACTCCTTCTCCCTCTGCGTCTCTCTCCGTCTCCCTCCGTCTCCGTCTCCGTCTCCCAAGGGGCTGGTGCCATCTTTTCTATCACACATTACCTATTAAATGTTTATGGTTTTTCCCCAATGCCTATCACCTACATTGAACAGTGGCTTTCCACTCTAAACCAATCTGGGAGTGCCAACATCACCAAGAACATGGGGAACAGGAAGGAGAAAGAAGGAGGACAGGGCACGCCCAAATCCCTCCATCTTAGAACCTCTGACCCCCATGTACAAAACTCAGACCCCTCTGTACAAGGCCTAAACCCCCCTGTACAGCACTCAAAAATCCTTCCTTTCACTTTGTGACTACTTCTATCATAATATCTAAACTTTTGTGATTTCTTGTTCTTCCTGCAAAGCTGGTAAATTGTTCCATGGGTCGAACTCAAAACCACAGGGGTTTCTGGCTGCCTGCCAGGGTCTCAGAGGCTTCTGCCCTGGGCCCGGAACATCCAAGAGTGTCTGAGGGACACCTTGGGTTCCGACAGATGTGCTGTGTCGTCCCTGAGCCAGATGAGTTGTGAGCCCTGAGCCAGATGTGCTGTGTCATTCTTGAATCCAGATGTGCTGGGTCACCCCCGAGCCAGATGTGCCATGTCACCCCTAAGCCAGATGAGCCGTCTCAGCCCTGCTCCAGATGTGCTGGTTTGCCCTGTGCCAGATGTGCCGTGTCATTCTTGAACCCAGCTGTGCCGTGCCAGCCCCGGTCCAGCTGTGCTGTGTAACTCCTGGATCCAGCTGTGCCGTGCCAGCCCCGATCCAGCTGTGCTGTGCAACTCCTGGATCCAGCTGTGCCGTGCCAGCCCCGATCCAGCTGTGCTGTGTAACTCCTGGATCCAGCTGTGCCGTGCCAGCCCCGATCCAGCTGTGCTGTGCAACTCCTGGATCCAGCTGTGCCGTGCCAGCCCCGGAATCCCCCCGGGAAGGATCCAAACCTCGGCCCTTGCCCCATTTCGTGTTGAACTTTGCTCCTCCCAAGCTCCCAGCTCCCACTTTTGCCTCTCCCCAGCCCCGTCACAAAACCAGCTGGCAAGTTGTGGGTGCAGCCTCCCAAAATTTAGGTTTAATCTGCTTTTATTTGTTTTTTTTTTTTTTTTTGCGTGGCAGGAACACGCAGGGATCTTCCACAGGTTTCGGCGTGGTTTGTGCTGGAGAAACACGATCTGTGTTTTTTTTTTTTCAGGAGCTAAAATAAAGATTAATTCCCAGTACTGAGGAGTTCTAATGGATGATGTAAGGGAAGTGGGAGTTTTCCACCCGGCTCCACTGATCTCTCACATGAGCCCCCAAAAACCACTCCCAAATGGGTTCCTCTGATTCTTTTTCTATTAAAACTCTCTGGGGGGGAAAAAAAAAAAAATCTCCTTTATTAAAAATGTGCCCAGCAGTTCTCATGGTCCACGAGCTTTTGCTCTTTAGAGATCAACGTTATTTACAAAAAATGCCTCAAAATTGCATTTTCTACAGTTTGTTTCAATGAGTTTTCCTTTTCCTCCTTGGATTGCAGGAACAATAAATGGGAATCTCTGATTTATTTGTGCACTGCCACATCCTCCTCAGTTGTGTGCAGAGCCTGAATTTCCCAATATGCCGATGGATAATGCCAGGTGGTTTTTATTATTCCTTAAAAGCGAGGCTGATTTCCAAAATGCCTCATTAACTTTTGGGATTAGACTCCTTTGCTGATTTTTCCGTGCAGTTTTTCACAGTTTGGATCATTTGGGGGATCTCTGGCAGCCTCGTGAAACTCAGTGGGAAGCAGGGAAATGATCTTTGAAATCCAGCACTGAGTGTGGTGCAGGGAAGTGTGGGGGAAATGAGAAATGCGTGGATTTCAGGAGTCTTGAGAATCTCCTTCAACTCTGAGTCCAGAACACTCCAATTTTTATCCCAAATCCCCACAAAGTCGCTGCCAAAACACAAACATTTTGAGCAAAGCATAAAACAGTGGTTTTAGCTCTCTGAGAGGTTGTTCTGAGTAGCAGCAATTTAATAAATTTAATTATTTTGGGGAAAAAATCCTGTATTTAAGTGGTCTCGCCTCACACAAAATATTTTCTGTCCTGGAGCTGTTCCCTTTTCCCTCCTGATTCTCACCCCAGGAAGGTGCACAAGAACTGAGTGGTTCAGGAACAGATGGAAAATGCAAAACAATCATTCCCATGACGTAGAGGCTGTGCAAACCCTGAGTGGTGAAACACCAAAGATTCAATGCTGAGTTTGAGTGCTTCGATCCAAAATTCTAAACGGTTTGAAACTGAGGTGTAGGTTGGGTTTGGGACGTGGAACTAATGGAACATTCCAGTGGCACTGGAGCTTGGAATTAGGGTGGGCAGGTCTGGGACCTGGCAGAGAACAAGCTCTGGGAGTTACCCGGGCCTTTAAAATTCCCTCTTTTTCATTTCCTTTTGATTTCCTTTCTCTTCTGAAATTCCTCTTTTTATTGGAAGGCACGGGGGAAAACGGAAATAGGGAAAAAAAAAATAGGAAAAAGTAGCAAATTTCCAGCACACTGAAGCTTTCCCTTGAGGATTCACAAACTCCACGCACGAGGTTTTGCCGCCGGGAGAATCCTACAGGAGCCTGGGGACACTGAGGAAATGGGGAGCGAGGGAAAGAAGAATTCATTCGGGTTGAGACTTCGTTTCTGAGCTGCCGGGGCTCTGCCTGAGCTGGCACCGAAGGAAAACCAGCAGGTGGAGCTTGGAATAGCAGAGCTGGGAGGAGCTCCCCAGCTCGAACTCCCCGAAGCACAGTTTAGGTAGAAAAAAAGCAGAATAAGTGTAAATATTATTAATAATATTCTAAATCGGGAGGGTATTATTTGTCCGAGCAGCGTCTCTGTTTGTTTGACTGAATCCACCTCGTTTTGGGAAGCAGCTCAGGAATTCCATGCTGGTGGGAATATCCCAATCTTTAATGCCTGTTTTGAGGCGGGAAAATGGGAATTTCAGGGCCCTGCCGGGAACTGCTTACTCAGATTTTAATGGATTTGCAGGGAGCATTCCCAGAGTGACTTTGGAAAACTTGCCTTGGAAATGAGCAATTGGAATTGTGGAAGCAGCAAACATTGGGATTCCTTTTATCCAAGTCTTTTAGACATGGAAATGGGAACCCACTGCCTGTAAAATAAGTTACAATTCATTATAAATATCAATATATTTCATATATTGATATAGTATATTAATTTCTATATAATTTTATATAAAATTGTAATTTATTCTAATTTAATAGTTCTGTATTTGGTCTTTGCTATCAAGCAGCAGATCACAGGGAAGCTGAGACCGAGTTCAATTCCTTCCCAGAATCCTTTTGCTGATATCATCAGAGTGAGGAGCCCAAGCCATTGTTCCCATAGAATAAATACAATTTTAGACAAAGACCTGGCCTGGAAACTTGGATTATTTCAGCATTAACTCCTGTCCAGCATTTCCAGCAGTGACCAGCGCTCTGCTTTGCTTTGATTTTACGATTTTAAGACTTCAAATGTTGCTTCCTGATGTTGTCCTGATTGTCTTTATGTTCTCCCTGAGCCGCCCTCCCTCCAGGGGAAGGACTTTGAAGATTATGCAGATTCTCTTCTCTTTGTTTCTTAATTCCAGTTAATATTTTCTCCAGGCTAAATCCAGGTATTTTCTGGCTTCTGGGCAGTGGCGAGAGCTGTGGGTCCTGCAGGGTTTCTGTTCAAACCAAACCAGAGCAGCTCCGAGCTCCAGGACCT
Source organism: Vidua macroura (assembly GCF_024509145.1). Lineage (NCBI taxonomy): Eukaryota > Metazoa > Chordata > Aves > Passeriformes > Viduidae > Vidua > Vidua macroura. Next base: position 5,714,626 of record NC_071598.1, on the reverse strand, counting down.
CGAAACCCAAGTCCTTCTCTCCCTTTCCCATCCCCTGGCCCCCGTTTCTCCCCTCATTTAATCACGTTCTGGTTGAGTGAATTTTGGCCAGTGAATTCTGCTGGGTTTAAGGCTTTACAGAGAGGAATTGTGTGGATCCAGAGTAATCTTCTGGGTTAAATTCCCTCCGTGAGTTTTCTGGGGCGGAATTTGACCCTTGTGGCTGCTGTGAAGGATCCCAGCCCTTTCCTGGGTGTCCCTTCCAAGGGGGCTCATTTGTTTATTCATTACAAGTGGACGTTAATGAGGTACCTCTGAATTTTACACCATTTTCAGGCTGTAATCCAAATCTTTCAGCTCAAGCCGTGGCAGAAATTCCCAGTGGGGATTTGTCTCGTTTCTGTTTCTTTTGGCCCTAATTCAGGAGGTTCATGCTCAGCTCCTGTGGTTGGATCTGGGCTGTGGAGATTCATCCAAAGGGATAAAAGAATGAGTTGTTCCTTTCAGGACTAATGAGAAAATCTGGGAAATACCAGCTCCTTTTTATGGATACAGAATCCCATCGATGTTCTGGTGTAGGAACTGAAAGATTCAGTGGAGAATAATCCAAAATAGATGGAATTTTTCAGGGAACAGGCAGAGGGATTGAAAGAGCTGAGCATTAAAGAGCCAAACAGCAGCAAGGGAAGATAATTTTGAGCCATTATGCACCAGATTTTCCAAAGAGAAAAGTATCTACTGGATAACAACCACTGAAAGCAAAGGGGACTTGTGTATTTTAAATCTTATAATTCCACCCTGGATTTTCAAAGGAGTTTAGCATGTGGAATTGCTGATGACAGCCTAGCAGAAAATGAAACGAGGTGGGGGGAAAAGGAAATTATTTTCCTCTGCTGAAAGTTTTGATGAGAACGAAAAGAATTTTGTGTTCAGATTTAGATTTTCTTAAACTTAGGGAAACACGAGGAGGAGTAGGGGTTTCTAGGAAGAGGGATAATTCTGAATAAAAAGGTTTGGAAGAGCAGAAAAAGTCCATCAGGTCCAGGAGCCAGCTTTCCCCCCCGGGGAGCTCAGGTACGTCCAGGATGTGTTTGTTTGGCTCTGGAGCACAAGGACATTTCCAAACAGGGCTCTTCAGTTATAAAAAAATCCCCGGAACAGTCACAGCTGGAATTTCTAGGTCTGGGATCATATGTGGTGTGATACGTGTGGCTTCGTGTGGGAAATGGATTTGTAGAGAGCTCTCAAGGCTCACACAGTCTTCAAACCTTGAGATAAGAAATGCTGACCTAGAGACGCCACGGAATGGACAGACATTGCTGAGAGAGAAATGGGCCTGAAACAAGTTTCAAAGCACGGCCTTGCAAATAAGACTGGGTACTTCAGAGAAATAGAACTATAGATACGTTGTAGTAGGACCCACGAAGGGTAATTTTATATGATTGGCTTTAAGGCATCTACAGCATGGTGTAGCAAAAGCTGATAGGCCAGGAAACACTTCTAATGTATTGTAATTAGGAGATATTTGGCTTCTGATTGTGATGGCGTGAACTACAACATCTGTATTGTCTCACCCTTCAGATGGGACTGAAAATGGAATAAAGGTTTTCAAAACGCCTCTCAGTCGCCCCATCTCTGGGTCAGAAAAGGGTTTGTCCGACAAATTGGTGCCCTGTGTGAGGATCGAACTCACGATCCTTCAGTTTCTCCTCAGGAGTCAGGATAAATAAAGCGAAAGCCAGCCTTTAAAACTTGGATTATGCCATGTTTTAGCACCTTGAGTTCCTGTGGCATTTCCCAGCCTGTGGCCAATGGCAGGGAATGGGCAGCTCAGGGCTGTGGGACAGAACTTCCATGGGCTGCCACTTCCAGGGAGAGGGGCTGGGACACAGGCTGGAGGGACAGGACACGGGAATGGCTTCCCCCTGCCAGAGGGCAGGGATGGATGGGATATCGGGAAGGAATTCCTGCCTGTGAGGGTGGGGAGGGGCTGGGATGGAATTCCCAGAGCAGCTGTGGCTGCCCCTGGATCCCTGGCAGTGTCCCCAGCCAGGCTGGAGCAGCCTGGGACAGTGGGAGGTGGCACGGACAGATTTTTACTGTCCCTGCCAACCCAAACCATCCTGTGAATTCCAAGAATTCCCCAGACTGGAGAACCTCTGTGTCCCACTTGGATCTCCCTGGGCCCCCTGGTGCCCCTGGCTGCGGGGTGTGGCCCTTTGCTCCTGTCTGCTCCCCACCCTCGCAGGAGCAGAGGAAATCCAGCTTGTCCTCTTTGCCCTCTGCTCTGCCTGGAGCTCCCGAGCCAGCAGCAGAGCCAGCAGCCAGTAAATACCAGCGAAAAGGATCCTTTTCATTTGCAGTTCTATTAGTGGAAGGCACGGTTAACAATTCCAGTCCAGGGAGAAGGATAATTGTAGGAGCTGATTGCCAGCCATCCTCTGATGTTGACTCACAGGGCAAAACGAGGGAGAGTGAGAAAGAGAAGCTAAAATTATAGCCCGAGTCTCTGGGGAATATTAATGTAATAGTTTTAACATGATCCTGCTCACATTTTAGCAAGGAATGTTAATAACAAGGAGGGCAAAGCTCTGATAATTTTTGCAGCATTCCTCTTTCCTTGGAGCAATTGGGACACAATGCTCGCCTTGCAAACTTGTACAGGTGGGAATGTTTTAATAATTTTTTTGTTATCCAGGTGCAGCCTGTACTTCCGCGCTGAGGATGTGCACTGTGGAGTGTTAATCTTGTTTGCTGAAATACTGACGCGCCGAGCCTGGCAGGCTCCTCGCAGCAGGGATCCTTCCCTGTGGAACACATTGTTATGAAATCCTTGGGATGGCTCCGAGCAGCTCGTTAGCCGCGCCGAGCGGGGTCGTTTGGGGTTAATTCAAAGACACAATTTTCATGGTGGCCCCAGTCAAGGCTCTGGGCTCCCCATGCCTGGACCTGCCCTGGCACCAAGCACAAATCCCTTGATGCCTTGGAGTGGCTGCCTAGAAGAGAGGCTAGACATGAGTAAGAGAACAAAATGGGTTTTTATTAATAACCTATTTTAAAGGCCTTCAATAATACATCTGGGGCAGTCAAAAGCCTCCATGAGGCTACAACCTAGATGGACAATGGTCACCAGTTTTTCACACAGTTTTAAGTTTGGTCTATTTACATATCAGGGGTTAATCCTCCCATTACAGCTTCAGGTGATGAAGTCATTGAGCCCAAGTTTGCTGCCCCCAGGTCACTTTTGTTTCCCTCTCTGGGCCCCGAGGCAGTGAGGTGTCCTTGGTTCCCAGCCTGGAGAGGAATTGTTGTGTCTGCCCAGAATGGGAAGGCAATAACTAACACTGCGTATGGAGTTCTGAGTTCTGCACTAAAGCACTACAGGATCTGGAAAATAGAAAAGCTGAAATCCTAAAGCATCCCCCTGCCCTGAGAGGCCGCGCGCTCCCAATGGATGAGGGAACGCAGGAGGAGGGAGCAGCTCCAGCAGAGCTCGGTGAGGAGCAGAGCTCAGCTCGGGGCCCTCAGGGCCAAGGGCTGAGTGCTCTGTGGGCCCTGAAGTGGAGATCAGCCTGAGCCCCGGGAGACTCCACACCTGTGCCCTGGGCCGGGTTCATGTTTGGGGTGTGCTGGAGCCGAGACTTGGATTTGGGGAGCTCCAGAGCAGGGAATGACTGAGACACCTGGGCTGGGTTCATATTTGGGGTGTGCTGGAGCCGAGACTTGGATCTGGGCAGGGACTGAGGCACCTGGGCTGGGTTCATGTTTGGGATGTGCTGGAGCCAAATGTGGATTTGGGCAGGGACTGAGGCACCTGGGCTGGGTTCATGTTTGGGGTGTGCTGGAACCAAAGTGTGGATTTGGGGAGCTCCAGAGCAGGGACTGGCTGAGGCACCTGGGCTGGGTTCATATTTGGGATGTGAAAAGAGCCCAGACATGGATTTGGGCAGGGACTGACTGAGGCACCTGGGCTGGGTTCATATTTGGGATGTGAAAAGAACCCAGACATGGATTTGGGCAGGGACTGACTGAGGCACCTGGGCTGGGTTCATGTTTGGGATGTGCCAGAGCCCAGATGTGGATTTGGGCAGGGACTGAGGCACCTGGGCTGGGTTCATGTTTGGGATGTGCCAGAGCCCAGATGTGGATTTGGGCAGGGACTGGCTGAGGCACCTGGGCCACTCTGTTTCCTCAGGGGGTGGCCGTGTGTCACTCCTGGAGAGCCACAGGAGTCCCAACAAAACCAGAGCCCTCTGTGAGTCGGGGCTGGGAACACGAGACTGAATAAAAACGTTCCAGCTGTGCCCAGCGGGATGGAGGAGTGGGAGCCCGGCTCTGCTCAGCCCCACGCGAGGCCTCTCCAGTTCCTCACTTGTGGAATCCTGGGTGGTTTATTCCCTCGGCAGGGTCTGGCTGCAGCTGGAATGTTGTGGGCAGCACCTGGCACTTGAGCTAAGGAAGGGCCACACTCCAGCCAGCGAGGAAAATAACAAATAGAACAATAAAATAAAATAAAATAAAATAAAATAAAATAAAATAAAATAAAATAAAATAAAACATAAAAAATAAAAATAAAATAAAATAAAATAAAATAAAATAAAATAAAATAAAATAAAATAAAATATAAAATAAAATAAAATAAAATAAAATAAAATAAAATAAAATAAAATATATAAAATAAAATATAAAATAAAATAAAATAAAATAAAATAAAATAAAATAAAATAAAATAAAATAAAATAAAATAAAATAAAATAAAATAAAATAAAATAAAATAAAATCTGTCCTCTCAGGTGATTTGCCTACAAACCCCACACCCTCTGTCACAAACACACATTAATTCTTCCTGGAGTGGGACAAAACAGGATTTTTATGCTCTCCTTGCTAAGCCAGACTTTGCTTTTCCCCATTCCCAATGCAATTCCAGGTAAGCTCATTTTTAACTCTCCTGCTTTTCTCCTTAGCCTAAACTCAGGTTATTATTTGCTGCTATTTGCTCTTGCATCCCCTTACCCAGCCCACGTGTTTTGCATGCAGAACACACAAATCTCTGTCAGGTTTTCTTTCCCCCACACCCAGTACCAGGCAGCTTAATGAGGCCAGACCAGACTGAAAAACATCCTCGTGTGCTGTTTGGAGCAGGCAGAGAGCAAGTGCTGGGTGTTCAGGTGGGGCTGCTGGGTTCTGGCAGCAGAAAACACCTCCTGGGTGTGCATTCCTGCAAATGAGACAGAAAATGGGTTCCCATTCCCCTGGGGCGACTGCAGTGCTCACCCCGCCAGGCTGCGGTGGACAGAGATCCACTAGAAGTTTTAAAACACCTGCTGGGATAGAAAAACCTGCTTGAAGGGGGCGTCAGCGTTCCCTCGCTTGTGTCAAATTAATTTAATTAATTAAGCCATTGAGGCTTGATTGGGGCACCCAGAAAACAAAGGTGCCACCCCTTCCCTCAGCACAGAAAACCTTCTCCGCATAAATAATGGAATTAACACTGACTCCTCCTTTTGGCCACTCTGGGATTTCATGCCTGGCTGCTGTTCCTTCGGATACTTGAAACTTTTTTAAATCTGGATTTTAAAACTCTCTTTGCTACTATTTGCTTCCTCAGGAGTTATGTACACAGGATAAGCTGCTCACTCTTTTGCAGCGGCATAAATAGACTGAGGATTTAAAATCTCGTGCTGAAGGAGGTTTTTTTCCAAGCCTACCACTCATTTTTGGCTGTCTTGCTGAGTTCACCCCAATTTTCCAGACCCCTCTGTAGATTGCAGCACAAAGCTGGACATCACAGCCGTGTAATCCTGGGTCTCCAAGCAGGTGTAAGGGTTGAGGAGCCTCTCAGGATTTGTATTTCACACCCCCCTTTCTCCTCAGATAAACTCATCCCCTGTTTCTGCCTGTGCCACTGCAATTCCTCCCTGCTTTTTCAGGAAGCTGCTGTGTGAAATCCTGAGAAAATAACCCAATGTTGGCTTTGCTCGTGCAGTGCTTTGACCACTCCGAAGGAAAATCCCTCTGTGGGACCTTGCAGGGCCTCAGGGGTTTGTTTTATTTATGGGAGCAATTTGTCTCTAACGAGAGTTCTGCCTTCCAGTTCAGGAAGGAGCCAGATGAGCCCAAGGACCTGGATTTCAGCAGTGAGTCAAGAATTGATTTCAAATATTCTTTCAACATCCAAGAATGTTTATTTTTGCAGGAGGATGAGTCAATATCGTCAGCTGATGTGCAGGGAAGGGGAAAAGAAAGGAGAAAAGAAGAGGAGGCCCAAATGGCTGAATGGATAATGGACTTTCTGCCCGAGTGATAATGGCTTTAAACCTGCCCTGATCCCAGTGGCCAGAATTTATTCCCAGCAGCAGCCAGCACAAGCACTGGTTTTTAGGGAAGTTAAACAATATCCATCCCAAACTCCAGCTCTGTCAGCACCACACAAGCCCAGTTTTGGGTTCTAACCTCACCTTTTCCACACCTGCAGACCCTCCAAACCCTCCAAACCTGCCCTTCCCTCCTCTCTTCTTCTCTCCTTGGTGAAATTCAGCCGCCCCGCTGAAGTCTGATAGATTTAATTTGTTTGGAATGGAGAATTCTGGTGTGGGCAGAGCGCTGGTCACCGAGTGAGCTGCTCACCATGCACAAACATCCCCCAGGGTTTAGTTTGAAGTTCATGCTTAAATACCTGGCAGAGTGAGGCAGCCAGGTCAAGCAGATGCCGGACTCGGGCCCCTTTTGGGACTCCTGGTGCTCATCCAGGCGAAAGGAAACGTTTTGCAGGGCAAGCGGTGAAAGCCCGAGGGTCCTGTCAGGGTTCAGGAGGTTCATCGGGGTTGTTTTCTCTGCTAGAAAAGGGCATTGCTTTCGCTGTTCATTGCTCTGATCCACAGTTTTCCAGCCAGAGGAACGGAAGGGGGGGTTGGATGGAGCTGGGGAGATGGACAGAGGTGATCTGCTGTCGTTAGAAGCCGGGGATTTGGAGGAAAAGTCAGGAAAGGGCCTGCTTGGTGTTGTCAGAATTCAGTATTTACCAATGCCCTCTATCAGCTGTTAACGGTCAAACACGGGACCCGTTCCTGCCTGATCCCCGGTGGATTCTCCTCCCTCCAGTTTGACATGGAAACAGTGAAATCAGGGATTCAGCACCATTTCAGTGTTACAGCACCTTGACCTTTGTAGGGTTGGATGCTTTTAAACACACCCTCCTTACGGCATAAAAATGTCATTTTTGTCCAGCCCAGGGCTGAAACCAAGAGAGGCAAAAACCTTGCCAGGTGATCCCAGAGTTCTGGAGCCTGGTTTTCAGCCCAGCCTCCTTTTCCACCTGGCATCCAGGTGGAACAAGGGCGTGGAGCTCTCAGTGGTGAGCTGGCACTTTGGGTGCTCTGCATTCGAGACACTGAATTAATTTCAGACACCCCTAATTTCAAAGGAGTGATCGTTCTGCAGAGAATTTCAATGATTGTGGTAATTTGGTGAAGGGAATGAGGAATCCTGCCCAAAATTCAACAACCTGGTGCCCAGCAGTTGAGAACCTCCTAGTTTGTTTGTGCTCCCAACACACAGTGAGGGCTTTGCAAGCAGAAAAAGAAACCTAAGGAAGAATAGTCCCTAAATCTGAGAATAAAAGGGGGAAAGGGGTTTATGGGAAGGAAATTGCAGAAGATACATTGGAAATAACCAGCTCAGCTGCAATAAGGAACAAGTGAGGGGAAGGGGTGGAACCCCCTGCAAAGAGAAGCAGGGGCCGGACAGAGCCTTCGTGCTCAGGAGCTTCATCAAAGTCGATGGCCAATTATAACGTTGGAACAAATGAGGATAAAACAGTGGAACTTGAAATTGCTCCAAAGGCAGGCAGAGGAGCCTGATGTTTTCCATAATTGATTTCAAGGCTCGGATGGGGAATTCTGTGAATTAGAGAAACATCAATTGTGCTGTTCCCTTAATAATTTAGACGAGCTGCTCCTTTGATAACCACGTTCCCAGCAGCTGTGGCAACAACTCTGAGGGCAAGCACGGGCTGGGGAGAGGCCGGCGCCTGACGCCAGGAGGGAAAGGTTGCACTTTTTGCAGGAGTGTTGGGAGGAAATCAAAGGAAATCCTAGGATCCGGAGTCCGTTATTTGGCCATTTGTGTGCAGATGGTTCCTCAATTATCTTATGTCTTCCTGGAGCTGCAGGAGACACACGCAGGGATTCAGGATCCAGCTGGATATCGCCAATAATGTCCGCGTTTTCCTGATGGATCTCAAAGTGTTTCACAACTAAAGCAGCGCTGTTTTCCTTGGTTAAGAAACAAAACAAAACAAAACCACGTTGAGGCATGGATTGATTTGATTTAAGCCACAAACATCAAATGTCCCTCCTTGGCCAAATAACACCTACTCCTAATTTGTGGAGTTGCTTTAATTTGTCTCTTAAAGTAGCACAAAAATGACTGGTTTCCCCATAAAGTGATAAATTCAGATGACAACACCCTAAGAATATGTGAGCAGGCGATACCAAGGATGTGGTTAATTGAAACATTGGTGCCACCAGTTGGATATTTCAAATACTTGGTCCCAAAATAGCCATTTTCAGAGCTGCGTTTATTAAAGGCACAGGTTTAAAGCCTAAATCTTTGTCCCCCTCTTTGCTGTAACTCAGGAGCAGCTGACACACAACAGTGTCAAAAGAAGAGACAGTTACAGATATCCCCAAATTCCAAATGTTATGGAATCTCATTTATGGAAGAGTTGGCTTTAGGGCCACTTGTCAAATCACAGATTTTCAGAAATCTTGCTGAACAGAAGAATTTGAAGTTTGGGGTCAGTCGGTTGGGGTTCTTATTTTCATTTTTTTCTTTTTCAATAAAACACAAGCTCTAAGAAACAAAGGTCAAAAAATTGAGTTTTTACCAGACAACACTGCAGAATACGAAACCCATCCATACCGAATAAATACGTGGCCAGCAGTTCTAATTGCCCCGGATTTTCCAATAAATTGTTTCACAAGTTAACAAAAAAAAACCAAAACAAAACAACAAAATCCTTTGGACATCACCCCCTGCAACCCAGCTCAATATCGAGCTGCTCATTGCCATAGCTGCAGCTCAGGAAAATGCATTTTCCTGCCGGATTTATAAACAGAGGCTGCAACGGCGGAGCTCTGGGGAGAGCCACACAAAACCCAGTGGCCCCCAGCGGGTGGCAAACGCCAGCCCTGGGGACTCCTCCTGGCCACTCGGGAGCCCTGGCACAGGGACAGCGTTGCTCTGCCTGTCCCCAAAGGCACCTTTGTTATAAATTGAGGCGAATAACTTGATTCAGCCTTTTTAAGGTCAGTTAGAATTTTATTAATTACAGCAAGCAGCAGCAAGCAAAACAGCGCTGGGTGGGTGGGGGTCTCCAAGCCGCCCCTCCTGCAGTGTCCCACACTGCAGTGCCCCACACCCCACTCCCTTATCCAGTCTCTTTTGTAGTTTCTTGGAGGTTTCTTCATTCGTGTATTTTGCGATAGCGATGGGCGTAGCTTGAGCATCTCCCTGCGTCGTTTCTACGTTGTGTCGAGGCAGGTGATCGTTGGTTTCACAATCGGTTCCGGACAGTGATGGGCGTACCCGGAGCACTCCCACGCCGTCCACTCCGGTGGCCGTTGCCTGGTGGTCGCTGATTTCATAATCAGCTCCGGCCATCCCCCAACATCCTTAGCCTGTGTCTGCAAAAAAAAAGCTAAGAAAAGCTCCCTAAATGGTGATTAATCATACTTGTGGTCTTGCATTTTGCAATATGTCTATAGCCTTGCAATATGCCTGTAGCCTTGCGGTTTGTAGTAGTTGCTTCTTTATTGTCCTTTTTTTAGTAAAACCCACAAGTTGCTGTTTCCCAACTTCACAGATGCTTCCCCTATCTCCTAACAGGCAAGCTAGTCCCTCATACTTCAATTTTATATTTCCTCCTTTAATATTCCAATTTCTTTGATGAACAAACAAGTTACCACAGTTTATCACACCGTGGGCTGGCTCCTGCCAGGTCCCGTCCCCGCAGGGACGCGGGGAGCAGTTCCACCATCCGAAACCCTCGGCCGTGCCTTTGGCTCGTGGGGGAGCAGGCAGCACGCACGGAGCTGAATTTCTGGGGGGGTTTTTTGGGGGTTTGGGTGTGGTCACTGACAGCCTGGTCACCCGGCACCAGACAAATGAGGCGACACACAGGCTCAGAGGGCTCAGAAGGCAAATGAGACCTTTGTTCATCAAAAACCACCCGTTCTTCTTATAGACAGTTACAACAATGGTGAACCTGATTGGTTCTTAATTAACATCCCTCAGACCATTGGCTAATTAGACACAACACCCTCTTGTAAAGCATCTTACGAGAAAACAGCTGCAAAGATTAAGAATTGTTTTAATTCCTTCTCTGAGCTTTCCCAAAACTCCCCAGGGCAACGGCTGGGAAAGTTTACCTGACTCTCTCCCTCTGACCAGACTGTCAGTAACCACAGTTTGTGGTGGGTTTTAAACTTTTCCCTCCACTTCTTGTGCTGGCCTAAATTTTAGTCATCCCAGAAACTCTGGAGGAGGTCATGGATGCTGACTTGGATCAGCAGTGTCACTGCCAGGCTTTGAGGCTCAGGGAGGCACGGTTTTAGAGCACATGATTTCAATTTTTTTTGTATAAATAGAGCTCTTCCCCTCCCTGTGAACAAAAGGTTGGGTTGGACAATAACTCAGAAAGCAGCAATAACTCATCAGGATCAGCTCCATGCTCCCCCAGGAGGATGAATCCTGGATAATCTGATCTGCCAGGAGCGCAGAGCAGCTCCGGTGCACCCACTCACTGCAGAAGCTTTGGGAATTCTGGATGTTCAGGCTGAAACCTCCAGAAACACTTTGCTGTTCCGGCAGGTTTGTTCCTATGGAAGCAAATGGGTAAATGGTGGAAAAACCCCAAATGGTTTTTTTACCAAATGGCAAAATTTAGTTGATGGAAGGAGATGAAATGTTGAAATCTGTTGAAAGCCTTTCCAAACTGTTTTGTTTTTTTTTTTTTGCTCTGGAGTTGTCTCAGGAGAGCTGAGACAGGGATTTTAAAGGTACAATTGTTCACAAATCGGGGGTACAATTTTTCTCAGTAGCTTAAATGCAGATTCCCTTCCTCATACCCTTTTTTTTTACATCCTTGGTCCTTTGCTTCAACACAGAGCACCCAGAGAAGTTTGTTTTTTCAAAGGAACCCAGCTCAGGCACAGGATCACAGTTTATTTCTGGTGTTTTGCCCTCCCCCAGACCAGGAATGATGCTGAGGTTGGAGCAGGAAGGACAAGCAGGGGGCACAGGCAGAAGGAGCCATCATTCCCTTTAATCCTCATCAGACCCCACTGATCCCCCTTGTTTTCTCCATTTCTTTCCCCCCCTTTTTTAAAAAATTAATGAGCCATAAGGACAAGGCTGATAATGAGCTGTTTATTGGCAGGATCATGGGTTGAGGGTGGAATCTGTTGGTGTTGTTAAAGAAAAACATTTCTATTCTGGAGCATTATAAAATGCTGGGCTTCAACAACACCTTTTGTGTGCTCAGGGATGGATTTATTAACAGGCTGTGCTCCTGGACCTTGTCTGGCTCTTCTTAACAACAGGTTGATTTATTTAGGCTTAGGCTTGGTTCAGTTTCAGCCCTGCCTTGTGCTTTATTTTTGGGGAAGCTCAGAAAGAAACCGTGTGTGTTGTTCCCAGGAGCTGGCCATTTCTGATTTAACTCTTCACCGACTCCTGCTTTTTGTTGGGGATTAATTTCTGTTTACAATAAACATGCCATCACTTAAGTGGATGAAAGAGTTACTGCTGGCATTAAGCTCCAGGAATCGAGGGTGAGGGGGAGAATAACCTCAATCGAGCTCAGAAATGACAAATTAAGAACCAGTATTAGCAAGGAGAACTCTTAATGTCTGCGTGGCAGCTCTTACTGAAATTGTGAAGCAAATCTGATGGTAGAATCCAGCATAATGTTATTTATGTAAAGAAACAGAGCTCGCTTTCATCTGCACAGGAGGGGTGAAGTTGTTTTCCTCAATTGTTCCTGAATTCCTCTGTGCCCAGCTCTTGTTGATGTTGTAGTTTGCAGGGGACCACTCGAGCCAGCTCTTTGCTCGCCTGTCACTGCCCTGACGTGAGATTTACGTGACCGCTGCTGCCTGTCAGCCCTTCAGCTGGCAGAGTAAACAACGGGCAAAATCCAGGAAAGTTACAGAATAGAGACGTGGCCTTCCATGAGGGTGAAATCCCGCAAGACTTCAAGGATGGGACATTTCAGACCGGGAGACTCGGTGACAGATGCCCGCGGGAGGCTTTGGGGCAGCTCCTCCTTTAGTCCAGGCAACGCTGGGTTTGTGCCACATCCTCAGGGCTCCAGGAGGATTTTTCAAAAGCATATTTGAACAAAATAATAGTGTGCCTTGCAGTGTGTTAATTTAATGGCAGCCTTTTCACTGCTGCTGTGAGTGGAAGCTGTCGGTGTTATCTGCTGGGTGCTCGCCTGGCTCCGGAGGAAGGAAGAGCAGAATCTTTAATATCTCCCAGCTCCACTCTCCCCAACTCCAAACCCGCTGTAACTCTGCAGTGACACAGAAAGGAGCTGCTTTCATTAGCCTCTCATATTGTCATAACGAAGTGCTGCTGATTCACGAGCATAATTACATTGTTCTTTCAGCCTTTTGTGTGTCAGGGAGAGAACAGAGAGCAGAGCTGCTCCTGGAAACACCTGGAATAACCTCCCTGCTCCAGGGGCTGCTCTGAATTGCCTGCCTGTCCCCTGGGGACACGGTGGCACCTCCCAGGGCACACAGCACGGGCTGCCTGATCCCATCTCACCCCCGGATAAAAACTTCTTCCCTGCAGCACCACGCCCAGTGCTCCCATTCCAGAGGGAGCAGAGCGTGGGCTGGCCCATGCTGGAGCAGGCTGGTGCCTTTTCCAAGCCAGAGCAAACAAGGTCGCTCAGCACCAGCAGATTTAGGGGCCAGCAAGTGCAAATCTTGCATTTGTTTAAATCCTGCCGGTCTGCACGTTACCTCCAGCTGCATTCACATCCTGGGAGTCACAGAGGTTGGAGGGATGTGACTCAAAGACAGCTGAGCAGAACTAATTTTGGAAGCTGTTTGCTCTGCTCTGTGGATGTCCCAGCAAAGGGGATGCAGAGCGTCCCCGGGAACTGCTGGAGGCCAAAGCAGCAAAGAGATGAAGAGTAAAGAAAAAAAATGTGTGCTTTTTTAAAGGACTTACCTGATGGAGGGAATGCCAAGACCACACACTCTTGACTCCCTGATGCAGAGCTTTCCATGTTTTCCTTGGAATGAGCCACTTTTCTTCTTCCAGTTCCACGTGGGATGGATGTTGGGTTGGCCTGAAACAGCACCTACAGCTGGATCTGGAGATAAGAGCTCTGGGGATAAGAGAATTTAAGAGAAGAGAGAAATGCTTGTGTGCGTTGGCTCCCCAAACAACAGGGACACCACTGGTAGCTGCAGGCGACTATGGAATGACAAAATCCTGGAATGGTTTGGGTTGGAAGGACCTTAAATCCCACCCAGTGCCACCCCTGCCATGGCAGGGACACCTCCCACTGTCCCAGGCTGCTCCAGCCTGGCCTTGGGCACTGCCAGGGATCCAGGGGCAGCCACAGCTCCTCTGGGAATTCCATCCCAGCCCCTCCCCACCCTCCCAGGCAGGAATTTCTCCCCCAAATCCCAGCTCTCCTGCCCTGTGTGTGTGACAGAGGTGCCTGGTGGCTGAGCATCAAACTCCTGGCTTTGCCACCTGTAAGTGCAGCGTGGCCCTGGCTGCGTCACCTCCTCCTGCCCCACAACTCGCTCCCTGTGGACTTTTTTTAAAAAATCCAGGGATTTGAATCCTCAGGGCTTTAAAATGCACCTGCTGATGTATTTAAGGCATTTACGTACCCAGAACCACCCCCCAGGGGTACACGTTGTTATCTATGGGATCTGGATTTAATTCCATGGATAAGACAAACCCTGCTTGTTTGGTTTTTTAAAAATCCACGGAAATCCTTGGGTTTCTGGGCGTGCAGTGACAGGGGTGACAGCCACAGCCAGGCCTCTGCTGACTAGAAGTGGTTGCAATGCGTTTAACTCACTGTGGAGGCATTCTGGGAAGAAAATATTAAAGAAGTGGGATCTTTGGGAAGTGGTGGAGTGTTTTCCATCTGGTATTTGCATTCCGGTGACAAGCACTGGTCTGATGGTTTGGAGTGTAAATAAATTCCCATTATGGCTTTTACAAAATGCATGTGCTTGGATATTTGCATTTGGAAAGGGAAGCCAAAATCTCTGATGGAGCAGCAGAAACGAGTTTGCCAACAGAGCTCACTGAGGGAAGAAAATCTCACTGAGTCTCTTCCCAAAGGACAGGAATCAGGTGTCTTTAGGAAGCACCAACCTCGAGTTAGAGGAGAGGTCATGCAATGAAACCCCAAATGCTGTAAACTTCTTGAATTCCATGAAGAGCTACCTGGGAGTCCAAAGAATATTTGAAAGAATAGCTGGAAATAAAAGTAACAAAACCCCCATTGTTTGATCCATGGGTAAAATAAGAGAAAGTGCTTTTGTGAGTGTGGCATTGAATAAATCCAAGTTTCCAATGCACTGCTCCATGGATGCTCTGCTTGTTTGCACAGTGCTTGGTTGTAACTTGTGACAGCTCAGCCTCCAAAGAAACCCAGAAGGCAAAACCGAAATACTCCACCCCCAAAAACCCCTTCTGAAACTCCTGAGCTGAAGGCATGTCCTGTTGAAAGTGTCAAAATACAACGGGGTTATCTTTTTTGAAAAAAACAACCTTGCATCCAGTCTCGCTGCTGAAACTTTTATTTGAGTTACAGGTGGCTTCAAAGGAGCCTCAGGGCTTTAAAATGCACCTGCCCAGGTATTTAATGCATAGAACTACCCCGCAGGGGTACACGTTGTTATCTATGGGATCTGGATTTAATTCCATGGATAAGGCAAACCCTGCTTGTTTTGTTTTTTTTTTTTAATTTTTCCTGACTATGCATTCAGTCTGTAATTCTTCTCCTACAGGTGGGATGAATTCCATCCCATGATGGCTGTTATTTTCCCTTTTATCCTTAACTACTGCTGTTTAGTGGGATATCTGCTTTTTCTCCCCCTTTTTTTGCATTAAGCCACTAAAATGTTTCACTTTAGCCTGTCTGAAATTAATGTTGCATTGAGAATAAATTGTCCTGTTCTGGGGTTGATTAAGGTGACAGATCCTGCGGGGTAATTGCCACTGCTGTGGAGATGCTCCCAGCAGGAACAACCAACATTTCCCAGCGGCAGGAGGGAAATCTGGGAATCAGAAAATCACAGGAATGGTTTGGCTGGGAAGAGCAGCCAGTTCCACCCCTTTGAGGCAGCCTGGGACGGAGGGAGCTGTCCCTGGCTGGGCAGGGTGGCACAGGATGGGTTTAAGGTCCCTCCCCAGCCAAACCATTCCATGGTTCTGTGATTTCAGGGTGACTCTGCAGCCATCTCCCACCAGGAGGGCTCCTGTTCCTTATCCCCTGTTCCCCCCACACGTCTCTTCTGCCATCTCCTCTCTGCAGGGGGACAAGGGCACATCCCATGCTTGCAGAAGCAGATTTCCCCTGCATTTTCCGGGAGCTGTGGATGGAAGGAACTGCCCATGAATTGAGCCCAGCTCTCCAGCAGCTCAGAGCCCTTCCCTGCTCCACACCCCCTTTCAGGATGAGTAGCAGTAAAGGAGAGTCACAGCAACATCCAAGATGACTTAAATGGAAATGTCAATGTATTTTAATGATATGCTGAGGAATAGTCATGAAATTCCATGGTTTATATAACGCAGATAATCACTTTTCTGTCAAAACTATTGACACACACTCATTTTGACTGATAAGCATCGTGTCGAAACTCCTGATGGGGTTTTTGAATCCCAGGCTTTGAACCTCCTGGAAAACAGCAAGTCAGAACCAAGTCACTCAGCACCAAACTGAGATTTTGGGCTCGTTTGACAGCATTTGCCTGCCATCCCCAGTGGGTTTTTGATGTGCAGACATGCAAAATTTGGGTGTGTGCTGCTCAGGGTCGAGCAGTGCCTGGTGCTGGAGCAGCTCAAAGCAAATCTCCACGGTCAGTGCTGTGTTTGCTGTTTGTTTTTGCATCCTGTGTGCAGAGGGATTGCAGTTTCTGGACAAACAGGGCTGTGCAGAGCTGTCTGCCATCCCTCTGTGGTAAATAATTCTCGGTGCCTGCTGCTTTCAGAAACCTTTGAAGTCCAGGCCGTGCTGAGGCGAACGAGAGGGTTTGTGTTGATCCCAACAACCGCTCGAGCAAAGGCTAATTTTGGAGTGAAATTATGGTCCCTCAAAAGTGCAGCGGGGAGTTTAGCAGCTCTTTGCCTTTGAACAGCCCCCTTAAAATTCACTGAATTCACAAAATGACCAGGTTGGAAGAGACCTTCCAGATCATCGAGTCCAGCCCAGCCCCAACACCTGAACTGACCCCTGGCACCCAGTGCCACACCCAGGCTTTGTTAAACACACCCAGGGATGGTGGCTCCACCACCTCCCCGGGCAGAACATTCCAGAACTTCATCACTCTTCCTGTAAAAAACTTTTTCCTCACATCCAACCTCTGTTTCCCTTGGGGCAGCTCGAGGCTGTGTCCTCTGGTTCTGTCAGTTCCTGGAGACAGAGCCCAGCCCCAGCTGAGCACAGCCACCTCTCAGGAGCTGTGGAGAGTGCTGAGGTCAGCCCTGAGTGTCCTTTTCTCCAGGCTGAGCACCCCCAGCTCCCTCAGCCGTTCCTCACAGGGTTTGTGCTCCCAGCCCCTCTCCAGCCTCGTTGTCCCCTCTGCACCCTCAGGGTCCTTCCCAAACTGAGGGGCCAGAGCTGGACACAGCACTCGAGTACAAAATGCTCGATGCAATTTTAAATTCCTTGGATTTTTTTTCCTGGTGGACGAAGGGAGGAAGCCAAGTTTGTCTGAAAGTCATTAGAAAGGGCCGAGGTTAATGCTTGGCCTTCCCAAGTGGTCACAGCTGATTGGGGGTAGAGGCTGCCCAAACTGGGGCTGCAGGCATTGTGCAGCTTTAAGGATAACCTGGAGTGCAAAAAAAGTCTTTTCATGTTGCTTTGTTGTAGATGTCGGCGAACTTAGTGGGAAGAATGATGATGTCTAACTCTATTTCAGAAGGCTGAATGATTGCTTTATTATAATTATGTTATAATACGTTAATATGCTATATAAAAGAGGATACTAAATACTACATGCTGCTTTCTCTGACTATCATATCTCACTCACTCACAACTCGTGACCCTGTTCTCCAGAGCCCAGACACAGGTGGGTTGGATTGGCCATCAGGCCCAAACAATCCACCATGGTCCAACCAAGCGCTCACTCTGGGTAAACAATTCTCCAAACACATTCCACAAGAGAAAAACAAGGAGCAGAAACAGAAATTGTTTTCCCTTACATTTCTCTCTGTGCACCTCAATAAAAAATCCTGAGAGAGAGAGAAATGTGCTTGCTACATTGCTTGGCACCTTTTAAGAAAGTTGAACCTCCCCCCAGCCTCCCAGACCCCAGGGGTGAGCAGAGCGAGGCCTGCTGGGCCCTCCCTGCTAGGCCTTGCTGTGGAGAAGAATAAAATCTTTAAACAGTGGCTTAAAAATAGGTCTTATTTTTTTTCTCTTCTCTGCCTCTTCTGTTGTCTCAGAAAGAGGCTTTGATGACACTTCCTGACAGAGCAGTTGTGTCCAGGTGGGTCTAATACAATGCATTCCCCTGTCCCATGATGTTTTTTTGCACAAGTGAGGGGATGATTTGCATCTTTTCATTGTTTGTGTGCTGGTCCCTGCAGGAAAACTAAGACCTGGTGCTACTCAGTGGATTGAAGGGTGAGATTTTCCCGCTCATGCTTGTCCAGATTCCATCAGGAAATCTAAGAAAACAAAAAGGTTTTCATTTTTAACACGTGGAAGAGAACAAAATACTCTTATCCAAGGATTCAGAAGATGAGCTTCCAGAAGAAACGGAGCCCGTCTGGACTCTGGCAGCATCTCTAATGCTGGTCACACTCTTCCCTCTCTTGCATTTACAGTGATATAAATGACCCTTTATATCACCCTCTTATATTTTTGGTGTCTTCTTTTACTCTCAGAAAGTAACTTTCAGATGTGTTTGGTAGCAATCTCCAAAGGTCCAGGAGAACCCAAATTTAACCCCGTGACCCCCAGACAGGCTGCTGGTGGCCAGCACAGCCCTGGAGGTTGGAGAGGAGCGCCCAGAGCACTCAGGCACATCTGGTGGGACATAACTGCATTGAGAGGATTAGACATCATGGCCCGTGAGCCTCCCCAAAATCCCGGCTTTCCGAGGGGCTGTGAGAGCAAACAAGGCAGCTCTGCTGGCTCCTTGCTGCTTTTTAGGCTGCTTTCAGCAGAGATGCTCGACAGCTCTGCAAAGTGGGCCAGAATCTGTGCTAAAAGCTGAGCCTTGTGCCCCAGATGGCCCCCTCTGTGTGTGCCAGGGCTCTGGGAATTCCAGGAGGCTGCACGCACGGACAGAGTGCTGGGAATTCCAGGAGGCTGCACACACGGACGGAGCGCTGGGAATTCCAGGAGGCTGGAAATATGGACAGAGCTCTGTGAACTCTGGGAGGCTGCAAACACGGACAGAGCTCTGTGAACTCCAGGAGGCTGGAAGCACGTTCAGAGCTGTGGGAATTCCAGGAGACTGGAAATATGGACAGGGCTCTGTGAACTCCGGGAGGCTGCAAACACGGACAGAGCTCTGTGAATTCCAGGAGACTGGAATCACGGACAGAGCTCTGTGAATTCCAGGAGGCTGGAAGCACGTTCAGAGCTGTGGGAATTCCAGGAGACTCGAAATATGGACAGAGCTCTGTGAACTCTGGGAGGCTGCAAACACGGACAGAGCTCTGGGAATTCCAGGAGACTGGAAACACGGACAGAACTCTGTGAATTCCAGGAGGCTGGAAGCACATTCAGAGCTGTGGGAATTCCAGGAGACTGGAAATATGGACAGGGCTCTGGGAATTCCAGGAGGCTGCAAACACGGACAGGGCTCTGTGAACTCCAGGAGGCTGGAAGCACGGACAGAGCTCTGGGAATTCCAGGAAGCTGGAAGCACGGACAGAACTGACAGAGCTCTGTGAACTCCAGGAGGCTGGAAGCATGGACAGAGCTCTGGGAATTCCAGGAGGCTGGGAGCATGGACAGAGCTCTGTCAACTCCAGGAGGCTGGGAGCACGGACAGAGCTCTGGGAATTCCAGGAGGCTGGAAGCACAGACAGAACTGACAGAGCTCTGGGAATTCCAGGAGGCTGGAAGCACGTTCAGAGCTGTGGGAATTCCAGGAGACTCGAAATATGGACAGAGCTCTGTGAACTCTGGGAGGCTGCAAACACGGACAGAGTTCTGTGAACTCCAGGAGGCTGGAGGCACGGACAGAGCTCTGGGAATTCCAGGAAGCTGGAAGCACGGACAGAGCTCTGGGAATTCCAGGAGGCTGCAAACACGGACAGGGCTCTGTGAACTCCAGGAGGCTGGGAGCACGGACAGCCTGTGGTTTCCAGCCCCCAGCGTGCTCCACTGGAGCTGGAACAGGGATGGAGATCACTGGCATCACACGCCCTCATTAGCAGCAGCTGCCGGTGCCAAAGGCCAGGGCACGAGGCCCCTCTTGGAAATGCTGGGTCTTAACATTGGCAATCACGTAAATAATTCAAGTGTTGGCACGGCTGGACCTCGGCTAAATGTTAACAGCAGAGTTCAGCCCTGGAACTGAGCTCCCTCAGCCCTGCAATGGAGACACTCTGCCCTGGAATAGAGGATTTCGGCCCCGGAACTGAGGATTTCAGCCCCAGAACTGAGGATTTCAGCCCTGGAATTGAGGATTTCAGCCCTGGAACTGAACCCCTCCGCTCTGGAACTGAGCCCCTCAGCCCTGGAATTTAATATTTCAGCCCTGGAATTGAGCCCCTCAGCCTGGGATTGAGGCCATCAGCTCTGGAATGAGACCCTAAGCTCTGAAATTGAGCCCCTCAGCCTGGAATTGAGGATTTCAACCCTAGAATTGTTAATTTCAGCCCTGGAATTGAGCCATTCAGCCCTGGAATTGAGTATTTCAGCCCTGGAATTCAGCCCCTGAGCTCTGCAATTCAGCCTCCATCCTGGAATTGAGAACCTCAGCTCTAGAACTGAGTATTTCAGCCCTGGAATAAACCCCTCAGCCCTGGAATTATTTCAGCCCTGGAACTGAATATTTCAACCCTGGCACTGAACCCCTCAATCCTGGAATTGAGCTCTTCAGCCCTGGAACTCAGTATTTCATTCCTGGAGCTGAGAACCTCAGCCCTAGAATTGAGCCCCTCGGCCCTGAAATCGAATCTTTCAGCCCTGGAATTGAATATTTCAACCCTGTTATTGATCTGAGCCCCTCAGCCCTGGAACTGAGCCCCCCTTTAACCTGCAGGCCATCCCAAGTCTGCGTTCCGTCGAGATGTTATCCAGATGCAGATTCCTAGCATATCTCGATTGCACAGGCAACATTTGCCCCCAAAACCCTGAAAAGCTGCAGAAATCAGATGTGCAAATCAGATTTTCTTCCTGCTTTGCCACTCCTGCT
Source organism: Vidua macroura (assembly GCF_024509145.1). NCBI lineage: Eukaryota > Metazoa > Chordata > Aves > Passeriformes > Viduidae > Vidua > Vidua macroura. Next base: position 5,693,999 of record NC_071598.1, on the reverse strand, counting down.
CAACTGGTGGTACCAGGGGCCTGGTGGGGAAGGATGTTGGATAGTTATCACCCAACACACAGGGCTGTGCCTGTGATAAGCAAAGATTTATGTTATAATCTTCCAGATTCCAAATAATTTCCCAGGTTGCAGCAAATTTCTCACAGCTGGGTCAGCTCAGGGGTGGGGTTGAGCTGAACATGCAAATATTTTGCAGCTCTGCCTGTGCTGGGGTTACCTTTTTGGAATTTGTCTGTCCAGACAGTGATTCTGCATATTGAAGGTGCTTTTGCTCCATAGTATTTAAGCCTCTGAGGTAAAGGGGATAAAAATCCAAGTGCTTATCCCTGCAGTGCCTTGTCAAAGCAGAAGTTGTGCATCTGGCTGATTACAAGCCTTTTCACTTGCTCTAAAAAAAAAAAAAAAAAAAAACTGCAGTGCTTTCCCTCAGTGCTTTCACACAGCAGTGGTTGATGTTCCTCAGCAGCTCTCAGGTCCAACTCCTGTTTGTTCAGCGAGGGCCAAAACCTGGGCATGCAACCGCTGGAAAATGTCCTTTCCTCTTGTGTCCGCCCTTGCTGCGTTTCCCCTGAGGGTGACAAGTGCAGCTTCCCCTGGATTTCCTGACGGGCAGGGGCTGCTGCAGGGTTTGCAGCTGCCCCCTCCGGGTCCCTCCTTCCTCCAGGGTGGCGTGGATGCTTCTAAAACCACCTGAGTGAAACCTGTGGTGATTCAGCAACCGCTGCACGTGGAGTTGAGCTGTGCTCGGGGTTGGGAATTACTACATCCCTCCTACTCCTGAACCTGAGCTGCAGGTAGTTTAGAAAATAACCATTAGTGCTCATATGCATCTAGATACACATCTGTCTCTCGTAAAACCCTCTCATGAGGGGCCAAGTGCTTTTCCCCCAAGACTTTGTTCTCCAGAACCTGCTTGCACAAATCAACATAAAGCCCCAAACATGCTGCACACACAAATGAGATTGATATGAAAGAGTTCAGTGAGCAGCACTTGGAATGGGGTCCATAATGGGCTTTTTAATTAAATGAATATAGTCATTTCATCGAGGCAGTTCTCATTACTGGGCCAATATTGAGCTGACCATTTCCTTCTAATTGCATTGTGTTTTTCTAGAAGAGGCTCTGGTTTGGGGTTGATTTGGATGGATTGATGCGTGTGATTGTGTCCTGACACACCTGGTGCACACAGGAAAGGCGAAGCAGCTCTGCTTTCTAAATGAAGCTGTTAAATATTCCGTGGAACAGAGTTATTTCCTATAGCCTGCCTTGGCTGGCCATGTCCACATTGCCCTGCTGCAGTGTTTCTATAATTCCAGATATTTGCATTCCTTTGCCCAGCAGAGTGAATTTTGTTAAATCCATTGTGTTCCCACTCAAAAGATGAGATCTGTTCCCTGGAGCACGTGGGAGGCTTCGAGGGGATGTGGATTTCCTACCAGAACTCAGAAAAAAATTTCCTTCTTTCCCCACTTTCCCACGTATTTTATATAGGAGTTATGTCTTTTCTTTTACTGATTTAACAGAATCAGAATTGTATTTCCTTCTTTTCCAGAGTCCTTCTGTCCTATTTTTTAATACCCAAAGAGAAATACTGTTTGTCCTTGGATCAAACCTGTGAAAAAGCCAAGGAGTGACCTGGAAAAGAGGCTAAACTCCCGGGAGACTGGGAAAGTTCACGGAACTCTGACTTCAGCACCCCAAAGTCAAATAATAATAATTTTAATAATAATAATAATAATAAGAAGAACTCATAATTCTGAGTTATTTAACTCATAAGTTATTTAACTCATTTATCTAACTCATAAGTCAAATTCAATAATAATAATAATAATAATAATAATAATAATAATAATAATAATAATAATAATAATAATAATTCTTCCAGTAACTCATAATTCTGTGTTTCCTCCTGCGGGCCCTGCCCTTTTACAAGGAAAGTAAATAATTCTGTCCCATTCCATCTTCTTTGGTGCTCCTGCTTTAATGGGGAAGCTCACTCTGGAAATTCAGTGGGAGCAGTGAACAAAGAGTTCTTGCAGAAGCTTGAATTTCTTATTTTTTTTTTCACCCAAAGATAGTGTGTTATCAACTCACCAGGGTCAAGCTTACTGTAATCCTCTGCTCCAAGATCCCATTTGAGCAAAACGCTTTTGCCAAAGTTAATGGAACATTTTGTGAGGGTTTTAATCCTGTTTGAGAAGGAGGGCTCTGATCCCAGGACCAAATCACTCCAGGAGCCCGGGGCAGTTCTTTGAACGCTGGCCACATCTGGATTTCGGTGGTTTTGTTGTCAGGAGTCAAACACAGTCAGCCTCCAGTGGGCGCGTGCTTCAAACAGTTAAAGCTCCGTTTTAACCACACAGCTGCACAAGTGCTTTTATAGGAAGAGCTAAAAATGTCAAAGCACAATTTAAAAATGTTAATTAAGTTTCAATCTTTGTGGACAACATTGTTAATCACAGTAAGTGAGTAAAGCAGCAGCCCTTGGGTGTTCTCACTGTCACTTCCTATTGAACAACAGTTCATTCCCACTCCTGTCACTTCAACTTACTCCAATCTGTCCGTTAAAAATCTCTTCATATTGCTGCGGTGGTCAGAAACTTCTGTTAGACGCTCAGCAGCAGTTGGGAAGTTTAATCTTCAGCATTTTTCCCTTTCCTCTTCTGAGGTTTAATTATTACTGTGGCTCCGGTGATGACCTAAAGGCTCTGTGCTGTGCAGGCGTGAGGGTTCAGTGTTTTAAACAAGAAACTGCTCTGGAGGCGGCACCACCCGCCAGGAGAGACCCGCGGTGTCTGATCCGCGGAGGTGCTGCCGCTCTGGGGCTGGGAATGGCTGAGGAGCTGTTTCCTTCTGGGTGCAGGCGGGACTGGTGCCACTCAGGTCGGGCACTGGTGCCACTCAGGTCGGGCAGGTGGGCACTGGTGTCACTCAGATGGGGCAGGCGGGACTGGTGCCACTCAGATTGGGCACTGCTGCCACTCAGGTCGGGCAGGGGGGCACCGGTGTCACTCAGCTCGGGCACTGGTGTCACTCAGATCGGGCACTGGTGCCACTCAGATCAGGCACTGGTGTCACTCGGCTCGGGCACTGGTGTCACTCAGATCGGGCAGGTGGGCACTGGTGTCACTCAGATGGGGCAGGTGGGCACTGGTGTCACTCAGATCAGGCACTGGTGTCACTCAGATCGGCAGGTGGGCACTGGTGTCACTCAGATCGGGCACTGTGTCACTCAGATTGGGCACTGGTGTCACTCAGATCGGGCACTGGTGTCACTCAGATCGGCAGGTGGGCACTGGTGTCACTCAGATCGGGCACTGTGTCACTCAGATTGGGCACTGGTGTCACTCAGATCGGGCACTGGTGTCACTCAGATCGGGCACTGTGTCACTCAGATCGGGCAGGTGGGCACTGGTGCCACTCAGATTGGACACTGGTGCCACTCAGATGGGGCAGGGGGGCACTGGTGTCACTCAGCTCGGGCAGGTGGGCACTGGTGTCACTGAGAGGTGCTCCCTGGAGCAAAGCTGTGCCAGCTGGGCTGAGGAACAAGAACCAGGATGAGCCATCCCTCAGCCCTGGCAGTTGGGGTGATTTCTCCCAGCCCTGGCAGTTGGGGTGATTTCTCCCAGCCCTGGCAGTTGGGGTGACTTCTCCCAGCCCTGGCAGCTGGGGTGATTTCTCCCAGCCCTGGCAGCTGGGGTGACTTCTCTCAGCCCTGGCAGCTGGGGTGACTTCTCTCAGCCCTGGCAGTTGGGGTGACTTCTCTCAGTCCTGGCAGTTGGGGTGTGCTCCTCTCAACCCTGGCAGTTGGGTGATTTCCCTCAGCCCTGGCAGTTGGGGTGACTTCTCTCAGCCCTGGCAGTTGGGGTGTGCTTCCCCGGCCTGATCCCAGCTGGGAACAGCCTGGGCCCGTGAGGGAATGTGGGGGGACATGTGAGGCAGCAAAACCTCACCGCCCTGTGCATCACCACACCAGGTGTGTTTATTCCAGACACCCCCTGGAAGCTTTGGGCTGGCTGGGAGGAGACCCACGAAACGAAGGGATGGAAATCAGGGATATCCTCCACGGCTCCCTCACAGCAACCGGGAAATTGTTCCCCAGGTGCTGCTTCTTCCCTGCCTCGGGCACCCCCAGTTTGGGGAGGACTCTGGAACGGGGTGGGACCAGCAGCAGCCTCACCCTGGGCCGGCCAGGGCTGGCCAGGGGCTCCTTCCCCCGGCTCTGCACAGGGGACAGGAATTCCCTGTTCCCTGGCAGCAGGAAAAGCGGGGTGGAATTCCACACCTCCTTCCTGCACAGGTTTGCCAGCCTGTCCTCAGGAGGGGTCTCCTTGTCTGGGGTGTCTTGTGGTCTCGGAGCCAGGAGAGGGGGGAGGAGCAGAGCAGAGTTTTGGGTTTGCCTTTTCCCTGGATTTCGGTTTTCCTGATCCCTGTGCTGCACTTCCAGTGCCACCGAGGGGGCCTCAGCCTCTCCTCACACAGGACACGGTGACACCAGCTGGGACTGCTGCTTCCCCATCCCTTCCCGCTCCCTCATGGATTCATGGATCGGGATCATTTTTCCATTCTCTCATGGATGTGGATCATTTTTCCATTCTTTCCCACTCCCTCATGGATCAGGATCATTTTTCCATTTTCTCATGGATGTGGATCATTTTCCATCCCTTCCCACTCCCTCATGGATCGGGATAATTTTTCCATCCCTTCCCATTCCCTCGTGGATTGGGATAATTTTTCCACTCCCTCATGGACGGGGAACATTTTTCCATCCCTTTCCACTGCCTCATGGATGTGGATCATGTTTCCACTCCCTCATGGATGGGGATCATTTTCCATCCCTTCCCACTCCCTCATGGATGTGGATCATTTTTCCACTCCCTCATGGATCAGGATCATTTTTCTATTCTGTCATGGATTGGGATCATTTTTCCATCCCTTCCCACTCCCTCATGGATCGGGATCATTTTTCCATCCCTTCCCACTCCCTCATGGATCAGGATCATTTTTCCATCCCTTCCCACTCCCTCATGGATCAGGATCATTTTTCCATCCCTTCCCACTCCCTCATGGATGGGGATCATTTTTCCATTCTCTCATGGATGGGGATCATTTTTCCATTCCCTCATGGATGTGGATCATTTTTCCATCCCTTCCCACTCCCTCAGGGATGGGGGACCATCTTTCCTTCCCCACCAATCCCACACTGGCGCCGGCTGTGCCTGCTCAGCCCTCGGGGGCGATGTTTAACACAGTGCAGAGCTTTGCACTGGGCCGACGAGTCTTGGGTTACTTGGAATTCATTTCCCTCTGCTCATTCCATGCTCATTCCATCCCCTCCCCAGCCCTGAGCCGGGCCTGGATGAGTTTTTGGCCCAGACTGAGGCTCCACTCAGTCTCCTCACAGTAGTTTTGCCTTCTGATGCTCCCCCTTTAATGATTTCCGTTTCTCTGAGGCTGCATCTTCCTCTCGGCTGTCAAGCCCTTGCAGAGGGTTTTATCCTCCTAACTGAAATAACATTTCTTTTGCTCCCTTTGTTGAAGTTGCTGCTTGAATCAAACTTGCTTTGTTCTCCCCAAATAAAGGAGGATGCTAACAAGGCTTTCCAGGGTGCAGACATGTCCTAAATGCATTTTGGAGATGTGCTTTCAAGCTGTCTGAAGGAGAAGCAGAAACTCTTGGGGGGAATGCTATGTTTAAACAAATAAAACCAAAACACACAAACAACCCCAAAAAACCCAAAAAAAGCCCGAAGAAAATTAACAAAATCAAGAACCAAACAAAACAAAACCAACCAAAAAACCCCAAACAAATGAACAAAAAAAAAACAAAACCAAAAAAAAAACAAAAAAACCAAAACCAAACAAACAGGAAAACCCCCACAAAACCCCCACAAAACCTGACGACCTTGGATTGTCCTTTAGAACATCAGGCTTTGGTTTCTTTGTGTATTTAAAGAGGAAGCTGGAAGAATTCCTGTCAGGAATTTCCAGCCCCCAGGAGAGCCAGAACTGCCTTTGCACAGGTTCTGCCTGTCCAGGGCAGGGTTTGTTCCTCTCTAAAAGTCGCTGTGTGAAGGGTTTGGATCCAGATTTAGATCCAGATTTAAATCCAGATTCAGATCCAGATGTAGACCCAGATGTAGATCCTGATTCAGATCCAGACTGGGATCCAGATTCAGATCCAGATTGGGATCCAGATTCAGATCCATACTGGGATCCAGACGTAGATCCAGACTGGGATCCAGATGTAGATCCTGATTTGGATCCAGATTGGGATCCAGATTTAGATCCACATTCAGATCCAGATGTAGATTCAGATTCGGATCCAGATTGGAATCCAGATTGGGATCCAGATTCAGATCCAGATGTAGATCCTGATTCGGATCCAGATTTGGATCCAGATTGGGATCCAGATTCAGATCCAGATGTAGATCCTGATTCGGATCCAGATTTGGATCCAGATTGGGATCCAGATTCAGATCCAGATGTAGATCCTGATTCGGATCCAGATTTGGATCCAGATTGGGATCCAGATTCAGATCCAGATGTAGATCCTGATTCGGATCCAGATTTGGATCCAGATTTAAATCCAGATTCAGATCCAGATGTAGATCCTGATTCGGATCCAGATTTGGATCCAGATTTAAATCCAGATTCAGATCCATATTCAGATCCAGCTTCAGATCCAGATTTAGATCCAGTGGGACCAAAACTGCAGTGAGCCCTGGAAGCTGCTGCTCCCTTGAGATGCCCAGGAAATCCTTTATAAAAATGCCTTCTTGAGACTTTTTGTTTTCCTCTTCTGAGGGCAAGTTGTTGAAAGCTGTCTGGACAGGGGGCCTTTAATTAACAGTTTTGCCTCAATCTACTGCCTTCCACATCTGGGAGCTCTGAGGTGAATCAGCTTTAATTAAGTGTTCTCCACACCTCCAGAAGATGCCAAAGCATCCTGATGCAGATATTGAAGATGGGATTTCCAAAATCCCACGTGGCTGCTCTCCTCTGCCTGGAGTTGACAATTCTCAGTGGCTTGAGTGTTGTTTGTCAATCTTGCTCTAAATTGAATTGTTGCCCCATGTGATGCTCAGGCAATGGGCAGGGAGGGAGCTCAAAAATCCCAATTCTGATCCCTCTCACCCCCTCTTTTCTTCTCCTTATACAACCATTATTCAGTGACTTGAAAGAAAAGAAAATACAGACTCAGGGAGAACAAACAGGGAATTCCTCTCAGCTTCTGAAAGTGCAGAATTAAGAAAAAATGCAAAATGCAGAGCTGGGAAATTCTGAGCTAGAAGTCAAAGGCTTCATGCAGATGCTACAACAAAGTTAAAGGATCTTTTATAGGAATCAAACGGAACAATTCCTTTGTGATGTTTCTGTTCACCAGTAAGGGTGGGAAGAGGGTTCCCTTCAGGCCATGGCCTTTCCCATCTCTCTATAAAGGTCCCTGGGTGGGAAATAAATGAGATTTTTGGCCTAACCAGAAATTTTAAGCACAGTAGGTGCTTAAGAAAGTGGTGTTTCATCCATTTGGAGCTTTCAGTGCTTGGAATTACCCCGCACCAGGCAGTGGGTGTCGCGGAAAAATAAAGCTGTTAGCTTTGTACTTTTGATTGGGTGGAGGTACAAATAATGTGGTGCTGAGAACACTTCAAATTGCATTAAAATGAAGTTATTTGGTATGAAATACTGAAATTATGGTGAATGAAACCTTAAAGGTTTTGTTACTGTGTTCAGAAGCTATAAAGGAAATGGGGTGAGGAATTAAAATCAAGAGACGAGGCACCAGATAAAGTGGGAGCTGCTCCAGGAGGGTCTGCTCAGAGCTGGATGTTCTCCGTGACCCCCTTGACCAGAACCACCGAAAACACAACACAAATCGGACCGGGGGCAAGCTGAGCTCCCCTGGGGAGTTCAAAACCCACAGGGATGCAGTGGAGGAGCCAAAGCTGCGCCTGGGGGAATTCAAAGCAGCCCCTGGGGACGGAGGGAGGGATGTTCATCTCTGTCCTGCTCGGGGCTCCTGCATTCCAGCTCCAGGAAATGGGATGAGGAGAGCAGGGAGGAGAGCTGAGGGCCGGGACCTCCAGAAACCTTCTGTAAATCACAGCTGGGCCTGGGCTCTGTGGGGCAGGGAGGGCTTTGCCAAACTGGCACCGCTGGTGCCTCCGCCAGGTTCCTCCTGGGGAGGTTTCAGCTCCCAGCGGTTTCAGCGAAGCCCTGACGGGTACAGAGGGCTTTCATTGGGTTTCCCCAGCCTGAGCTGCTTTTTGTGAGTATAGCCACAGAATCCTGAATGGTTTAGGTTGGAAGGACCTTAAGGGCCACCCAATTCCACCCCTGCCATGGGTGGAATTCCGCTATCCCAGGGTGCTCCAAAGCCTGTCCAGCCTGGTCTTGGACACTTCCAGGGATCCAGGGGCAGCCACAGCTGCTCTGGGCAAAAGGATGTGAAAGAATTAGTAGGAAAGGAAAATAACTCCTAGGACTGATGCTTTCTTGCAGCTCCTGGCAGCCTGGCTTTATTTCAGGCGCACCTGCTGGTGGGACCATCCCCCAGGATGCAGCAGCCCAGGATCTGCATGGACTAAGAACAAACATCACCCTGGTTTTGTCCTCTACAACACAGAGCTCCCTAAATTGTGGCTTGTGGGTCACGGGTGGCTCATGGAGAACTGGCTGCTCCCACAAGATCAGCTGCTCCTCCTTGTTTTCCCCAACACCACCACATCCACGGGGCTGTGTTTATCTCAGATGTTTTCTAAGTGCTCTGTGCGTGGCTCTGTCACCTGATCATCCACGGGAGGAGGCTGTGAAAGGAGGGAAGGAATGGAATTGTTCCTAATGATACAAAGCAAGGTCCAGGAGGGGAAACTTCCCACTTAGAGTATGCACTGTGCTCAGAAAAATTACTAAAATCTTCTTCTAATCCTCCTCAAAGATCAATCTCTTAATCTTTCTGACAGTGGAACTGACTAATCACCTGAATAGGATTTAAAGCCACTGAGACACCGACAAGATTTTAAGCTGGAAATAATTGGCAGGGGTTTTGTTTGGTTTGGCTGTTCTTAATTGTCCAGCAAAGCTTCCCTTTCTCATTTCTTGATTTATCATTTCTTTCCCTGGGAGTAGAAATTAGAAAGGCAAAAAGCTGTTATGGTGTTAATTACAAGTGCAACAGCTGGAAAACTGTTTAGGAGATAAAAATCTCTCCAGACTTTGTGATGATGTGGGCTTCTGAGGTCTGTTTTTAGTTAGTTTTGCATAACAAATACAAGTCTGGAACCTCAGGCTACTGCACTTGAGTCTCCTTCCCCATTTGGGAAAAGAGTTTCCTGCTCGTATCACATTTAATCTCTTCCTTAGGAGATGATGAATTTTGAATTGTCATTATATTTTTTTTTTTTTCTCTGGGTTTGGTTTTTCCCTTTTCTCAGCACCAGAGCTGTGCTTTGACCTGGGCACCCTCAGTAAAAAACCTGCTGGAGTTCCACGTGCTGCACCCAGCTGGACCTGCCTGAGACCCTCACCCAGTGGGGGCTCAAATCATGGATTCCCTCCTTGGGAACGTTTCTGAAATACTCCTGGGCCCAAGGAATTTGTGCACTCTGTCCCGTTTGTCTCCTCCCCACACTTCAGGTGTTCTGAGCACGGCCCTGCTTGCAGGGATGCAGCTTTGGAGGGTCATTAAAACAACTGGTTAATGGCAGAAAGTCTATTTTCTTCTTGGATTTTTGGGATAATTTGGTTGGCCTCATGTAGCAAAGGCATTTCTGTACACAAGTTTGTGATAATTTTACATATAACCATTGAAAAGATGGTTATATTTAAAATACAAGAGAAACCAAGAGATGAAGAGGAGACACGAGTCACTTGATGAAAATTAAACTGCAGATTAAGCACACCTTTATAAACACAAAATTAAAGTGACTCTGGGAGCCAGGTAAAAAATCCCCACCATCATCATCATCAGCAATGTGATGCTGAGGTCCTGAAAGAGCAGCTCAGAGTTTGAGGGGGTTGGAGGAAGCACTGGATGAGAAACTGGGAGCAAACTGAGCTGGGGCTGTCTGGTATTGCCAGGAAATTATGGTGCCCCTCAGTACAAACGACAAGGAGAAACAAAACTGAATTTCAGGCCTGCTCTGAAAGTTTCCTCAGCTTGGTGTCATTTTTGAGAGATTCATGAGAGAACATGCTGCAGATTTCCTTAGGGAATGGATGAGAGTGTGGAACAAATCTCTCTGCACAGGGAGGGCTCCTTTGACCTGGGCGGCTCAAAAACGCTGCAGACAATGCTGGAGGACCCATGAACAATTTTTATTTCCATAGTCTGGGTAAAACATCTCCTCCAGAGCTGAATATGCATCACTCTGAGTCTGCAGTGAAAGTTCTAAAGTGTGGCAGTGAGGGACAGGGAACACAAACCCACGCTGAGTCTGTAGCTGCTCAACCTAACTTGTAATCAATAATAGATGGTGCAGGTTGGAATGCACTTAAACAATCCTTTATCCAAGCTGCTGGAGAGTAATGATAATAGTTTCTCTTATTCCAACCTGATTTAATGCATTTCAGTTGAAATAAACCCGTTTTCAAAGAGCCACGTGCCCCTGTGTGTAATTGATGTGTGTATTTTTTGTGATATTTTAACAACATGTGGCAAACCCCACGGGGTGGTTGTTGAGAGCTGTTCCACAAGGTCCAGGAGGAAACTGGAAATACGGCTATAGATGGTGGAAGGTCTCCCCTTTCTGCTCCTGCTTCCCACCCTTTGTACCTGCTCAGGGTGGTGGAAGAGCAGGAGGAAGATCTGGAACGGGAATTGCAGGTGCTGGCAGAGCAGGAATAGCTCACCGTGGAGCCCTCCTGTTGTTCTGTTTGTTCTCCTCATTTCCATTCAACCGGAGCATGGTGGAATTGCAATTTCTGTCCCTCTGTCCATCTCCAAACTTGATGGGTCTCCACAAAAGTGTATTTGCAAAGGTGGATCTCTGGCTCTAGGACAAGGAAGAAATTGCAATATTTCTGTGATGAGTCCCCTTTACCATAGGAAGGAGTGGAAACAGGCTCCAAAAAAATGCACACAGGCACCTAATGAAGCTCTTTAAATGACCTTAAAAACGATCTCAGATAATTTCAGATCTCCTTCTGAAAGCATGTGGGAGCTGGACAATCTCAATTGCCCTTGGAAATGGAGTCAAAATGTGCATTACAGACACCAAACACCTTTGTGAGCTTGGCTGGGTGTCTCAAACAGTATTCCTGAGCTGGTTTATTTAATTTTATGTCACTCCTTTCTTGTTAGAGTAAATAACTCCCCAGGATTTTGGAAGGAGGCTGAAAATACCTCGAGTCGAGTCTTTCTCGTGTGCTTGGTGAATTTGCTACACCTTCCCTTAGATACCTGGTCCCTTTTTCTTCCCTCCAGCGCCCAGGCCCTTTCTGCAGCTCCTGTCAGCCTTCCCCGCTGAACAGAACAATTTCCCCTCCTCGGCTGACAGCAGCTGTCATTAGGAAAATTGCAGGGCCAACTCTGACAGGATTCACACAATGGGGGAACTTCAGCTTCTCACAGGCTCCGAGAAGCCCAGGCTCTTCAGCACGTCTTGTCAGTCGGAACATGAGCTCATCTCCTCCCCGGGAGAAGTTGGCAGATGAGAAGATTATTTCTGACAGATCTGAAGCAGCCCCGATGACATCCTCCAACAATAAACTCTCTGCCAGGGGCTGGGGGAGAGAGGGGAAAATGGTCTAATGAAAAAATTGTGGTTTAAAAAAAAAAACAAAACAGGTGAACGCTTAAATTGAAGGATTCTCAGCGTTTGTGGCTCCTTGTTTAGAATTCATTCCTCTTCCCTGGGTTAAATATTCACAGCTGTGAATGATCCAGGGATTGACAGCCCTTTCCTTACAGGATCCTCCTCAGGTTTGAAGGCTCCTCGGAGCTGGAGTTGGGTCCTTTCGTGCCCATCAGCAGGAGGTGTTTGGACATCAGGGATTCATGGCAGCAGCAGAAATGTGTGGCATTGTCCTGGAACTGCCTGGCATTCTGGAATTCTCTGGCATTATCTCAGAACTGCCTGGCATTCTGGAGTTCTCTGGCATTGTCCTGGAACTGCCTGGCATTCTGGAATTCTCTGGCATTATCTCAGAACTGCCTGGCATTCTGGAGTTCTCTGGCATTGTCCTGGAACTGCCTGGCATTCTGGAATTCTCTAGCATTGTCCTGGAACTGCCTGGCATTCTGGAATTCTCTAGCATGATCCTGGAACTGCCTGGCATTCTGGAATTCTCTGGCATTGTCCTGGAACTGCCTGGCATTCTGGAGTTCTCTGGCATTACCCTGGAATTGCCTGGCATTCTGGAATTCTCTGGCATTACCCTGGAATTGCCTGGCATTCTGGAATTCTCTGGCATTACCCTGGAATTGCCTGGCATTCTGGAATTCTCTGGCATTACCCTGGAATTGCCTGGCATTCTGGAGTTCTCTGGCATTATCTCAGAATTGCCTGGCATTCTGGAGTTCTCTGGCATTGTCCTGGAACAGCCTGGCATTCTGGAGTTCTCTGGCATTATCTCAGAACTGCCTGGCATTCTGGAGTTCTCTAGCATTATCCTGGAACTGCCTGGCATTCTGGAATTCTCTGGCATTATCTCAGAATTGCCTGGCATTCTGGAGTTCTCTGGCATTATCTCAGAACTGCCTGGCATTCTGGAGTTCTCTGGCATTGTCCTGGAACTGCCTGGGCTGGGAACATCCCTCGGGAAGGGAGCCTCTCCCCTGGCAGAGTGTGTGACTGCAGGGCTGGGCTGCTGCTCTGCGGTTTTGCCCCTTTGTGGGAGGCAAAGGTCACAAAACGCTTTCCTTTCTGGATTTATTAATTTGGTTTGCTGACAATTAGGGGGTTTGTTCGTGTCTGGCAGGAGGGGGAGCGAGAAGGACCGAACCCCACAGATTTCTGCTCTCCCTAAACTCGGATTTCCCAGCCTCAGGTGCAAACAGGGCCTGAATCGAGTGAAAGCAAGAGGCACAAATGACTTTAATGTTCTTGCCAGTATTTAAGGTTTCTCCTTTCCTGTGGCATCGAGTTTCTTTCAGCCCTTCTTCAGCCCTGCTTCCCTTTCAGAGCTGGTTTTTCTCCTGTTTACTCCTTAAGTGCACCCTGGGGATAAAATCCCATTTTTCCCTGACTGGGTGCAGCCTGGGCAGGACCCTTCTTTCCCCTGGGATAAAGGTGGCTGTGGAAAACCATCAGCAGAACCAGTTCCATCAGTGCCCAATTGTCGTGATGCGCAAAGCCAGGTGTCTGCTAAGGAAGGCAGGAGCCTCCCCTGAAATGGAAAATGCAAACCCCCTCCCTCTGAATTATTATAATTTGGAAATTAAGGGGCTCTCAGACAAAGATATGGGAGCGGGAATAACAGTTCTTTATTAGGAAAACTAAAAATACAAATGCAAGAGTACAAAAAAGAAAACAAACCCCTGCCAGAGTCAGAGCAGGCCCTGGCACGCTGTGGGTCAGGGTGGTGGCAGCAGTGCCATTCCATGGGGGCTCAGCCCTCCTGCAGTGCCAGCTGTGCTTCTGCTGGAGCAGGATCCTGGACAAGGCTGGAGTTTTCCTCTGGAGCTCCAGGGCTGCTGGAGATGGGCCTGGGCTCCCTCTGGGAATGCAGTGGGGCAGAGAGCTGCTCCTCTGGGAATGCAGTGGGGCAGAGAGCTGCTCCTCTGGGAATGCAGTGGGGCAGAAAGCTGCTCCTCTGGGAATGCAGTGGGGCAGAGAGCTGCTCCTCTGGGAATGCAGTGGGGCAGAAAGCTGCTCCTCTGGGAATGCAGTGGGGCAGAAAGCTGCTCCTCTGGGAATGCAGTGGGGCAGAAAGCTGCTCCTCTGGGAATGCAGTGGGGCAGAAAGCTGCTCCTCTGGGAATGCAGTGGGGCAGAAAGCTGCTCCTCTGGGAATGCAGTGGGGCACAGGCTGCTGTGGTGTCCCAAAGCCTCAGATTGTATCCAGGTAGGAATGCTTGGCTGCTCCCCTGGGCAGAGCCTCTCCCCATGGGATGATGGAATTTTCTCAGCCATGCAGGGACACTCAGTGGCCATGAACAGAAGAGATCTCCTGGAGGGAGGATTGGCTGTGGGAGAGATAAAGAAAAAACTGCCCAGTGAACAGAAATAACTGCCCCACCTCTGACTGATGGGAATACACACCCCCATTTCCAGCCTAAGACGCTGATCCACAGCACACAGACCCCAGGCAGCTCCAGGAACCTTTTCCCTTCCCTTAATTACTGTCAGGACCTTGCTTTTATCAGGAACCGCTGATCTGAAGGTGGCAGGCTGTGCTTTACAGCACGTACTTGAAATAAAATCATTCTACACGTCCCAGTCCTGGCTCCTCAAAGCCATCGCTGCAGAGTGGGAATGAGCACACATGTTCTAGGGAACAGTTTTCTGTCACAATGTGCAATTTCATTAAAACTTCAAGCATTTCACGGAAACATTTCTCTGCTGGCAGAGCAACTTTATAATTCAAAACATCTTCTTCAAGGGTTCCCACTTCATTCTGAGAATATCCTGATATTTGGTGGTGTTGAGATGGAATAATTTTGTTTTACCATTTACAGTGAATTCATTCAGTGTTTATATTAAATGAACACATCACTCTGATTATGTGGGGGTTTATTTTTGAAAGTTTACCCCATAAAACAGATTTGGTTTGTGTTTGGCTGAAAGGGATGACAAAGCACCTCATTCCAGCCTGCCCTTGAAACACACACCCACCGCCTGCAGGGAATTCCAGCCCTTGGTCACAGTTTTTGGGGATGCAGGTGGGGAATTTGGGGCAGTCTGGGCTGTGCTGGACACACACAAAACACAGAGTTCAAGGAATTAAAGGCTTGCACAGACAGGACAAAGCAGAGTCAACATCTGCGTCTCACTCCAGTGGGGTCCTTCTAAAATAGGAATTGGTGCAACGGAACCAGTCTGGGAATTTATTTTAGACCAGTTGGAACCAGAATCAACCTGCTGGGATTATGTGGGAGCAGCTGAGCCAGGCTGGGAGAACTGGGAATGTTCACCTGGAGAAGAGAAGGCTCCAGGGAGAGCTTCCAGCATATTCCAGGGCCTGAAGGGGCTCCAGGAGAGGGGCTGGGGACAAGGGATGGAGGGACAGGACACAGGGAATGGCTTCAAAGTTATGGAGAGTAGGATTTGATGGGGTTTTGGGAAGGAATTCCTGCCTGGGAGGGTGGGGAGGGGCTGGGATGGAATTCCCAGAGCAGCTGTGGCTGCCCCTGGATCCCTGGCAGTGCCCAAGGCCAGGTTGGAGCCCCCTGGGACAGTGGGAAATGTCCCTGCCATGGCAGGGGTGGCACTGGGTGGGCTCTGAGGTCCTTCCTTCCCAAACCATTCCACATTTCTATGCCAATTCTGTTTCTCATCCTCCAAAAATGCTCTTAATGTATCCATTATTTTTCTCAACTTTATTCAGGTTTTTTTAAAGAATAATTCATATTCAGTGCAGAATGGTTATAAAGTGCAAAACTCATCAATTATTCAGGTTATTTATGCAGATTTGAAAGTCAGAGACATTATGTGGCTTTCTCTCTTTTAAGAGAAATTGAAAAGAAATTTAAGAGGAGAAAAACATTCTCCTGAGCTGAGGTTGGAGTTCAGCTCTTTGGGATTGTTCTGTGTGTTTGAGTTGTTTGGGTTTGCTGTGTGTTTTCCAATCCCCTTTAGAGAAGTCAATAGCGAGGTGTCTCAAACAATCAGACAGAGCTGGAAGAGCACCAAGACCCACAGGATTTGGATAATTTCAGTATTCCTTGTGTCTGACACAGTAGACAGGGACACAGCAGCCACCAGCTGAATTCCCAGCTTGGATTTTACCTGAAATGATTTTATCCCCACCTCTTTATTTCCTTGTAAACTACTGTAAATTATTATCATATATAAACCTAGTAAATTATTATTATTATTACTATTATTATTACTATTATTATTATTATTATTACTATTATTACTATCATTACTATTATTATTGCTATTATTATTATTATTACGATTATTATTATTGCTATTATTATTATTATTATCAATAATTTCCCATTGTAAAGGTGTTAATTGAGTTAATTTAACCAGCATTCAATCAGCTGATGCTGATTTTTGGACTCAATATTGATGAGGGCCAAAGCGTTCCCCCGTGACAGGCTCTGCTCCCCAGTCTGTTTCAAACCCCAGTGCTGGGCAGGGATCAGCCCTGCCTGGGGTCCTGCCAGGAAACCTTTTGTGTTTCAGCCTTTCAGCGAGGACCCCCAGCTAACAGAGGCACAGAACCTCTCTTTTTGGTGGTTTTTACCTGCCTAGCATGGGACAGAGCGGGGAAGAACCAGAGCCTGGCTGGGGACAGGTGACGCACAAAATAAATCAGCGAGTGTGGTGACAGAGACGGGAAACCCTTCCCTCCTCCCGGAGCTGTAAATTGGGAGGTGGAGGGAACAATTCCTGGGGCTGGGAGAGCTGAGGGTGCTCAGCACTCGCAGGGGCTGTTCATTATCCAGCTGCTCTGGCCTTGTTGTGATTAAGATCCCGTTCTGTATCGAGCAAGTGTTGGAGCGGCTGGAATTGCTCTGCCTTGGATAATTGTGTTTGTTTCTCCCCGTTAAATTTACAGGCTCTTTTATGCCTTCTCCCCGTGTGCTCACGGATTTTCCAGAGCAATTTGCAAAATAACCCTGATTGCTCTTTCAAGCCCCTTTTCAACATGCTGTCTGCAAAAAAAAAAACCCCAATAAAAACCAACTCCAAAATGGCATTTGGAGCTGACAGTTCATGGTGCTGCTCTCCCACATCCACGTGGTTCCTGTTCTCTGCAGTCGGATCATTAGCTTGGAAAAATCTCTTTATCCCGAACGTTTGTTTTGGTGCGTGACCATTTGCTAAATAATGCAAAAACTCTCACATTTATTTGTAAATACTCCCCAATGCCTGTCTGATCCGTCTGTGGATGTTAGGGCAGCAATGCCTGCACGTTCCAGCGTCCCTGCCTGTTGAGCTTGTTGTGGGTCTGGGGTCTTCCAAGAGCAGCTGTTGGCTGTAGTAAAGTTGTTTATTGCGCGAATACTTCATTTTCTTAAGGCACTTAAAATGCATTTCTACTTACTTAAAACTAAGACTTAACGCTTCTACTTCGTATTTATGTAGCTTTAACATATCTCAGTTTCTCTCCAGGCTTCAATTCAGCCCCTGCACTTATCTCTCTCTCTCAGAACTCAGAGAGGCTTCTGTCTCACGCATTCCAACACCTGCCCCATCCCGAGGGAAAATTCCCGGCGGGAAAAGCTGCTCGGGCGCCTCGGTGCTGCTGTGCACTCTGCCAGTCCCCCCTTGGCCCTGGGGATGATGGACGGCGCAGCTCAGGCTGGATTGGATTTGCTTTCGTTTCCGTGCACGCCCGTGATTCATTCTGGGCTCTGCTGCAGAGCCCTGCAGCATCCCAGGCATCCCAGAGTTTCATCCTGGCAGCCTGGGAATTGCCCGCCCTCGCCGTGTTGATGGTCCGAGGAGGTTTGAGGGCGGAGAGGAAAGGGGGGGAATTCAGAAAAGGAAAATGTGGCAGGAAAGTAAAATAGAGCCAGAGTTTTGTACAATTTAGAGCTTTGGTGAGGGCAGAAAGGAGCTTCAGGAAGCTCCACCACCTGTCGTGGCCAGGGCTGGGCACTGGATTCTTTAAAGTCAGCCTCCAGTGCTTCGCTGGAGGGGTTTTGCCCCTTCTCTGGAAGTGTCCAAGGCCAGGCTGGAGCAATCTGGTCTAGTGAAAGGGGCTGGACCTGGATGATTTTCAGATCCCATCCAACCCAAACCATTCCATGATTCTATGACTTAATTATTCTATTTGCAGGCTTCTTCTGTTTTTTTTTTTTTTTTTCAATTTTGTGTGTATGTTGTGGATTTTCTATTTTATTGTGGGAAATCTAGGACTCTTGAACAACTGACCAATGTGATCAAGCAGAAGCTTTTTATTGTTTACATTACACACTCTTTTATAGATTCTACAAACAACTAAGTGCACACTTCTTGATTGGTGCTTTTGTTTTGTTCACTCGTTTTCTGCTTGCCTTTCTTGGGAGTATATGACTGGTCACAGCCCAGGTGTTTCACAGCCTTCTGTTATCTAGTTTTGGTAGTTTTGATATTCAGTTTCTCAGCCTCTTCTTTCTTAATTTAGCACAATTTACGTTCCAATAGCCTTGACGAATTCCTGAGGCTTTGACAGCAAACTTAGAAGCAGGCTGGCTGGTGCACACTGTGGCCTGACCCTTGCAAATACAGTGCAACATTTTTGCTTGTTGATTTTGACACAAAATTTCGGTAGCCAAAGCGGATTTTATTTCTGTATCTTTTATTTCAAAGAAAGCAAGGGAGCAGCGCTGGGTGGCCGGGGAGTCACCGCTCCCCTGAGGGCACACACCACTCCAAGTTCACCAGAGCGCGCTGGCTTTAAGCCTACACAGCGTTTTCCAGCGTGCTTGTGTTAGCCCGAATCAGCAGCTATCAATTAGCTGGGATCAGCAATTTCACAACCTCTCCAGGTGGTTGTTGGCTTCCTGTCCTGCTTGTCTGGAGGAGGCCCTGCACCGGTGTCTGCTACATCGTGCATCAAGTTTTTTATTATACGTAAGCATTTAGCTGCTTTCCTGCAATATCCCTTTAGCTTTACCACAACTTCCTCTACTCTATTCTAAGCATCTTGCTACCTCATCTCTTTACTCTACTATACTCCTTCTATTTCAATGCTTTATTTGGCTATTGGGCCAGAAAGTTCCAATTGCTGATCTCCATTGCCTGTTGACACGAATCACAAAAACATTTTTCACAATTTTAAACCAGACCACATTTCCCCTCTTCTGCCATCTTTCTTCTATCCTTCCCCTCTCCAGCCCAGGCCTCCCTTTTGGTTTAGTTTCCTCCCTTTTTTTAGCAGACTGACTCTGGGCATTCCCATTCTTGCTTCTGCTGGGCTGGCAGGATAAGCCCAGCTCTGCAGCAGTTTGCAGGAGCAACGTGAACACCGTGACAAGAAATCTATCTCGCTAATAAAATTAGCCGAGTTTCGCTTACTCTTTCGCACAACTGGAGACCGACTCATCCCCGTGAAGGCAGTTTTATAGCCCGATTTTCTAATGGAGTGTAAACCAGCATTAATCGTGTGGGGAGGGGCAGAGATTGGGAGCATAAATCCCCTAAACCTCCGCCGGGTCCCTGCGCTTCCACCACACGGAGATTAGGGAAGGGAAAATGAATTTTGTCCTGCACTTGTCTGTCAGCTCAGAGAGCACTTGGTGGAGTTGATGCCTTTGTATTTCAGCCTTTGTATTTTTTCAAATCCTGCAGTGCATTAGTGTATAACTCTAAACTCCATATATCTATATCTATATCTAATCTATATATCTATATCTATATCTATATCTATATCTATATCTATCTCTGTGTGTGTATGTATGTATATATATATGTATATGTATATATGTATATAAACCCATATATATAGAGATATATATATATATATGTAAATGAACTTTATAGAGTGGTAGCTGCTGTCCGCACATTTTGGTCGCACAAAACAATCCCTCTAGGCCTGAAATGCAAGGACACTCCACTGCCTCAGGCCCCAGAAAGTATAAACAAAAGTAAGTTATGGGGGGAGCAAGCTTGGGGTAAATGACTTCATTACCTGAAGCTGTAATTGGAAAATTAACCCCTGATATGTAAATGGACCAAACTTAAATCTGTCTGAAAAACTCATGACCGTTGTCCATTTTTGGGTGCAGCCCCTTGGGGAAGCTTTGTCTGCCCTAAATGTACCTGAAGGCCCTTCAATAAATACATCTGCTTTTATACTTTTTATTCTTTTAACTTTGTCTGGCCTCTGTTTCTAGCTAAGCCTGACAAAGGCCTCATAGTCAGGAAAACTATCCTGGAGGAGCAGTTCCATGTCTGAAACTCTGCTGCCCCAGCAGTGTTTCTGTGATCGCACTCGATGTTCTTTTCCAACCCCGATGATCCCGTGAGATTTTGGGGCACTTGTGTTAATTGTACCTCCTGTAGTCCTTGATCTGCTGGGGAATTTTGTTTGGTTTTTAACACACTGAGCCTGGCTTGACTATCCAAGTAAACTCAACTATTCATGATCTTCACAGAGGACTTGAGAGGCTTCAAAGGTTGGCAGAGGTTGCCCAGAGAAGCTGTGGCTGCCCCATCCCTGGGGGTGCCCAGGGCCAGGCTGGGCTTGGAGGGAGCGAAGAGACAGAACAGGGGGAAATGGACTCAGGCAGGAGGGCAGGATTAGATGGGATTTTTGGAAGGAATTCCTCCCTGGGAGGGCGGTGAGGGGCTGGGATGGAATTCCCAGAGCAGCTGTGGCTGCCCCTGGATCCCTGGCAGTGCCCAAGGCCAGGCTGGAGCCCCCTGGCACAGTGGGAGGTGTCCCTGCCCATGGCAGGGGTGGCACTGGGTGGGATTTAAGGTCTTTTCCATCCCAAACCAGTCAGGGATTCCAAGCCTGCCATGGCAGCAGGGAATGTTGTGCTGGGCGAGGACACGCTGTCCTGGAGGGTCAGGCTCGTGCACACAGGGAAGGAGAGGTGATTTCTGCCTCTTTTGGTGGTGGTTTAAAAGATCTGCAAAGAACAAGAGCACTACTGAGCTCCTTTTCCTCACAGTGCTGGCAACTCGCCCTTTACCTGGAGGGGTGTAAAGCTGGGGATTTATTGCTCCTGGTGTGATTTATGGGACACGGGGAGCAGGGTGATGGCCTCACTTCACTGCTGACATTGAGAAATCCTGCTGGGCACTCAAACCAGCGCTGGGAACTCCTCCCCCTCCATAAAGTGATCCTGAGGCTCAATCCCACCACGGCTGCTCAGCACTGCTGGGTTTATATGGACAGGAAGGTAGAAAAAAAAAGATGGTTTTGTGAGTTTTCCATCATTTCTGATCCCAGGCGGACAAGTGCTTGGGCAGTTTCTGTGGTTGGTTCTGATCTGTGTTTGCCAAATCCCGCTTTTTGCAGCTTCTCCTCTGTGCACTCCCCAGTTTTTCCAGCTGCTGTCACGTCTCAGCGATGGTTGAACAATTATTTTTATTCTCCCTTGCATACCCTTGGAGATCTTGTGTGAGATTTATGTGGTTTGTGTTTATTTTCTCTCTCCCTGAGCCTGTGGCTCCAGGTTTGTTTAGGCTGACTCTCCCTTCTGGGGGGGGGGTGGTAAAAAATACTCCATTCCAAAATAAATCCAAGATTTTGGACCCGTTTAAACCCATTTTTCTCATTAAAAACCTGGTTTTTTTCTCAGGACTTCTGTTTCATCTCCTGTCTGCACACTCTGCTTCTGCTTGGTCAGTGTCTTGCACTAAACCTTTCACTCGCTGGGCTCCCTTTTCCTGGGGAACTTACTGGACACAAGGGAATAACGTGGGAGGAAGCAAATCCCGATTTTCTTCTTTTTTAGAGTTTAGCTGCCAGGGCTGACAGCATCCCCCTGAGCCAGGCATGGAGTGGGTGCATTCTGTGGCCAGCCAAGCATTTTCCGCATAATCTGGATTTTTTTGTTAATTTTTGACACGTCCTGATGTCACAGAAAGCCCAGGTTGCAAATCTCTGCTCTGAGGCAATAAAATGATGACTCAAATGAGTTCTGGGCAAATCTTTGAAGGGTTTGAGGTGAGGGAAATTTTGCTAAAACCCAATCAAATCACAGAAGGGATGAAGCACTGGGGATGGCTATTTTAAATATGCTCTGTTTTGATTCTGGCTGTGTTAGGAGTCGCTGTCACTTGTCGGCCAATATAAGATTTGAATGGTTAAATGCTGCCTTTGTCCGTGGGGACAGCAATGAACTCCTTAAATCAAGAGGGTAATTAATTTTCCTGACAAGCTCCGCAAGTCCTCAATTGAGATTTTAGCCCTCACAGAGATGGGATTTGACAGTTTGCATTTGCCTTCTCCCACCTCCCCCTGCAAACCCAGGACTCGCTGGGTCGGACTGAACGAATCCCCCAAACACCCCGGAATTAGATTGGGCTTTAATGTGTAACAAAAACTTGGGAAACTACTCCTTCAAACGCTTCCAGAGGTTGGAAACGCATCTATAAATATCCACTTCATGCATAAAGTTCCCAAATCTTATTGGGAAAGGTCATTTATTCCAAAAGCTGTCATTAAGCTCGGGAGCCAAGGAAATTGCCGCATGGTTTAGATGTGGCAAAGTTTGCAGCTGGAAGCAGAGGGAGAGATGGAAGCCCTGGGCAGGAACTCTCGGCCCTTTGCTCCTCCTCTCTTGCTCTCTGGATGCCTTTGGAACTTCTTGGCTTTCCTTTTTCCTGTAAGAAATCCTGAAACAGTGTTGGTGGTGTGCCCTTTGCAGATTTATCCCTCTGGGAAACCACCCACCCCATAGACCTACAGTCCTCAGGTGTGTCCAGGGGCTTTTCGGGCTGAATATTTCAGATTTTTTATGTATGGCCCCCCTTGAGCCAAATTAATTCACTGATGAATAAATTGGTGTGAAAATTGAAACAGAGAAATCTGAAAGTTTTGATTCTAGTTCTGCTTGAACTTCTTTCTAGGGAATTCCTTACATTCTGTGTGCCCAATGGAGCCAGGCTGGGACAGCTGGGGCTGCTCACCTGGAGAGGAGAAGCTCCAGGGAGAGCTCAGAGCCCCTGGCAGGGCCTGGAGGGGCTCCAGGAGAGCTGGAGAGGGACTGGGGACAAGGATGGAGGGACAGGACACAGGGAATGGCTTCAGACCGGGAAAGGGGAGATTTAGATGGGATATTGGGAAGGAATTCCTGCCTGGGAAGGTGCGAGGGGCTGGGATGGAATTCCCAGAGCAGCTGTGGCTGTCCCTGGATCCCTGGAAGTGCCCAGGGCCAGGCTGGAGCAGCCTGGGACAGTGGGAGGTGTCCCTGTCCTGGCAGGGGTGGCACTGGCTGGGATTTAAGGTCCCTTCCCACCCAAAGCATCCCAGGGTTCTGTGATTCCAAGTGCAGCTGAAGGAATGTGATGTCTGAGCCACGGGCTTGTTCAGGAACATTTTCTTCAGAACTCTTTGACAGAACTTCTGTTCTGAGGGAGGATGGGCTGTGCTGGGTGAGGCAAACGAGGGGGAGGTTAATTGTCCCCACGTGCCCTTGCTCCTGCGTTCCAGGCCTGTGCCCCCAGCTCAGCGGGCACACGGGGATCAGGCCAGGAATGGCTTTTGGAATTTGCCAGGTGAGCTTTAACGGCCTTTCAGCACGGTAAATGTCAGTGACAGAGAGCAAACCATGATTTGGTAAAGTAAATATGGACAAGAAACGTGTGGCTTCTCCCCTGCAGTGCCACTCTCCGATAGCTCAGGTTTATCGGTGCCTTTATTGTCACTTTTCATTCCCTTTGCTGCCTCCCCCACACCCTGCTCCGTAACTCTGCGCTCATCACGGCAAAGTGACTCAGCTTCAGTTAATATTAATTTTAATATTAATATCGCCATTTCACTGCCTGGCACACTTTCCGTATGGAGACAACAACCCTTTCTTTTCCTTATTCCCCTGCTGTCCCTTTTTATTCTACACTTGTGGCTCTTTAATCTTCAATTTTTAAGGGAATAAATTGCATGTGACAATCCATGTGTGGTGAACTGGGAATGAAGGAGCTCCATTTTCAGTGAGGGGCTCTAGAATTTATAATCCCAGAATCCCAGAACAGTTTGGGTTGGGACAAACCTTAAAACCCATCTCGTTCCCCACCGTGCCATGGGCAGGGACACCTTCCAGCAGAGCCCCACCCCATAAATTTAACTTTGAGAGATAAAATCGGACTATTTTGCAAGAGGAGCTGAGTTTTGGGAGTGGGCAGGATGAGTCAATCCCTGTGCTCCCAGGAAGGGGATCTGGGGGGCTCATGTGCCTTTTAGCGACGTGTGAGTCGGCCCCGCTGAGCTGCTGCGGATCACACGGATCTGATTCAGGGGAATTTCACACCCTGTGAGCGCCGGGAGCTGCCGGGAGCAAGGCGGGCACTGCCGGGGGTGGTGAGCTCCCGCACGCTGGAATTTCACTGCTGCTGCTGCTGCTGTGCACGGTGGTGACACCAGGGAGCATGGAGTGGTGACACCAGGGAGCGTGGAATGGTGATGCCAAGACCATGGAATCACCTTGGAATGGTGACACCAGGGAGCATGGAGTGGTGATACCAGGGAGCATGGAATGGTGATACCAGGACCTTGGAACGATGATACCAGGGACCATGGAATGGTGATACCATGGAACCACCTTGGAATGGTGATACCATGGAATCACCTCGGAATGGTGACACCAGGGAGCATGGAGTGGTGACACCAGGGAGCATGGAGTGGTGACACCAGGGAGCGTGGAGTGGTGATACCATGGAATCACCTTGGAATGGTGACACCAGGGAGCATGGAGTGGTGACACCAGGGAGCGTGGAATGGTGATACCATGGAATCACCATGGAATGGTGATACCAGGGACCATGGAATGGTGATACCATGGAATCACCTTGGAATGGCGATACCAGGGACCATGGAATGGTGACACCAGGAAGCGTGGAATGGTAACACCAGGGACTGACCATGGAATGGTGATACCAGGACCTTGGAATGATGATATCAGGGACCATGGAATGGTGATACCATGGAATGACCATGGAATGGTGATACCAGGGACCATGGAATGGTGATACCAGGGAGCATGGAATGGTGATGCCAGGACCATGGAATCGTGGAATGGTGTGGCTGGGAAAGGACCTTAAATCCCAGCCAGTGCCACCCTGCCATGGCAGGGACACCTCCCAGTGTCCCAGGCTGCTCCAAGCCCCAGTGTCCAACCTGGACACTTCCAGGGATCCAGGGCCAGCCCCAGCCTCTCTGGACAAACACCACAGTCCTGTGGGTTGAGGGGCTCCTGGAATTCCAGCAAAAATAGATTTGACTGATGCCTTGTGGAGGCTGACTTAGAACAGAGACCTGGTGGAGTTAAAGAATAAAGTGGGTACATAATAAAGTAGGTGTTCATTAGGAGGCTTTAACAGATCTGCTTTGGGCAGCAAAAGAGCTTAGTTAGGGCGACACCCAAGATGAACCCAAAATGGTCACAAAATGGACAGCTGGTCACCAGGTCTCACACTTTTATGAGTTCTGGTCCATTTGCATATTGGAGTTAATTGCCCAATTCCAGCTCCAGCCCATGCAGTCCCATCCTGCTTGTTTTTCTCTCTCCAGCCCACGCTGTTTGTGCTCCTGGGCCTGAGGTTTGGATCATTTGTCCTTGGTCCCCAGCTGGAGAAGGAATTGTTTTGTCTCCCTGCTCTGTGCAGAGAGCTCACCATCCCATAATATGGAGCCAAGACCCACACACTAAAGCAGCACAGAATGTGAAAAATAGAAAAGCTGAAACCTGCGGCATCATGACAAAGAGAATTAAGTCTCAGTGGTATTAATTGATAATTTTTCCCTCTCAGTGGGGCCTTGGAGCACAAGGTGCAACCTCACACCATTGGCTGGAGGTTCAATTTCAGTCAGATCCCGTCGTGGTTCCTCTTTCAGGTCATCCAGGATGATTCTTGGAATAGCAGTGAATTAGAGGAGGTGCAGAGGGTGATTTTCCTGTCCTGCAGATGAATTCTGACCATGTGAATCAGATGGTGAATATATCTTTATATGGATTCCAGACCACAGCCCATGTGACAGGGACACTTTGCCATTTTTCAGGGGGTAAAACCATAATTTATAATTAACCGACCAGTGTGGATGCCTGCTGGAATTCCACATCCTTTAGGAGAAAAGTTCCGTCTGTAGTTTGCTGTTGCTCAGGCTGCAGATAAATCAGTATAAATTGCCTAGATTTACATGGCATTTGTGGCTGTCAGGGCGTTACGTACATAAAACCGGGATCTGTGCCGGTGTTCTCAGTTTCTGTGTTCCTGGAAACGTTAAAAATCTTTTGTCTACAGGGCTGAAACAAGTCCAGAGCTCTTTTGCTGGAAGTAGCAGGCGTTGTCTTGGTCTCCCGTTAGAAGCAAATTAATTTTGAAACAGCAGAATTTTCCTGGGAGGGAAATTCCATTTTCTGGGGGCAGCTCTCGCGCTGGCTGGAATGTACTTCCATGCATTCCCTGGTCTGGTTTTCGCCTCCTGGCTCACATTTGTGTTGGGAATAGCTGCTCTGGGTCGAGGAATCAGCTCTGTGCTGTGTCCAAGTTGTCCCCACAGATCCTGATGGCAAGGGGAGGGTGAGAAATGGAGCTGAAGGAGCAGGGCAGGGGTTCTGCTGAAAGTGCTGAGCTGGATTCCTGGGAATGACGGATGGAAACACATTTCACCTGCAGGAAGGCTTCACTCAGCCACACTGCTGACTCAAAGTGCTCTGTTACAAAGTGGGGCCAACAATAATCAGCTTATTCATAAGTTAAATATTCTCTGGAGCCATAAATCTCTGCAGGTTAAAGCACCCGAGTTCCTCAGGCAAGACAGGTTTGAAATTCTTCTTGGCACCAGCGGATGGAGTGTGATGGAAAGGTCACTTGTCAGGATTGGGGATTGTTCTGAAGTGAGCAGGTGTTTTATCACGGAGATTTTCTGTGCACTCCTGATTTACATCGAGAGGCAAAGTGGCAATGGGCACACTGGGAGGGAAAGCAGCTGGGGAGGAGCAACGAAAACAAAGTGTGGAGGGAATTGGGCAGGAAGGAGCCAGAGGATGGTGCAGAGTTAAGGAAGCTGTGCCAGCTGTGTTAAATTCCGAGTTAAACTCAATGCTGTTCCCTCTGTCAGCTCAGGCCTCGGTGCTCAGGGAAACAGAGGAAAATCCAGGAGTGAGACTCAGGTTCTGTCCTGTCCTGTCCCCAGCCTCCAGCACCTCACCCTGTCCATCAGGGCTGGCTCTACCAGCTTCTGGAGCTCGACCAGCCTCAGGAGCTCAACCAGCTCTTGGAGCTCCACCAGCTTCTGGAGCTCCACCAGCCTCTGGAGCTCCACCAGCTTTTGGAGCTCCACCAGCTTTTGGAGCTCCACCAGCCTCTGGAGCTCCACCAGCCTCAGGAGCTCTAACAGCCTCTGGAGCTCCACCAGCTTTTGGAGCTCTACCAGCTTCTGGAGCTCCACCAGCTTCTGGAGCTCCACCAGCTTCTGGAGCTCCACCAGCTTCTGGAGCTCCACCAGCTTTTGGAGCTCTACCAGCTTTTGGAGCTCCACCAGCTTTTGGAGCTTCACCAGCCTCTGGAGCTCCACCAGCTTTTGGAGCTCTACCAGCTTTTGGAGCTCCACCAGCTTCTGGAGCTCCACCAGCCTCTGGAGCTCCACCAGCTTTTGGAGCTCCACCAGCTTCTGGAGCTCCACCAGCCTCAGGAGCTCCACCAGCTTCTGGAGCTCCACCAGCCTCAGGAGCTCCACCAGCCTCAGGAGCTCCACCAGCTTTTGGAGCTCCACCAGCCTCAGGAGCTCCACCAGCCTCTGGAGCTTCTAGCTGTGCCCCCCGCATTAACAGGGATCCCAGATTTCCTGGAGTCTCCGCACCCAGCAGACTTTCAGGGCCAGCATTCCCCGAGCCTGTTGCTCCCACGCCTCTTTACAAGGAATCTCTGCTCTCTGTGTGTGAGACACCCCAAAATCCCAGGGTGAAAATCTTCTCTCAGGTGTGCATCGAGCAAATCAAGGCCTGGTCTGAAGCCTTAGGATTTTAGTTTTTCTATTTTCCATCTATTTGCAACCCTGCAGTTCTTCAGTGCAGAACTCTGAACTCCAAACTCGCTGGGAGCTGCTGCTTCCCCATTTTGGGCAGACACAACAATTCCTCTCCAGGCTGGGAACCAAGGACACCTCACTGCCTCGGGGCCCAGAGAGGGAAACAAAAGTGACCTGGGGGCAGCAAACTTGGGCTCAATGACTTCATCACCTGAAGCTGGAACTGGGAGATGAACCCCAATATGCCAATGGACCAAACTTACAAAAGTGTGAAACCCGGGACCCGCCGTCCATTTTTGGGTGTAGCCCCTGGGGGGCTTTGTCTGCCCTAAATGCACCTGAAGGCCCTTCAGTAAATAGAAATTATTTTTATTCCCTTAGTTTTGTCTGGCTCTGTTTTTAGGTAGTCCCAAAATGCATCAGGACGAGCCCGGCTGTTCCCACAGTTCCCATTCCCCACCCACTCCTGAGGTTTTCCTCAGAGCACAACAGCAGCAGAACCTTTTCCCCCACTGGCATCTCCAGCTCTTCTCCATAAGTATCCTCCAAAACCATTCCCACTCCTGTGGATTGTTACTATTCCCCAGTGGCAGACTCCCTCCACAGAGTTTCTAATGTAAAGAATCGGATGATTAAATATTTGACAAGCGCATTCAGCACTGAAATACTAATAAATTGCATTATCTCTGGGGGCAGAGGGTTATTTTTTTTGTCATTTTAACAGCAGAATAATGATGCTTTTGGAAGGTTACAGTTTCGCTGCCTGTAGGAGCAAGCGAGTCTTCCTTTCTTTTCAATAAGATTTTAATATAATTTGCAACCATTGTTAACTTGTCATATTCTTCCCTCCCCCCCTAAGAAAACCTCCAGTCCTTTAAAAACTCTGTCTCCATATGAGCCTCGTGCTTTTAAAACTTGATTTTCTGTCACTGAGCAGCGGTGAATTCCAGATTCATTATGGCAAGGAGAGGAAATCTGTAAATCGGTACTGAAGGGATCTCTGGCGCCGTTTGTTAGATTTCTGATAGGAATCAAGCTTGCTTTGAGCTCCAAACACGGATCTCCTCTCTCCACCTGCCTGTGGCAGGTGCAGGCTGGCGCCTGGGTGTCCTGCTCAGGGCTTTGGTGCTCCAAAATCAGCCCTGCGGATTATTCCAGTTTCCCAGGCCAAGGGATGTTCCCAGGAGCAGGAAACCTTTGGATGATTTAGGAACTTTATCCCTCCTGCAAGTGCCTCCACCCTGTATTTTTTCCCTTGGCTAATCAGTTTGGGACGGAGAGGCAATATTTAAACGAGCAGAAAATCATTAGATGATTTACAAAACACTGGAACCCCGCGACGAGACCGTGAGGCTTCTTTTGGAGCAGAAAATGATTTAATTATTCCTCGCCCTTCCAAACATTCGTCTTGGTAAAAATTAAAATGATTTTGCCAGGCAGAAAATTGGGCCCCGTGTTAATATTTGCTGTAAATGAACAAATGGCAGAGCACCAGTGGGTTCCTCCGCTGGACTGAAAAAAAAATGAAATATATTCTAGGGTCTCTTTAATGCACAACAGTTTTTCAAGGCTAATCAGGATATTCTCTAAGCCTGCTTGGGCTTTATATTTTAATTTAGGCACAGCTGTGTCTGTGTCTGGTGGAATTATTTTCCCCTTCCTTCCTCTTTTGGCACTGAAATTGTTATAAAGTTTGCATCAGTGTCAGGGAGGTGTTGCCACGGTGGTTGGTGCCACCAGAGAGGTGACACTGTGTGCTGCCCCCTGTTTTCCATGCGACCTGGCCAGCGGGGTGGCTTTTCCGGGGTGTTTTCCTGGGATTTGGTGCTACAGGGATGTGAAATCCATCCTCCTTTGTCAGAATTTTGTACACAGAAGCAACAGAGAGCAAAACCAAACCTCCAGCTGCCCTAAAAACCAAACATCGGGCGGTTGTGCATGAAGGATTAATGGGTTTTGGTGGAGTTTTTAATCACAAATTGCCTAAAATTCGGTGGGATATGATCATAATCTGATGGGTGATTTCTGCTCTAAACCTGTGGGACGTTGCTGCCAGCCATGGGGTGGGCAGCAAGCAGGAACGTGCAGCACCCCCTGAGGACAGAATTTATCTCCAGGGGCCGAAATAAATAATTAGAAACCTTTTCCACCTTGTTTTATTTCTGGTTTTCCCTCGCCCAAGCCAGTGGTGTGGGACTGTCCCTCCGGTGGCCCCAAGTTCAGGCTGAGGACACTGGGATAATCAGCTGGCTCACAGACTCCTCTTTGTTTTCAAAGCCAGAAGGAACCCCCAGATAATCCACTTTAGGCTCCTCTCTCCCTGCAATATTTCCCTTGTTAACCCTGGACGGAGCCCCGAGCTCCTTCCCGAGCCAGCTCTGACTTCTCACACCCCAGGATCCAAACAGTTACTCCTTGTTTTTCCAAAAAGAGATAAAACCAGGGGCTAAAACTTAAATTAGGGACACTCCGCCAGAAGCATTTCCATTGTGTTTTCCCTCTCCCACCCGGGGGAGGGGAGCAGGGGAGGCAGGAGGGGGATGGGGTTCCCAGCTGCCTGCACTGCTCTAATCCCCCCATTCCGGGTAATCCCTGGGAATGCTCGGGGAGGGAGCAGCTCTCGGTGCCTCTGGAACGTGGCCAGGAGCGCCCAGAGGGAGAGGGAGGTGAGGGGAAAGTGCTGCAGTGCATTTGCAAGGGTTAGGCCACGGTGTGCACCAGCCAGCCTGCTCCTAGGTTCGCTATCAAAAAACCTCAAGAATTCATCAAAGCCGTGTCTTGGTTCGACAAGACAGGCGCCTGCTAAGGAAGGCAGGAGCCTCCCCTGAAAGGGAAAATGTAAACCCCCTCCCTCCAAATTGGTATAATTTCAAAATTAAGGGGCCCTCAGGCAAAGATGTGGGAATAGGAATAACAGTTCTTTACTAGGAAAACTAAAAATACAAACGCAATAGCCCAAAAAAAAATAACAAACCCCCGTAGTTAATATTTACATACTTAATATTTACTGGGGGAAACGTGGCCCAAATCCAGCTGGGGTCTGAGGGTAAATCCCCTCGGAGCTGAAGCAGAGCCTCAGAACCACCTGAACACGCTGCTGCCAACTCCAGCGCTCCTTGTTCCCAGCCCTTAATTACAATCTCTTTGTTTTTTAATCAGGAATTAAAAATCAGGGATGGAATTAGGCATTCGCCTAATTACTGATCTGATAGAGAACAACGACATTAATTAAACATACCCAAGACAGGGATTTAATGAGAATGCCACACCTGTCCTTGGCCATCCATCTCACTGGACACTGCACAGCCAAATGTCGGGGTTTTCCCTCGTTTTCCCAAATCCCTCGTTTTACCAAATCCCCATTTCCTGGGATCCCTCAGACCTCTGTCCACACGGCCCAGGCAGAGAGGGCTTGAGCTGTGCTTGAACAAGGGAAAAATTTGGGAGTCTTTAGCTTTGAACTTTATTTTTCCTCCCTGACACAGGAATGTACAGGTGTGACCCAGAAACCCACAGGTGTGACCCAGAAACCCACAGGTGTGACCCAGAAATCCACAGGTGTGACCCAAAATTCCACAGGTGTGACCAAGGAATGTACAGGTATGACCCACAGACCCACAGGTGTGACCCACAAACCCACAGGTGTGACCCAGAAATCCACAGGTGTGACCCAGAAACCCACAGGTGTGACCCAAAATTCCACAGGTGTGACCCACAGACCCACAGGTGTGACCCAGAAATCCACAGGTGTGACCTACAGACCCACAGGTGTGACACACAGGTGTGACCCACCCAAACCCACAGGTGTGACCCAAAATTTCACAGGTGTGACCCAGGGATGTACTCGTGTGACCCAGAAATCCACAGGTGTGACCCACAGACCCACAGGTGTGACCCACAGACCCACAGGTGTGACACACAGACCCACAGGTGTGACACACAGGTGTGACCCACAGGTGCTGTCACAGCAAAGGAGAGGAGCAGGTTCTGCCCTCCTGCCCGAACAAACTGAGCTGGCCATGGGGAGCAGGCTTGGAGGAAGGAAATGGCACAGAACCTTGGGAAGCTTGGCTTGGAGGAAGGAAATGGCACAGAACCTTGGGAAGCTTGGCTTGGAGGAAGGAAATGGCACAGAACCTTGGGAAGCTTGGCTTGGAGGAAGGAAATGGCACAGAACCTTGGGAAGCTTGGCTTGGAGGAGGGAAATGGCACAGAACCTTGGGAAGCTTGGCTTGGAGGAAGGAAATGGCACAGAACCTTGGGAAGCTTGGCTTGGAGAAGAACTGAAACCCCACCCGGTGCCACCCCTGCCATGGCAGGGACACCTCCCACTGTCCCAGGGGGCTCCAGCCTGGCCTTGGGCACTGCCAGGGATCCAGGGGCAGCCACAGCTGCTCTGGGAATTCCATCCCAGCCCCTCCCCACCCTCACAGCCAGGAATTCCCAGTTCCCAAAATCCCATCCATCCCTGCCCTCTGGCAGTGGGAGCCATTCCCTGTGTCCTGTCCCTCCTTGTCCCCAGTCCCTCTCCAGCTCTCCTGGAGCCCCTCCAGGCCCTGGAAGGGGCTCTGAGCTGTCTCTGGATCCTCCTCTTCTCCAGGCTGGACATTCCCAACTCCCTCAGCCACAAGTTTCCCCGTGCCTGGAGTTCCCTTCACCCTTGCATTGAGCATCTTCCTCCTCAGGGTCTGTGGGCCCCCAGGATGACCCTGCCAGGGTCTAAGGCAGCAGTGGGAACGGCTCCTCTGTCAGGCTCTGTTTGGATCAAGTCCCAGAGCTGCGCCCTGGGCAGTTAGAGCCTTTCTGAGCTGCTCAGGTGAGCTTCACCTTCACTCCCCGGGGACTGCCCAGCAGGAGAGAGCGCCTGCACGGAGCTGTGAGTGAAGGTTTGGGGACGGCTGAGAGGAGCAGCTCTGCCTCTGGCTGTTTTCTGATTCCACAGAGAACAATGTTATTTGTTGTCCTGAAGACCTGGCGGGGGTGTGAATTGCTGCTTTTGTGGTGCAGTGAAGTCCGGGGTGACGCCTGGCGCTGACACCCTGGTGCGTGAGCTTGGAAATCAGGGAGCTGAGCTAAACCAGACGCGGCAGGTTGGAGATTGAGGACGGGAAGTGTCCTGACCCTGCAGAATGGAGCACAGTGTGCTGGACTCAGAGGAGGCGCCGTTTCTGAACTGCTCCTCTTACTTGAGAGTTTCGTTTGCTGCCTTTGGGGTTTTCTGTGGTGATCAGAGATCACCAAGCCTGGCTGCTTGGAATATTTACCCGTGTTCTCCACTCTGTTATTTCCAGGCACCGTGACATGAGCCTGACTGTTCTGGCCTCAGGCACCCCGAGCAGGTGATTATGTGCCAGCAGCCAAGGACCTGGGGAAGCAGAAAATCCAAACCTGAACCAGAAGTGACTCCAAGGCCAGGTTGGATGGGGCTTGGAGCAACCTGGTGTGGTGCAGTGTCCCTTCCCGTGGCAGGGGGATTGTGTGGGATTGGGTGGGATTTAAGGCCCCTTCCAACCCAAAGCATTCCCATGGTTCCAGTGACGAGGTTGGGAGAGCAGCTGAGCGTTGGTGATTTGCCCTTTTTCCTCCATCTCTCTGGGTCTGAGCTCCGGAGTAGCCATCCCGTGGGGATGAATTCCACGTGTCCACGTCCTTCCCGAAGTTCCTGGCTTGTTTATTTTGCTCCCTTGTCAGAACGATCACAGCAGTGCCCCTGCCGGGCTCTGACAGCGACCGCCGCTCTGATAACAGACTATTTTAAGCTGCTCCTAACAAGAGCCTGTGAAACCGCAAGGTTGTGTGAAAGAGAGCGAGGGAGCTTCGTGGAGCTGTGCAGTGAATTATTAACTGCTGCTTCTGGCCCAAGATGACAAATAAAATTCTATTGCACAAAGATGCTTCGTTGTGTCAGGCATTGATTCGGGGAGATGTCGAACAAATGGCTCCTGGATCAGCTCACCATCTTTCTTAATTTGTCTGCCTGATCGGTGAACCTGAATGGAGGGAGAGCCACCAAACAGAATCAGCATTTGCCTCCTGTCATTAGCTGTGCTTTCTTAGTAAAAGACTTGGAAGCCCCGCTGATATAAATGGATGAAATGGGCACATGTGAATTCCAGATATGTTTATTTCAGTCTCCTGAGAACATCACCAAGGCACCGTGAATCAGCTGCAGACGTGCAGAACAGATCCTCATCTCCGTGCTGGTGGGGTTTGGCTCACTGGGGGCTCCTTTTGGGCTGAAACTGAGATCTCCCTCCCTGGCACTGCTGTGATTCCCTCGTTGTTTGCCTGGCAAACGTTCCTTGTTTTTGTCCACTCACAGCAATTAGTCAGGATGATCTGGGACGGGAAAGGGAGAGCACTTGGAAGCTGCAGGAGTTGAGATTTAATTCTGCAAGGTTCGAGCCCTGGCTGGGAATCAGAACGCCGAGAAAAGGAAGAGAAGGGACAAGGTCAGCCAAAAGCTTTGCTGCTCCCTGGGGCACGCAGTGATTCCCAAGGATCCGGCTGCTCTCTGGGATAGGCAGTGATTCCCAAGGATGCGGCTGCTCCCGGGGGCACACAGTGATTCCCAAGGATCCGGCTGCTCCCTGGGACACACAGTGATTCCCAAGGATCCGTCTGCTCCCGGGGGCACACAGTGATTCCCAAGGATGCGGCTGCTCCCGGGGGCACACAGTGATTCCCAAGGATCCGGCTGCTCCCTGGGACACACAGTGATTCCCAAGGATGCGGCTGCTCCCGGGATAGGCAGTGATTCCCAAGGATCCGGCTGCTCCCTGGGACACACAGTGATCCCCAAGGATCCGGCTGCTCCCGGGATAGGCAGTGATTCCCAAGGATGCAGCTGCTCCCGGGGGCACACAGTGATTCCCAAGGATCCAGCTGCTCCCTGGGACACACAGTGATTCCCAAGGATCCGGCTGCTCCCTGGGGCACACAGTGTTTCCCAAGGATCTGGCTGCTCCCTGGGACAGGCAGTGATTCCCAAGGATCCAGCTGCTCCCGGGGGCACACAGTGATTCCCAAGGATGCGGCTGCTCCCTGGGATAGGCAGTGATTCCCAAGGATCCAGCTGCTCCCTGGGGCACACAGTGATTCCCAAGGATCCGGCTGCTCCCGGGGGCACACAGTGATTCCCAAGGATCCGGCTGCTCCCGGGGGCACACAGTGATTCCCAAGGATCCGGCTGCTCCCGGGGGCACACAGTGATTCCCAAGGATCCGGCTGCTCCCGGGGGCACACAGTGATTCCCAAGGATCCGGCTGCCTCCAGGAACCCCCTCTGGCCGGGGGTAGGACGAGCAATGGATGTTCACTGCCTCTCTCGGATGCAGGTTGGCTCCCAGAGCCCAGGGATTTTTGGCAGCGGGAAAGTGGCAGCACCATTAACACGGTTGCAATATTTATAATTGCAGTATTTCACCTGAGTTACTTTGTTTATTTACAACCCCCAAAGGGTTGGGCTTGGAAGGACCTTAAATCCCATCCTGTGCCTCCCTGGATAATCCCCACTATCCCAGGGCGCTCCAAACCCTATCCAGCCCGGCCTGGGGAAACTGTGCTGCCCTGGGCAGCTTTTAACCCTTTAATGTGACAAAACACCTTTACAGATGGGGTGGAACCCCACTTTTCCCTGGACACAGCTCTGCCACCTGTGGTGCCACAGCCCGGCAGGCCCGGAGGACTCTTTGGAGCTGGAACAGAGCCTAGAGGGAGTTAAGAGGAGTAAAGTGGAGATTTCCTGAAGTGCCTTCAGAGGCCACACCCTGGCAGTGCCCAGATGGCTCTTGGTCAGGAGATCTCACATTTTTATAAGTTTTAGTCCATCTGCATGTAGGAGTCAACTGTCCAACTAATGGCTTCAAACGATGAAGTTTCATTCTCCTTGCTTGCCCGCCCGCCCTCCTCTTTTCACGTCGTTTGTGCTTTGGGCCTTGTTGCACTACGACATGAAATAACTCACGCACTCACACTAAGATCAAAAGAGCAAAAGGAAGTAACTTTTATTTCTGACTCTGCAATATATAGAATTCCAAAAGTGGCAGTGGATTGGAGGATGGAACTGCCACCTCTCCAAGCACACTGGTCAAACCAACAGCCCATCAATTCTCTCCTCCCACAAAGAAGAATGCAAAACAGTCATTATTTAAACGAGCAGTGCGTGAGAACTCCAGTAAAAATATGTAAACATCGGAAAACATAGAAAAATTTTAAAGGAACTTTAAAATTTTTAAAAGAACAAGACAACAGGGCCTGAAGTTTGAAGAGATTGTCCTTGAGCCTCCAGCTAGAGTAGGATTGTTTTGTCTTCACCACCCTGTGAAAAGATCCCAGTAACACTTAATATAAAGCTAAAAGCTGCACACCAAAACAGGACAGAAAACCTTAAAACCCAAGGTATCGGCCACACAAAGAAAATCTTCAGAAACCCTAAATTTGGAGGCATTTTATCCCCCCAAAAGATGCGGGACAGCTCATCACCAATGCTCTGCATGCAGACAGCCCTGGAGTTTCCTGCTGCAGACACGGGAGGCACGGGGATTTTTTCCTACTCGTTTGGTAGATGAGAGGCTGGCAGGAGGAAGAAGATTAATTACTTTCCAGGGAGCAGTGCAGTCCTTGAGCTTGCAGTGGTAGACGGGGCTGGATCTGGCGTTCCATCATCCTCACATCCCATTGTTCCCGTGCTCCCAGCGAGAGAACGCAATTCCCGGCTCCGGAGCATCTGCATTGTTTGCGAGGAGTGGAATGAATTAAAAGCAGAGTGTGCCTTTTGGCTTTTCATGTTCAGACTGTCGCAGATTTCTTAATTATGGTGTCTTGAGATCTGCTTTAAACTTTATTCTCCTCTGCGTTAGAGTTTCAGGATAAAACTGCAGGGTTTTAGGTACCGGCTTGGCACTGGCACTTTTTATATTCATTATCTGGAATTTCTGCTGTGATCTGACAGACAGACAAGGATTTGAGAGGAGAAGGGATAAAACCTAATATTTTCAGTTGCGACTTATGGCCAAATCTGTAAACACTGGAGGATCTTGTGCTGAACAAGATGGGTATGAAACTGATTTCTAGTGCAGAGCCACGTGCTCAGAGACCTGAGCTGCTCAGAGCAGTGAAAATGCAGCCTGGATGTGTCAGGGCAGGATGCAGGGCCCGGGAAGGTGCGGTGGCACCGGGAATTTCATTGGCAGCTCCCTGTGAACAATGGAATCACCACGTTGTCCCCAAGTTCCTGGGCCTCGGGGGCCTCACAGCATGGGCAGGGAGCTCTCAGGTGAGGGCAGGACAGTGGGACCAAGGCTGGTGAGATCTGGGGCTCCCCGGAGCCAGAAACTGACAGGAGACGAGCGGGGAAGTGCCTGAGGGGTTGGCTACAGGCAGGAGCTAAAGCCAGGGGAGTCCTTCCAGCAGGTCCGCCTGATTTAAGGAGATCCTGAGCTGTCACTCAGGGAAGTGCTCGTGCACATTCTGCTCAGAAAAGCACTTCTCTGGATTTTCCTTTAATCTGCTGCACTGCTTTTCCCCTGCTCTGCTTTGTTCCCTGCTCTGGCATTGCCCATCCAGGGGATATTTTGCCGCAGGCAAAAGCAGCACCTGCAGAACGGCTGTGGCCTCTGGTGCCCAGAAATGTGATTTTCGTGGGGCTCAGAGGAGCTCCCAGGCCCTGCAGCACAGGGTTTGGGGGGGAAATGGCCCTGTGAGCGATTTCCCCGCGGGTCTCATGGCAGGCTCTGCTGGGTGGGGAGATGTTCGTGTGCCCTGCTCACTGGGGCTGGTGGAAGTGCTGATCATTCCTCCCCCTTGGAGCAAACCAGGTGTAAGTTCCTCACTCCTCGGGTTTTCTGAGGGTGCTGGGAGGGGGTTTCAAACAGCATAAATCTCGTCGGATGCCAGCTCACCCCAGCAGTGATACGTAGACCTTATTTTCCATATTTTCATGGCAAGAACAAAAGTGGGCTTTGGCATAGTTTTCTAATGCATCGAGTTAGTATCCAACCCAGAATTGACTGCTAACACCAACATTTCCCAGGGAAGCTCTGTAAACTTCAGTAACAGACTCCTATATCCTAAAGAGGGTTGTTATCGTACATCCTTGCCATAGAAATATTCCCTCTTGAAATTTTTTCCTCTGGCCATGTTATTTTAATGTGTGCATTGGATCTAAGAGTCTTTTCCCCTCAGTGAAGAATCCTTTCTAACAGAATCACACCTTTTCTGGAAGAGTGGCTCCGGGATAGGTTCTCGTTGGAATTACCCAGTGCGTGTGTGACCTGTGCCATCCCTTTTCCATGAGCTTTTCTTCCAGCTAAGCCGCAAAACACTGCAGTAGGGGATTGGAAATACCAGAGGAACGTGAAAATTTACCTTCTCAGCCTTTTGGAAGTGCCAAAATGCTGAGATGAAATCATGAGCTCCCAAAAAATCACCCAAAATTCCTGACTGCTCCCCCCCCCTCCCGATTTTCTCTGCAGGCCGCTCATCATGTCCAGCACAAAGGTGGGAATTAAACTCTGGGAATTGCAGCCCAGAGGGAATCGAGGGCCCTGGGCAGCTCGTGTGGAGCCAGCAGTGGGGATCTGGGAATTTGTGAACAGCCCTCACTTTGAGCTGGTTCAGTAGAAATGGGAGCTCCAGCTCACTCCTGCCAAGCTTTTCCCTGCAGTCAGGGGGTTTTGGGATTGGGCTCAGGATCAAAGTTGGGTTCTGCTTCAGGCTCTTCATTCCATGGAACACAGAAATCACAGGGATGGAGGAAGAAGAACTAAAGAGCACACGCAGGGAGAACAAATGAACAAAACAACCAAAAACAAAAGAGAAAGCGCTGTTTAAAAAGCATGAAAACTGGTAAAACTGAAATGGCCTTAAATAACTGGTTCCTCCCCTGAGAAATAAAATGTTCCTCCCCTAAGAAACAAACAGGAAGAACTGACCCAGCTTTAGACAGGTCCCAGCTTTAGACCTGACTCAGCTTTAGACAGGTCCCAGCTTTAGACCTGACCCAGCTCTGGACAGGTCCCAGCTTTAGACCTGACCCAGCTCTGGACAGGTCCCAGTTTTATTCAGGTCCCAGCTTTAGAAAGGCCCCAGCTTTATTCAGGTCCCAGCTTTAGAGAGGTCCCAGCTTTAGACCTGACTCAGCTTTAGACAGGTCCCAGCTTTAGATGGGCCTCAGTTTTACACCGGACTGCCTCAGATTTATTCAGGCCTCAGCTTTATTCAGGTCCCAGCTTTAGAGAGGTGTCAGCTTTAGATGGGTCCCAGCTTTAGACCTGACTCAGCTTTAGACAGGTCCCAGCTTTAGATGGGCCTCAGTTTTACACCGGACTCAGCTGTAGACCTGCCTCAGATTTATTCAGGCCTCAGCTTTAGACAGGTCCCAGCTCTAGACACGTCCCAGCTTTAGACCTGACTCAGCTCTGGACAGGTCCCAGCTTTATTCAGGTCCCAGCTCTGGACAGGTCCCAGCCTTAGAGAGGTGTCAGCTTTAGACAGGTCCCAGCTTTAGACAGGTCCCAGCTTTAGACAGGTCCCAGCTTTAGATGGGTCTCAGCTTTAGACCTGACTCAGCTCTGGACAGGTCCCAGCTTTAGACAGGTCTCAGCTTTATTCAGGTCCCAGCTTTAGATGGGTCACAGCTTTAGAAAGGCCCCAGCTTTATTCAGGTCCCAGCTTTATTCAGGTCCCAGCTCTGGACAGGTCCCAGCTTTGCTCCAGTGCCGGAAATGAAAGATTTCAGCCCTTGTGGTTAAGCTCAGCCCTGACGGATCAAAAGCTGCTCCAGCTCCCAAAATGCCAGCCCCAAAGTGCCCAAAGGATCCCCGAGGACGCTGCAGGTCCTGCCCAAAGGCTGAGCTGCTGCTGAGGGCGCGCAGAGGTTGGTGCTGCCCACAGATCCCTGCTGTGTGCCTGCTCCCAGCCCCTCCATCCTGGCTATTTATATTCCCTGCTATTCCTGGCTGCTTTTACATAATCTCACGGAGCCTTTTTATTTTCCTGTGCAAGGAGATTACTCTGGGTAGCAACAACTGACGCCAGCACGGATCAAATGCTGAAAATAGTTCCCAGAAATGTCGGGAGTGATGCTTGGAGGGAGCATGGAGAAAGTCCTTCTGCATTTACCACTGATCTCTAACTCTGGGTAATCCCCCCCAAAGCACTTCTGGTTTAGCACTCTGATTTGGGATTGGTTTTTTTCCAGATTTCCCATGGTTTTCCAATGCTGCGGGGCCCTCACGCTGTGGAAGGTCTCTGAGAAATAATTTGGGTGTCAGAGGCCTGCGTAAGGGAATTTCACGTGAGATAGGAACAGGAAAGGATGGCTGAAGAGTGGAATTTTTACACGGAATTATGAATTTGGGTGGTTTCTTGCCTTTCTGAAGCTCAGAGTTCCACTGCTAAGCCCAGACGTGTAAATTGTGTGCTCATTCTTGGGCTGCCCAAGCTGCAAGTTGGCATTCAGAGCTGTGTAAATCATCAAAATCCGATGAAATGAGTGGAGGAAGGTGGTGGGTTTGTGTTCTGGACGTGTGCAGCCCTGAAATTCATGATGCAAATGAAGTTCTCTGTGCTTTCCAAGCCATGGAATGGCTGGGCAGTCCTGCAGGATCAAACCTGGAGGAATGAACAGCATTACAGGTCCAGAGATACAAATATATTTCTATTTTATATTTATATTTATATTTATATTTATATTTATATTTATATTTATATTTATATATTTATATATTTATATGTTTATTTTATTTTTAAAAATTGTTTTATTTTCTCAATTTTATTTTTATATATTCATTCTCCAGGACAGGTTTTAGCCTCACTAGATCAGTGGAATTCTCTGTAATTCCATTGACAATCTGCTGGGATTAAAGCACAAACCTGTCCAACCAAAAGGGATGCAACAGGAGCACAAAAGAGCACCTTGGATCAGGAATTCCCAGGGCTTGTTTCCCTTGGATTGGGAATTTCCAGGGCTTGTTTCTTTTGGATAGAGAATGTTCAGTGCTTGTTACTCTTGGATTGAGAATTTTCAGGGCTTGTTTCCCTTGGATTGGGAATTTTCAGGACTTGCTTACCTTGAACTGGGAATTTTCAGGGCTTGTTCAGGAATTTTCAGGGCTTGTTTCCCTGGAACTGGGAATTTTCAGGATTTGTTTCCCTTAGATCAGGAACTTCCAGGGCTTGTTTCTTTTGTATTGGGAATTTTCAGGGTGTGTTTCTCTTGGATTGGGAATTTTCAGGGCTCGTTTCCCTGGGATTGGGAATTTTCAGGGCTTGTTTCTTTTGGATCAGGAATTTCCAGGGCTTCTTTCCCTTGGACTGGGAATTTTCAGGACTAGTTTCCCTTGGGCTAGGAATTTTCAGGGCTTGTTTCCCTTGGATTGGGAATTTTCAGGGCTTGTTTCCCTTGGATTGGGAATTTTCAGGGAGTGTTTTCAGGCAACTTCTGGGCTGTATTAAAATGGGAGCAAAGAGTTTTCAGGGCTGTATTTCATGGTGTTCATCCCAATTTTTATGTGGAAACTGCTGGATGGGCAGAGGAAAAGGGACTTTGTGGTGCCCACAGTGGAATTCTTTTGTCATTGCAGTGGGGCTGGATTAATAAACTGGGGCCATGCCAGGAAGTGAGGGATTGTGGCCTTGAGGGAAGTGTTTATGTGGGAAAATGTGAAGTATTTCTCATTTTCTGGCTTTTTTGTCAGCTGCAGGGAACGGAATGAACGTGTGGCCCCAGCGAGGTCCTTTATGGAGCAATAATGGTCCATGGCACTCCAGAGCTGCGTTGGAATTGTTATTCTGCCCATATGTCACCCCAAAATTGATATTCTGCATTATGTAACCACCTCCAAATTAACTTGGGGGAATATTTGTCTTGAAAAGAAGCAGCTCGTCCGTGGATGGCAGAAACAAATGTGTTTCCTCAATTTTCCATGTTCAACAGGGAAAAAAAAATCCCCCCCACACACCTCCCTCTGCCCAAGAGCTGAGATCAGATTTAATTTAGAGCAAATACTTGAACTTTAATTATGAGCATTCATCCAGGACATTGCAGAGTGGGTCCTAATAATTAAGAGAAAATAATTAAAAATTAATAAAGGAAAATACGGAAGACATTGTCGACGTCTTTCTTTCCTATACAATTAATAAATCTGCTTTGAATGACCTGAGAGAGGGGAACAATTATCTCAGCCAGGTAATTGCGGAGTGAGTGAGGGAAAGGCCGTGGATGTGCCTACCTGGATTTTAGGAAAGGAATGATTTCCGTCGTTCTCCTGGAGCGTGTCCAGGTAGGTGAGAAGGCAAAGGGCACCTGGGCTGTGTCACCCCCAGGGTGGCACATCCAGGCCACAAGGCACGTCCAGGGGATATTTTGCCGCAGGCAAAAGCAGCACCTGCAGAACGGCTGTGGCCTCTGGTGCCCAGAAATGTGATTTTCGTGGGGCTCAGAGGAGCTCCCAGGCCCTGCAGCACAGGGTTTGGGGGGGAAATGGCCCCGTGAGCGATTTCCCCGCGGGTCTCATGGCAGGCTCTGCTGGGTGGGGAGATGTTTAATTGAGGTGTTGGGGCTGGGTTGGACTCGGTGATCTTGAAGGTCTCTTCCAACCCAGTGAATTCTGTGAATTTCCTTCCAGTCTGGTGGCTCCCCCTTTATTTGCTCAAAATCCTGCAAAGCACACAGAACTCACTGCAGCAGTTATCCCAGGGGTTCCCAGGGTGCTGTGCCAAACTCCCAGACTGCAGGGATAATTACAGAGAATCACACTGTGTCAAGAGAGGGACGTCAAAGAGTCCTTAAAATGATCAATGATGACTTTTAAGATTAAACGCTGGCTCTTTCCATCATTTCTGTGAGACATTTTAAGGGCATTATCTTTCTGTCTGATTCTACACCCCTGCAGTCAAGGTGAGATGTGGGGGTGGCCAAACCTTCCTGTGACCTGGTGTTGAGGGTTACTCAGAGTTACTCAAATTCCTCAGAGTTGCTCAAACTTCTCAAAGTTACCCAAATTACTCAGATTTTCCTTACTCAGAGTTCCCCAAATTTTCCTTCTTTAGCAGAAGTGTGTCACCATCCCGCCTGGTTCTTTGGGAGCTGATGCAAATATTGGCATTATCTTTGGCTGGAGCCAAGCTGGAGCTCTCAGAACGGGTTTTGACCCAGCGTGAGTCCATGAAAGTTTGGATTTCTGAAATATCAGTGAAAAATGGGATTTTCAATGCAGACCCTGCAGCTGTCACCATGCTGAGCCAATTCAGCCATGGCTGTTCTATTCCTGAATTTCCAACAGAGACAGAATTCAAGAGTTCAGTACCCAAAACAATGTGACAACAGTGAAATCATCTTTACTTTGTCTATAAAACATAAAACCAAATGCAAAACTATTCCCTGTCCATGGCAGGGCGTTGGATCCAGATGAGCTTTAAGGTCCTTTCCAACCCAAAGCATTCTGGATATTGCAATTCCAAAGCCAGTCCCAGGTGTTGTGTGTCCAGTGTGGAAATTGAAGCCATTTTTCTGTGCCTCCCATCTTCCGTAGGGAACCGCAGCAGAACCTTTCCTTCTCCCAGCTGTTGGGATATTGGATTAATTAAATGAATTCAATAATTTGTGTCGCTGTCCTGGTGAGTGGGGCCCTGTGGTGAATCCCAGCTGTGGGAGAGGATCTGCTGCTGAGCCCCCCACTCCAGAGGGGTGGACACAGGAATGTCCTGATGCCTCAGCTTCTCCTCCCCCTCCTCTGGCATCTCCAAAATGTCTGGAAAGCAAATTCAGCAAGAACTGGGAGAGTTGGCAAATCCAATGTCTATTTCTCTAAACATATATGATACATTATTCCAAAAGGGATAGGTAGGCATGGAAAAAAACCTGCTACAAAATTCCCTGAGCCCTTTGCCTTTTGTTTAGTGGAGCATGACCCTAAATCTGCAGTTTTTCATGGCAAATGAATTTGGATCCTCAGCAGTGCCCCC
This sequence comes from Vidua macroura, assembly GCF_024509145.1. NCBI lineage: Eukaryota > Metazoa > Chordata > Aves > Passeriformes > Viduidae > Vidua > Vidua macroura. Next base: position 5,650,282 of record NC_071598.1, on the reverse strand, counting down.
AGCAAACAAAGCTTTGTTGTTCCTGCTCGTGGTGCTTTGGGGGGAGTTGCTGTTTGTTTTGATGTGGAAAATTCTGGCAAATTGTTTCCATCTCCAAGTGGGGGTGGGTTTTTTAAACACAATAAAAAGGAAATCTTTGCCACACAGCACCTTCAGCTGTGGAGCTGCCTGGGAGATGAGTGTTGTTATTCCTAATTAATGTATTTAGAAACAACATGAAGTGGCTTGTCTGTGATTGTTCATTAACTCACTGGCAAAAGCCTGGAATAAAATCAGGAGATATTGAATTTGCATCCGTTGCCCTTCCAACAGCGCCTTCTGTTTATTTATTTATTTCTTTTTAAGGGGGGGGTCTTGCGAGTATCTGTAAAAATCAGTTCATTTGGGGCTTAGTGGCACTGACATTGTGGCACCTCAGATAAAAATACACCTGTACGTGAATATTTGCAGATTTGGGGAGGTAAATGTGCCCAAGTCACCAGTGGGGATCTGAGACCTGCTGTTCCTTGAGCTCTTCCCTTCATTTCAAACTGGAGGAAATCAGGGCCTTGCCCCACCTCAGTCCCAGGTCAGGGAAGGGCTTTGGGTAAAAGAGAAAATCTCTTGGCAGCTCCGTATTTTTATGTGCCAAGAATTATTTCCTTAAAATAAACAGCTGCCCTTGGAATGTTTGTTGGACGTTTTGGAGAAACAAATGGAATGGGATGAGCTGAGATGGGAAAAGTCTTCTGGCCTGGAGTCACCAGGGAGCCACTGGAACGTCTGTACAGGGAAATGATTCTGGAAAATAATTAGGAAATTACTTAATAAGTAAGGAATCCCCCAGATTCCTTGGAATATGATCTATATTTGCATTTTTCAGCTTTAAAGGTGGGACAGAGCCTGTCTGAGCAGCTGCAGCATCGTGGGGTCCGTCCTGAGGGTCTGGAGTTTGGAATCGGTGCTGGGCCGTTGTTGCTTTGTGCAAGTGGAGGTTCCATGGGTTGGATTTTTCCTCATTTCTCCAGGTTCTGACAGCGCTCCCAATCCCAAAGGAGCTGTTTGATCTCTGAGTCCTGGGATGCATCCCAAGGTTTAGAAAGTACTTGGAAACTCTCAGCCAAAAGGCTGCACGTGGACATTGTTAATTAGGGGATGTCTGGCAATTGTTAATTAGGGACTGTTGAGTTCTGCACAGGGTTTGTTATCTGGGAAGGAATTCCAGGCTGGGATGGGATGGGATGGGATGGGATGGGATGGGATGGGATGGGATGGGATTCCCAGAGAAGCTGTGGCTGGATCCCCTGAATCCCTGGCAGTGCCCAAGGCCAGGCTGGAGCACCCTGGGACAGTGGAAACTGTCCCTGCCCATAGCAGGGGTGGCACTGGGTGGGATTTAAGTCCCTTCCACCCCAAACCATTCCAGGATTTTATTACTGGTGCAGGATCAAGAGGAAGCAACATCCCTGGATTTCATGGCCAGTCTCAAACCAGAAGCACCAAAGTTTGACATTTGAGCAATAAAATCAGAATTTTTTTTGTGGTTTTCCTATGCAGGTGCCCAAACCCTGATTGCAAGGGGGTGGGCAGACATTCCATTCCGGAATGTCCCATGCCTGGAAAGGTGTGGCAGTTCCTCGTTAGTACTGTTCTAATTTTGCTAATTCAGCTTTGGGTTAATGCTGAGCAGCAGCCCTTACTCAGAGCCAGGGCATGAATTACTCCAAGTCAGATCAGGATTTACTCCGTAGAGCAGCTCCCAGCAGCATGGATTCTCAAAGCAGACAGGAAAGAAGAAAAGAGAGAGAGAAATGGGAAAAAATAGAACAGAATTTTGCCTCCGTCCTTTTGCAGCTGACTGGAAGAGGCTGCAGCAGTCCCAAGGCTGCCACAGCATCCATTAATTCTGGGAGCAGCACTCCACACATGGCTAATGATCCATGGCCTGGATCCATTTCCTGTAGCTCCAGCAGCTCCGTTCTGGGCACTGGAATGATGCATTTGTCTTGATCCCACGGCTTCCATTTGAAAGTCAAAGCTTGTGGTGGAAGAATCCTTTAACTCCATTGGCTCCTCCAGGAAAATTCCTGACACCCAACAGGCAGGGAAAGGGACAAGCCCGTGGAATTCTTTACCTGGGTACAGGTAAAACCACCAAATTTTGTTCAATAGGAGTCCTGGAAAGGGGAGGAGATAAATAAGGTGAAAATTTCCATGGGCTTGTCGTGGTGTTTGTGTTCAAGTTTCCATTTGGCCTGTTCAGAACTGACCCAGAGCATTAATGGGAAGGAATTCAAATAAAAGTCGGATTCTGTGGGATAAAATAACTTTGGGAGTGTTCGTGTAGCAGCCCAAGCTTTAAATTAAATATCACATTAAGCTGGAACTGCCTGTGTGAACGCCAAGTGCCCTGTTTGTTGGGAATGAATCTATCCTGGAGTTCCTTATTTTTTACTTCCTCCCTTTCAGTGGTGCCTGTGCCCAGAGCTGGCACTTGGAATGGCTAAATGGGAAATATCTGAACTTTCTCCCTGCATCACTACCAGGCAATATCCCAGGACCTCCGGGAGTTCCCACATAATTGTTCTCATTATCCAATCCATGCCATTGATGGGTTTATTCATTTGCAATCCAACAAATCCCAAAGCACAAAAAAATAAATGCAAAAGCTCTGGGAGTGTTGATTCCAGAGATTTGCCAGGACAGGGAGTTGAGTGTGTCCAGGTCCTGGACAGAGTGGGGACAGCCTGGCCTGAAGATCCAGGGCTGCTCCTGCATCCCTGGAAGTGTCCCAGCCAGGCTGGATGGGGCCTGGAGCACCCTGAGATAGGGGAAGGTGTCCCTGCCCATAGGATCATATTTAGTAGGATCATATTGTCTAGGTTTTTCTGTTAATGCAGGCAGGAGCCTCCCCTGAAATGGAAAAAATGCAGACCCCCTCCCTCCGAATTGTTATAAATTTGAAATTAAGGGGGGCTCTCAGGCAAAAATAGGGGAGCAGGAATAACAGTTCTTTATTAGGGAAGAAAATAAAAAGGTAAAATAAACAATGAGTAAACCAAAACTAAACTGGCAGAGTCAGAACACAACCCGACACCCTGTTGGTCAGGGTGTTGGCAGCAGTCCAATTGGAATTGTGGCTGCAGTCCTGGAGTGGCAGCTGTGGCTCTGTTGGAGCAGGGATCCTGTAGAAAAGGGTGCAGTTCATCTTCCTGCAGTGGAAGAGGCAGCTGTTCCTTGGGGAAATCCAGCACAGGAAAAGCCGTGCTGGTGTTCCAGAAACTCCAGATTGTATCCAGGTAGGAATGCTTGGCTCCTCCCTCTGGGCGGAGCCTCTCCCAACGGGATGTTCCAGTTCTTATCAGCCACGCAGTGACATTCAGTAGCCCATTAACAGCAGGTGTCTCCCCTGAGAGAGGATGGGTTGTGGAAGAGAAAAGGAAAACTGCCCGGTTAACAGGAGACAACTGCCATCCAGATGGCAAAGGGAATGCATCTTGCCTTTCAATCTGGGACACATATTTAAGGGTTTTTTTCCAAGCCAAACCCTCCTGGCATTCTCTGGAGGTGTGGGGGTCACCTGTCCTGCCCTGTCCTGTCCCAAGCCCTGTGACTTCCCTGCCCTAGGAAGGTGCCATGGAGAACTCAGTTCCCAGGGGATAAATGCACACACCTGGCTGCTCACCCCGGGATGAAAAATCAGTTTAAACCTTCAATTTGTGGCCAGGATTCCTGAATCCCATTTGCTTCCCTGAAAATTGCCTTTCAGAGTAACTTTAGGGAAGGCAGGTAGGCTCTGTCTGGGAGGTTGTAGGGGATGAGTTGTGTTTATTGCCCCATTTTCCTCAGTGCTTTAATTCAATACGGTTTTATGGCCCTTTTTATTAAAGCAAACACATTAAAGAACATCCTCACCATCTACACCATGCCTGGGCTGCAAACTGCTGTCCTGATTTAATACTGAAATTACTTAAAATAATCAATTTATTTAGGCCCAGTCTCAATCTGTGTCTCTCTTTGGAGATGAACAGTCAGGATGAGACAGAGCCCTGGAGAAAATAGTAAAAATCTGACCCAGCCCCAGCATCCTGGGGAATGTTTGAACCAGAGCAGGGTCTGGATTAGCGTTAAACCCCAACCCACTGGAAAGAGAAGCAAAACCAGCAAATTCTGAGGAGCTGAAGCTCTGGTTGCGATTTTTTCCTATCCCATTGCCTGGTTACAGAAATAATTAGCTTTTTAATTCCTTTTTTTTTTTTTTTTCTTTAATTCTTTTTTTTAAGTGGGAAATTCAGGCTGTGAGATGACTCATTTTGCCAGTTCTAAATGGAATATATTTCACAGACAGACAGTGGGCCAGGCACTGGCCTGGAGGGAGAACATCCAACACCTGTAGAACTTGTCCAGCCCCTGTGGAGAGCCCTGGGCTGGAAGCCGAAGAATGAGAAATTGTACCAGGGGAAAAAAAAATCTTATCTGAGATCTTATCCAGGGAATCAGGATCTTCAGCTGGCTGGGAATGTGAGCTTCCTTCATGTAAGCACTTCCAGCCTGATGGATGATGTTGTGAGCAGATGATGGATGGAGGATGGAGTTTTATTTCTGGTTGGGGCTTTTATTTCCAATTTTTAATCTTAGGGTGTTTTTCTTTTCCTCCCCCTATTCTTCTTCTTTCCTTTCCTCCCATTCTTCTTTCTCTTTCCCCTTCCTTCTTCTTCTTTCCTTTTTCCCCCCTCTGCTTCCTTTTTTCTCCCTTCTTTTTTCCTTTTTCTCCTCCTTCTTTCCTTCCCCCCTTCTTTTTCTTTTCTCCCTTCTGTTTTTCCTCCACGCCTGTTCTTCCTTCCTTGCCTCCCTTTTCTTCTTTTCCCCCCTTCTTCTTCCCTGTCTTTTTCTGCCCATTTTTTCTCCTTCCCTCTCTTATCTCACTTTTCTTCTTCCCTCTCTTTTCCCCCATGTTTATTTCCATCTTTCCCCCTGTTTTTCTTCCTTCTCTTCCCCCCTTTTTCTCCTTCCCTCCCCCACTTTTCTTCTTCCCTCTGTTTTTCCACCCTTTTTCTCCTTCCATCTCTTTCCCACATTTTTCTTCTTCCCTCTTCCCCCTTCTTTTCTTCTTTCCCACTCTTCCCCACCTTTTCTTCTTCTCTCTCTTTTTCCATGCTTTTTTCCTTCTTCCTTCTTTTCCCACTCCTTTTTTACTTCTCTCTTTCCCACCCCTTTTTCCTTCTTTCCTCACTTCCCCCCATTTTCTCCTCCCCTCTCCATTTCCAGCCCTTTTCCTCCTTCACTCTCTTCCCCTTTTCTTCTGCCCTCACTTTTCCCCCATTTTTTAGTTCCCTCTCTCTTTCCCACTCTTTTTTCTTCTTCCCCCTCTATTCCCACTCTTTTTTTACTTCTCTCTTTCCCACCCCTTTTTCTTCTTTCCTCACTTCCCCCCCTTTTCTCCTTCCCTCTCTATTTCCACCCTTTTTTTCTTCTTCCTTCGCTTTCCTCCCCCTCCTTCTTCTCCCTATCCCCATTTTTTCCCCCGGATCACCTGGGACAGCTGCTCTGGCTGGGAGGAGAATTGATAACTCCAGATATCGACTGGGTATCAATAATGTTGGAGTCATCGATTCCGTTCCCTGCCCGGCAGTGCCCGTTCCAGGCTCCAGGGAAGGAGCCCGGATCCTGCGTGGATCCACTGGCGGATCCATTGGCAGATCGGCAGATCCAATGTCTTAAGTTGAAAGATTTAGCTGGGGGTGTGTGTTCCGTTCCCATCAGTCAGAGGTGGGGCAGTTATTTCTGTCCATTGGGCAGTTTTTTCTTTATCTCTCCCACAGCCAATCCTCCCTCCAGGAGATCTCTGCTGTTCATGGCAAGTGAGTGTCCCTGCATGGCTGAGAAAATTCCATCATCCCATGGGGAGAGGCTCTGCCCAGGGGAGCAGCCAAGCATTCCTACCTGGATACAATCTGAGGCTTTGGGATACCACAGCAGCCTGTGCCCACTGCATTCCCAGAGGAGCAGCTTTCTGCCCCACTGCATTCCCAGAGGAGCAGCTTCCTGCCCCACTGCATTCCCAGAGGAGCAGCTCTCTGCCCCACTGCATTCCCAGAGGAGCAGCTTTCTGCCCCACTGCATTCCCAGAGGAGCAGCTCTCTGCCCCACTGCATTCCCAGAGGAGCAGCTCTCTGCCCCACTGCATTCCCAGAGGAGCAGCTTTCTGCCCCATTGCATTCCCAGAGGGAGCCCAGGCCCATCTCCAGCAGCCCTGGAGCTCCAGAGGAAAACTCCAGCCTTGTCCAGGATCCTGCTCCAGCAGAAGCACAGCTGGCACTGCAGGAGGGCTGAGCCCCCATGGAATGGCACTGCTGCCACCACCCTGACCCACAGCCTGCCAGGGCCTGCTCTCACTCTGCCAGGGTTGTTTTTCGCTTGTACTATTGCATTTATATTTCTAATTTTTCTTAGTAAAGAACTGTTGTTTCTATTCCCACACCTTTGCCTGGGAGCCCCTTAATTTCCAAATTATAATAATTTGGAGAGAGGGGGTTTGCATTTTCCATTTCAAAAGAAACTCCTGCCTCCCTTAGCAGACACCTGGCTCTGCAAACCAAGACAGATTTTGGCGCCCAGCGTGCAGCTCTAGGGCAGTGAGAGAAAAAAGGTGAAAAAGGAATAACAGTTCTTGAGTAAACCAACCCCTCCAGAGGGAAAAAGGGCATTTTGAGGGAAGGGGCAATGTTGGATTCCCCAGGAAGGTGCTGGAAGCTGCTTGGCCCATTATTATATAAACAAAATAGAAAAAAAAGTTTATAGTATAGTAAAGTAATAATATAGAATTAGTTAGAACTTTAGGAGTTATAATAAAAATATATGAGTATATATATATAAAATAGAAATTTATTATATAAAAACATTTATAGTATAACTTAATTAAATAAAAGTAGTACGTTTAAAATTATAATAATTATTTATTAGTTAAAAAGTTATTTATTATTTTATAATAAAAATTATAACTATTTTATAATTATTCAAATTTTTACAGCTATCATTTTAAAATGAATACTTATTTAAGTAATAAATTGTTTTTAATTTAATATTTTTTTAATTAAAAAAATAATATATAGTGTTTTGTGTGAGGTTTCTCCCCCATCCAGTGTGGAATTTTTTATGTTTTTTTCCCCATTTTTCTTTCTTACTCTTGGAAAAGACAAGAAGCAGCTTTGGCTGGGGGATCTGAGCTGCAAAACTCAGCTGAGCTCTTCCAAATGTGGGTTTTGTGAGACAGAAAGGAACAGATTCCCATTATTCCCAACCCTACAGGATCCAGATCCCCCAAGCTGTTGTTTTTGTTCTGACAAAACCTGATTATCATGTTTTTAATGCCACTCTCACACTTCTATTTCATATTTCTTTGCAAAAACCCAAACCCATATAATTTCTTTTTTTTTTTTTTTCACGAAACAGAGGCGATGACTAAATACCTCCAGTTTGATTTAATTTGACCTCGGTGGAACCAGAATTTTAAATTCTCCTCCTTGGATGTGACAAGTCCCTGGAAGGCTCCTCCTGAGTCCAAGCTGCCTTTTTTGAGACACAAAAGAAGTTTAGGAGGAATATTTTTATATGTATATTTTATCTGAAGTGCTGAGTTCCACTCTGGGTTGCTCCCTGTGTAAATATTTGCATGAAAACACTTCCTAGATTTCACAATTTTAAGGGTTTCTCCACAGAAAATGTTCTGTGAATAGAAAAAAACAAAAAAAAAGGGGGGGGTGGTGTAGATGGGGATAGAGGACATTAAATCATTGGAGCATTAAAAAAAATATTCTTTTCCAAGGGAATTATTTGGTCTAAAATGGAAAAGCAAATCCAGTGCTTAATTTCCCTCTCCCATTAGTGCATCAACCCCCTTTGCAGCTGTTTATTTCCCAAAAATAAAAATGAATGATGTCTTTAAATACCAGATGGGGACATAAAGCATCCTATTAATTAGAAAAGTCACTATTAATTGAATAATACAAATGATTAATAATTGTCTGGCTTTCCAAATTAAAATTCCTATTCCAGGTCATTGATTATGTTTTGTGTTTCTTTTTTTTTTTTTTTAAGTGCCCACCTCGAATCATTAAAATTAAAATTAACATTGTCATTATTAACTTGTAGCTATTAGAGCTGCTGCTAATCCTTGTTTTTTATACTCCCTGAAAATACTTCAGGCAGCGTTGCTGTCTAGACATTATCATTTTCTATTCCATCCAAAATTGTTCCCAGTGTGGTTTCTGGTTGGAACATCACGCTGGAAGAAATACCATGAAATGAAACAGAAATTTATCTACGGGATCTTGTCAGAGCAGAATTCGCTCAGCTGGCGAATTCAGACAGGGTGGATTTGCCTATAAATTACATTTTTTTCTTACTTTTTGTGACCATAAAGATTTGACGTGTCCAGCATTGATCAAATTCAAAGCATTTGTGTTGTTTTTATGAGAAAAAAGGCAAAAAAAAAACCCAAAACTTGACCACAATCCGAGCGTTGAGATGAAATTCTGAGTGTTTTCCATGCTGATTGGGATAATTTTAGTTCTTTTTATGCCCTTTTTGAGGCCTCTGGTCGCTGCACATGAGTTGAACGAGGAGACTCCTTGTTCCAGGAGAGCCCCGAGTTCCTTCAGCTGGTGGTAAACATCCCAGAAAAAAAATCATCCATGGATCCTGCAAACAAAAAAAATCATCCATGGATCCTGCAAACAAAAAAAATCATCCATGGATCCTGCAAACAGCGTTTTTGGGTTTGCCGCCAGCAGCCAGGCTTGGAGCAAAGGGAAAATTGTGGGGTTTTGTTTGTTTTCCAGCCCTGTTGTTTATAAGGCAGCAAAAAGCAGGGAACACTTGTCTCCTGAGAACGTCTCAAACTTCAAACTCCTGCAGTCTCCAGCCCACATTTGGAGGGCTTGGCCAGGCTGGACGGGGCTTGGAGCACCCTGGGACAGTGGGAGGGGTCCCTGCCTGTGGCAGAGGTGGAGCTGGATGGGATTTGAGGCCCTTCCAACCCAAACCACTCCAGGACTGAGGTTGGAAAAGAGCTCTGAGATCATCAAGCCTGACTCAATAATAATTTTAACACCAGAGGCTTGATTCTTGAAGGGCAGATCCCTGAAGGGGTGGATGGGAGGAATGGAGAACTGAGGAAGGAGCTGATGATTTTCCCTGGTTTTAGCCCGTGAATAAACTCCTCCCCACATCCCCATAATCCATCAGTGGGGAGGAATTTGCATTTCCAGAGGCTGATTTAATCTTTCACCCGATTTCCTGATTCTCTGCAGTGTTTGTGTCTTTTTTAGCTCAATCCTCGTCCCAGCTAATGGAGTTTGGGGTGACAAAGCAGAATCTGCAGGGTTTACGAGACCTGGATTTAAATGCACCTAGCTCCTCATCCAGAGTGTCCTGCAAACATTGAGGCAGCCTTGGGAATTTGGGAAGCACAGGCAGGATCCAGCGTCTGCAGCTCTTGAAATGGAAGCCGGCCTTAAAACCCTGTAAAAACACAGAAATAAATTTCCCTGATTTATTTAAAGTGTGAGGAGGTCAGAATTTAAGTGTCTCTTTAACCAGAAAAACAAACAAGCAAACAAGCAGGGCCCAATTTCAGGTGGATTTAACATGCCAGTGGACAGGGGAATTTTTAATAGCTAATCTTCCCCTGCCAGCTCATGGGAAATATCAATCTATTAGGCAGGATTCAAGTGCTGAATTTTTAATGCACTTTTAGTGATTAAAGAGTTCTTTTCCTCCACTGCTAGAAAGAGATCGCAGTGGCTTTAAAGAGCAGTTTAAAGTCGGAACAACAATGGGGAATAAATAACTGGAGTTGTCCATATTTGTCTCCAGGAGGGAGGGGCCGGGCATATTTGCATCCAAGCCTTGCATTCAGAGCACTGGGGACAAGAGAAAATCCTCATTTTGGGAGCAGCAAATGAGCCAGAGCTGCTGGAGAGGGATCCCGTGACTTTGCTGGCTCAGAGAGAGTGGGTGGGAGTTGGGAGGGGAGGCCTGGAGAACGGGGATGGGCACAACACTAATGGGGATTATTTGTGCCAATGGATGGGGGCTCGGTGTCACTGAGGGGAAAATGGGCACATTTCACTGAGGGATGGGCACAGCTTTAATGGGGATGGGCACAGCTTTAATGAGGATTATTTGTGTCAATGAATGGGGGCTCGGTGTCACTGAGGGGAAAATGGGGATGGGCACAGCGTTAATGGGGATGGACACAGCTTTAATGAAGATTATTTGTGCCAATGGACATGGAGGAATGGGGTCTGGTGTCACTGAGGGGAAAACGGGGATGGGCACAGCTTTAATGGTGATGGGCACAGCTTTAATGGGGATGGGCACAGCTTTAATGAGGATTATTTGTGTCAATGGATGGGGGCTCGGTGTCACTGAGGGGAAAATGGGGATGGGCACAGCGTTAATGGGGATGGGCACAGCTTTAATGAAGATTAATTGTGCCAATGGACATGGAGGAATGGGCACTTGGTGTCACTGAGGGGAAAATGGGGATGGGCACAGCTTTAGTGAGGATTATTCATGCCAATGGACATGGAGGAATGGGGTCTGGTGTCACTGAGGGGAAAACGGGGATGGGCACAACATTAATGAAGATTATTTGTGCCAATGGATGGGGGCTCGGTGTCACTGAGGGGAAAATGGGGATGGGCACAGTGTTAATGGGGATGGGCACAGCTTTAATGAAAATTATTTGTGCCAATGGACATGGAGGGATGGAGTCTTGGTGTCACTGAGGGGAAAATGGGGATGGGCACAGCTTTAATGAGGATGGGCACAGCTTTAGTGAGGATTATTCATGCTGATGGACATGGAGGGATGGAGTCTTGGTGTCACTGAGGGGAAAACGGGGATGGGCACAGCTTTAATGAGGATTATTCATGCCAATGGACATGGAGGGGTGGAGTCTTGGTGTCACTGAGGGGAAAATGTGAATGTGCTGGCCCACTGATGGCAGGGAAAATGGAATTTGCAGGGAGAGAGGCCCAAATCCTTCCAGAAGCTGTTTCCTGACTGATTCCTAGTGCAGCTAAAACGAGGAGGTCTAACAATGGTGACTGTGCTGGATTTTTCCATTGGTGCATCCTTTACCTTCCTGTTAAGGGGGAAAATCTCTCACTTGGCCCAAAATCCCTTTGCAAACCAGAGCCTGGCTCTCCAACCCCCCATTTCTTATAAAATTTGGGAAAATCACCCCGAGTCCCGCCCGCTCCCCTGGCTGACGCAAGCAGAGACGCATTTGCTGCGTTCCTGTGCCCCAGGCCTGCCCCGGAGCCTTTTCCAGCCTGCGTTATGCACAGCTGCCTGCAGCCCCCCTCCCAAACCTCTGCGTGACCTCTGCAGCCAAATTCCCATTTCAAACGTGCTGGCAGAGCCCCTGCTCGGAACAGCCCCGTCCGCCCTAAATTTGTGTTTTAAAGAAGCTTCAAAGTCGGCGCTGGAAGTTTCCTCCTCTCACTTAGTCCTGGTTTTGGGGTGGCTAATGGACGTGTCATTGTAGCGCTGGCTGGCCCAGGGCAGTGATGAATTACTGGGTTTAATTGTGGGGCTTTGGGGCCTGTTCTGGACGTAATAAATAAACAGCAGCCTGAGAGTTCTGCAGTGAGGGGGAGAAGCTCCGGGCAGGCCCAGGGAGCTGCGGTCGCAGCTGAGAGGCTTAAAAGCAGTGCCAAACCTCCCCTGCTGCGCTGATCACCTAGGAGAGGCCCGGGAAGTGAACTGGGAGAGGGGAGTTTGGTCAGCGAGCCATTTCTGAAGCCTCTGCACGTGGGCATCTTGCAGGGATCATCTGCTCCTCAGTGCTGGCCTCTTGGTCAGGAGATTCTCGAACACATTTTCCTCCACCTGGTTCCGTTCAAGTTAAGGTAGAACAGAGTAAAACTCGGGGTGCCTGTAAGAATTGTCAGACAGTTAAAATAGAAGAAGTTAAAATCTGAGCCGTTTGCCAGTCCCAGTGTTCAGTGAATCCTCTATCTCTCCCTGCTGACACTTCCACTTTACCTCCCCGAATAATCAGGTCTGACCCGATCCAGCTGGAGTGCAAAGGCGATGGGAATGTTCACGTTCAGGAAATCAGCAGTGGGATTTAACACACAAATTAGGGTCTGCCTGAGGATCTTCCTAAACCCTCTGAAATCGGTGAGGAAATTCTGTTTGTGAATTAGCTAAAGGGAGGAAAAATAGATTTATCAGACGGAATGAAGAAAATTATACTATAAAATATGACAGAACCTTGGAATAGTTTGGATTGGAAGGATCATCCAGTCCTACTCCATGTCACAGGACACCTCCCACCGTCCCAGGACAATTCCAGGCATGGGGAACCCAAAACCTCTCTGGGCAACCTGTGGTGCTTTGGTTTATTCTGCTCAGCAGAGGGCACAGCCTTCAGACCCATCAGAAAACAGTGATGGAAAGGGATCTCCCATCCCAGAACTCCTCACTTCCACTTGAAACTGGGAGGGTTTCCTTCTGGCAAGCGCTGGTGCAAGGAGGGAATTCCAGAGTTTGAGCTGGGTTTGGATTCCTGTGGTTCCCTGCTCCTTCCCTGGATGTGGCTTCTGCCAGAACTGGGAATGAGGAACCAATTTGCTCCCCTGGAGCTCAACACCAACAGCACTGATGCAGCTGTAGTTTATAAATTGCTTTTGCCATCCTGTGCTTTGAAATAAGCAAAGACCAAGCAAGGAGCACGTCAGCCCGAGCCTTTTTTTTCTGGTCTCCATCAGTATCACTACAAAAATTCCAGCTCCCTGGTAATTAAAATGTCACTCTGGGGCCTTGCCCGGCCTGTCAGGAGGAGCTGGGAGAGGCAGGGAAAGATGATTTCCTGAGCCTCAAGGAATTGTTTCCCCAGAGGGCTCCCCATGTCCTGCAGAGACTGCAAGGTGACATCTGGGAGTGCTTCTCATGAGCGTTTTGATGATTCTTCATTCCTTAAAGATCATTTATAAGGTAAAGTCAGATCTCAAATCTCCTTTGCCGGGTCCAAATTCCCATTAAAAGTCAGATTATTCCTGCTCTCCGGAGGGAACTGGGAGCACGTTGCCAATCCACACGTTTTGGGGTGGGGATGATCCATAGCAAGCAAGGCAGGACTCCAAATTACAGTTCCTGGCATTTCTCTTTAAGGAGCTGAGAAATTGCTCAAAGAAACCCACCAAACTCTGGGCCCAGAGTGCCCAAATACAGGTGGGACAGCAATTCACAGGGTTTGTTTGTGGCAGAGCAAAAATCCCATGGCTGTTTTCCCAAATCCTAAATACTGAAATAATCGGAGTAAAACCATCCCCACCAGAAGTTCCTGATTACAGGATTTCTGACCGACTGGAATTCAGCACCTTTCTGTAAATGCATTGGAATTATTCTTGCCCAGGCTGGGCAGGAACGTGGAGTCCTTAGTTTGGAGTTTAACTAAGCAGGAAAACCTCTGGAATTAAACTCTGGCAGATTCCTACAGTTGGTTTTATTCCATGTCTGCAAGACTTTCATCCTTTTTCACCAAACCGCTTCTTCTCAGAGCTTTTCCTGACAGCACAGAGGCAAGAAATGATGTTTTGCAAGATATTAACCATTAACATCCTTTGATTTTTTTTTTTTCTCTGAACTACTTAAATCCCCATGTCTGTAAGATTTGCTCTGAGGTATTTGGATAGGGATATTTGATTTTTCTCTGGCTCTCTGCTGCCTGGGGAGAATGGGAATGCAACGCTTAGTCCCACACTCACTGCAAGCTCTCAGTGGGCTGGTTAGCACCAGGATTGAGGAATATTTGGGGAGCAAGTGTGGTGCACAGAGCCTGGATTTAGTCAGCCGGAATTCCACGGTGGTTTTAGAGTATTACCAGGTATTTATCCCAAAAAATCATCCCATTTTAACCATGCTCCCTGCCCAGTTCAGCCCAGTCACTGTGCTCAGGAGAGGTGGGAGGAGCTGGGGCTTAAGAGGGAAAGGTGAAAATCCTGTGCTTTAAATGGAATCCTGGGATGAACAGCTGTCTCAAGGATGTGCTGCAGGACACAGAGAAAATCTCCTGAATTTCTGCACTGCCCTGAACCATTTGGGACAGCTGAAACTCCCAGGACCTGGAATTTTAACGTTAAAGTCAATTTTGAACAAGTATTTCAAGGCCTGTAGCAGCAGTGATTTATCTGGAACTTCTCACCCCAGAGTTTTTCAGGTGCAGTGTGGTGCACATGGGGTGCACGGCCCGTGGGGTTTCTGTCCTCTCACTCAAGCTGAGTCGTCCTGAAGGCAAAGGAAACCAGGGCAGCTCCTCCTTCCCTCCCTGGCCCGTGCAGGGCTGCGCTAATTCCTCGTGGGAAGCAAGCTCTGCTCCCCACACCTGCAGCCCAGCGGAATAAAAGCTCCAGCGTGTCCGTTCATCCCTTACATCGGCGCCTCCTCGTGCCAAGGAGCTGCTCTGGGACTCCTGGGAGCTGTGTTCAGGCAGGGAGGGGATGGAGTGGGGGCAGCAGCCCAGCTGGAGAGGCTGGCATGGCGCTGGACATCTCCCAGGCTGCCGGGGATGATCCCGTGTTTTTGTTACTCCATCCTGCATTCAACACACAACAATCCAACAGGGTAATCGTCAGCTCCTTCCCTGAGCCAAAAGTTGGGGAATGCTGTTGGTGGGGAATTATTTTCCAGCCTGACTTTGCTCTAAATGCAGCCTAAATTGCACAGCTGCAGGAGACTGGAGAGCTGGAGGAGCACAGCACGGGGCTGGTTTGGGAATTCCCTCCATTCTCCATTTTCCTGGTCGTTTGTCCATCCCTACAATACTGTCTCTGCTGGCTCTCAGCACTCGGAAGCTCAGGCAGGGCTTGGTGGGGAATGAGAACCAAAAATCTATGTGAGAAAATGGGCATTTGAATGGCCAGGCCACAGAACCCCTCACCCACAGCCTGGGCTTTGATCTTTTTCCGTGGAATTCCGGCCATTAAAGCCACTTAAAAGAATCGTGGATGAGGAGATGGAAATAGGGAAGATCCTTTTGATCCAGTGAGGGGCATCCCTGCCCATGGCAGGGCTGGGGCTGGAGGAGCTTTAAGGTCATTTCCACCCCAAACCATTCCATGGTCCTGATTCCCACTACCGGAGGTGATTTTTGTTCATTTTTAACCTGGGCTCACCTTCCAGATGGGATTTTCCAGAACAGAACAGCAGAGAGGCTGTGGCTGCCCCTGGGTCCCTGGCAGTGTCCCAGGCCAGGTTGGAGCACCCTGGGGCAGTGGGAGGTGTCCCTGCCATGGCAGGGGTGGCACCGGGTGGGATTTAATGTCCCACCCAACCCAAACCATCCCAGGATCCTGTGAAAACTGATTTTTGAAAGTAATTCCGGCACACAACACATTCTTTCATTGAGATTTGTCTTTTGGATTGGCAGCTGGCAGGTCCCTAAAAATGAAATTTTCAGCTCACTACTTACACCAGTATTGCTTGAAAATGTCGCTGCTGCCTGGGACGGGTGGCTGTTCCATTCATTTTCTTCATTACAGAGGGATTTTCATTCCCAAAATTGACCAAATCACTCTTGTCTCTTTGACAAGACTTCATTTTTCTCCTACTTTGTACCTACTGGCTCATATTTCCCCAGCTGGCAGATTTTGAACCTTTATTTATCCCCTCTCTTCTCCAGCCTCTCACCATCTTATTCCATCTGTTTATTATCTTTTCCATCCCCAAGCTGTGAATAATTTTGAGGGAGATCAGGCAGCTGCCTGGGAATCAGCTGGTTGGCAGCAGCCTGGTGCTGGAGAAGTCCCTGGGTTAGCTCACAATTGCTGCTGAAGGATTTTGGAGAGCACAGAAAAACATCCTTTCCCAGCAGTGCCAGTCCCAAACTTGTCAGAATTACCAGCTGCTAGTGGATTGACTGAAAAACAGTGAATTAAAAGAAAATAAATCACAATGTTCTGTGTATTTATTTGCTGTTTTAGTCGTTTTTAATGCCAGGATGAGCTGAATTTTACATGTTTAATGAAACTCTGGGTTCTTATTTAATGAAAGGCTTAAAATTAGGAATATTTAATCCTGGGAATTTATCAGTGAATGGGTCAGATTTGCTTTCTGAGGGTGCTTTAGGAGATGAAGGTCCTGAATTAGGAATGGGGGCTCACTTGGAACAAATCCCAGTCCCACCCCTGTTGCATTCCTGCTATTTCTCCCTCAGCTCTGACTCCTTTATTTCTGTGGTCCCCACGCTGTGCCTGAACCACTGAGGTAAAGTCAGATCTCAAATCTCCTTTGCCGGGTCCAAATTCCCATTAAAAGTCAGATTATTCCTGCTCTCCGGAGGGAACTGGGAGCACGTTGCCAATCCACACGTTTTGGGGTGGGGATGATCCGTAGCAAGCAAGGCAGGACTCCAAATTACAGTTCCTGGCATTTCTCTTTGAGGAGCTGAGAAATTGCTCAAAAAAAAAACCCCCCAAAACCAGAAGAAAACAAAAACAAAAAAAAAAAACCCGAAGCAAAGCATGAATTCCATGCAGTTTTTTCCTTCAGCTTTTCCAAGGGAAGCTGCACAGGCATGGAAAGAATTTGTGTTTGATTTTTCCCTGCTCATCCAACGGCTCAAACAGGCAGCAGGCAAAGCAAAGCTCTCCCCGTCTGTAAATAACCCCCGAAATATTTTGATGGAGGAAGAGCATGAAGGGTTATCATTAGCTGGGTTTAACATCGAGGAATTATAAAAAGAACGTGTGAATCTGCAGCAAAATGAAGAGCCTTTCCCGTTGGACGGTGCTGGATCAGCGGCCCTGGATCCCTGCAGGCTGCTGGCATGTTCTGGCATGGACTGCCAGCTTGTTTTCCCCAAGGTGCTCACAGGCTGCAGGCACCCACTCTATAAAATCCTGTTCGTTTTCAGCTCGGCGCTGTGTTCACTCGTTTGTGGTGCCACAGGATGTGACATTTTCTGGGCATTTTTTCATGGCAGCATTAGCATTTAGCAGGATGAAGGACCTCGGAGTCGTAGAACTAGAGAGATTTCTTTCGGAAGGAGCCTCTGGAGGCAGTTTTGGAGCTCAGGGTTCCACAGGGCCTTGTCCAGTCCAAGTCTGAAGGACGAAGATTCCCCAAACTTTGTGGGCTGTGTTTTGGTCTTTAACAACTCACTTGGTTAATTTTTATATATTTTTAAAATATATCTTTTTAAAATTCCCCAAACTTTCTGGGCTCTGTTTTGGTCTTTAACAATTCACTTGGTTAATTTTTATATATTAAAAAAAAAAAAAAAAAAAAAAAAAAAAAAATTAAAAAAAAAAAAAAATATATATTTTTTATATTTTATATTATATATTTATATTTTATATTTATATTTTATATTTTATTTATTTTATATATTTAAAATATATATTTTAAAAATATATATTTTTAAAATTCTTTTTATATATTTTAAAAATATATATTTTTAAAATTCCCCAAACTTTCTGGGCTGTGTTTTGGTCTTTAACGATTCACTTGGTTAATTTTTATATATTTTTAAACTATATATTTTTAAAATTCCCCAAACTTTCTGGGCTGTGTTTTGGTCTTTAACGATTCACTTGGTTAATTTTTATATATTTTTAAAATATATAATTTTAAAATTCCCCAAACTTTCTGGGCTGTGTTTTGGTCTTTAACCACTCCCTTGGTTAATTTTTATATATTTTTAAAATATATATTTTTAAAATTCCCCAAACTTTCTGGGCTGTGCTTTGGTCTTTAACCACTCCCTTGGTTAATTTTTATATATTTTTAAAATGAGAGCTATCAGAATTTCTCTCCTTGCGACACTGGATATCAGGAACAATTCCTTCACTGGAAGAGTGGATAAATGCTGGGACAGGATCCCCAGGGAAGTCGTGGAGCCACTGGAAATGTTCAGAACAGGAGCAGAAAGGGCACTTTTAGTTTTTGCAGTCATGGCGGGGCTCAGTCAATGATCTTGGAGGTCTTCTCCAACATTAATGATTCCAATAATTCCAAATCCAGTGGGGAAGGAGGTCCAGTTCTGCCTGATGGTTCCCTGGGCCAGGGCTGGGAGCCTTGGATGGGGATTAATTCCTCTCTTGGGAGCCTTGGATGGGGATTAATTCCTCTCTTGGGAACCTTGGATGGGGATTAATTCCTGCCTTCTCTTCACGGGGCATGTCCCACCTCGGTAACAAATCCCTCACCAAAGGTCCTGCTTGGCAGAGCTGCTCCAGGGTGGGAATCTGGACTTCCATGTCCTACAGAGATGACAGAATCTTTCTCAGGGTGTTTAGAGTCACAAAATTAAGGCTGTAAAAGACCTCCAAGTCCATCGAGTCCAGTCTTGGATCCGTCACCACCTCGTTAGTGGTTTAATGGTGTCACGAGCCCAGCAGAAAATTTTCTGAGCATGCAGGAGGCCCAGCATCTCTGCAATTCCTCAGTGCCTGGAGCTGTGGCAGGGGGATTCCCGTTCTCTGGGAAAGGCTGGAGATCAGGGAAAGGTTCCTGAGGGTGGCACTGCCCAGGCTCCGCAGGGAATGGGCACAACCTGAGGCTGCCAGAGCTCCAGGAGCGTTTGCACAGCACTCCAAGGGATGCACAGGGTCTCTAAAATCCCTTCCCACCCAAACCATTCTGGGATCCTCTGGAAGCCGGCCAGGCATTCCCTGACCAGGGAAAAGCAGCCTCAGCTCTCCCTGCTCTGAAGGCCGTGGAGATCCATCCCCACAGGAGCCAGGGCTCACATGGAACATCTGTGGGCAGCTCCCAAATCCAGGAACTGCTCGGGATTTGCTCTGCACTCGCACCTCTGGCGGTTTGAAGCTGCTGGAGAAACATCAAAGATAAACACAGAAACCTAAAGCTTGATTGAGCGCATGAAAAGCTGCTGTTAAATTGGGCCTCTGGCTTTCCTTGCGGATCCTTTTTATTTTCCCACTTGCTTTTTCTTTCATTTCTTTTTCTTTGCTTCAGCAGGAAGATCATTTGTGCAGGGAATGTGACCTGGGGATGATCACAAGGAATGCAAAGGGCTCCTTCACTCCCCCAGACCTCTCTGTGGACTTCTTACAAGTCTGTTGAGGATAAATATCACTCCAGACACTTTCTTCAAGGAAATTTACCTCAGATCCTTAACCCGGGATCATCTCAACAAGTGTGCTGAGCTCTCAGGAGGTTGGATCTCTTACACACTTCGGATATGATGGATGTTACCTTTATTTACAAGGGTGAAAAATTAAAAAGCCCTCAGTGAAATGAAGGGCTTCCTGTGGATGTATCTGAGGCAAAAATTGCAATTAAATAGGTGGAAAATTACCTAGCCAGCTTGTGCTGGGATATAATTCAGAAACAAGTGTTAGGAGCATGCGTCAACGGGAAAGGATCAGGAGACTCCGAAGGGAGTCCATGTAAAAGGATCAAATTCACCTCTGGAGCAGCTCCAAGGAATCTCAGCTCTCTCAGAGCAGCAGATGTACTGCCAGGGTTATGGAAAAGGTGTTTATCTAATCTTTGCACTCACAAATTGTTATTTATACGGGAGGAATGCTGAGGTGTCCTGGGACCGGGGCCCTGTTGTGTGGAGTGATGTACAGGCCCTGCTCTGAGCAGGCCAGAGATAAGGAATGGTATCAGCCAGGGAAGTGATGGATCCTGCAAGAAACAAGTGGATAAAGCCTGGTTCAGCATTTTAATTCGATGTGGGCATGGCCTCAGCACACTGGAGCCTGTCCCTGTGTCCTGGTGTCTGTCCCTGTGTCCTGGTGTCTGTCCCTGTGTCCTGGCTGCTGTCCCTGTGTCCTGGAGCCTGTCCCTGTGTCCTGGAGCCTGTCCCTGTGTCCTGGTGCCTGTCCCTCTGTCCTGGTGCCTGTCCCTGTGTCCTGGTGTCTGTCCCTGTGTCCTGGTGCCTGTCCCTGTGTCCTGGTGCCTGTCCCTGTGTCCTGGTGTCTGTCCCTGTGTCCTGGAGCCTGTCCCTGTGTCCTGGAGCCTGTCCCTGTGTCCTGGCGCCTGTCCCTGTGTCCTGGCTGCTGTCCCTCTGTCCTGGAGCCTGTCCCTGTGTCCTGGTGTCTGTCCCTCTGTCCTGGTGTCCGTCCCTGTGTCATGGAGCCTGTCCCTGTGTCCTGGTGTCTGTCCCTCTGTCCTGGTGTCCGTCCCTGTGTCATGGAGCCTGTCCCTGTGTCCTGGTGCCTGTCCCTCTGTCCTGGTGCCTGTCCCTGTGTCCTGGTGTCTGTCCCTGTGTCATGGAGCCTTTTCCTGTGTCACGGGGCCAGTCCCTGCGTCCTGGAGCCTGTCCTTCTGTCCTGGCTGCTGTCCCTGCGTCCTGGTGCCTGTCCCTCTGTCCTGGTGCCTGTCCCTGTGTCCTGGTGTCTGTCCCTGTGTCATGGAGCCTTTTCCTGTGTCACGGGGCCAGTCCCTGTGTCCTGGTGTCTGTCCCTGTGTCCTGGCTGCTGTCCCTCTGTCCTGGTGCCTGTCCCTGTGTCCTGGCTGCTGTCCCTGTGTCCTGGTGTCTGTCCCTGTGTCCTGGTGTCTGTCCCTGTGTCCTGGTGTCTGTCCCTGTGTCCTGGTGTCTGTCCCTGGCTGCTGGACTGGGCTGGCAGGAGCAGAGTTACCACAGGGAGAGGAGAGGTTTGACCTCAGGACACCTCAGGTAAAGGTGCTCCTTCCCTGCCAGGGACCTCTCTGTGTCCATTGGCTCCTGTCCCCACCCCTGGAGGTGTCCAGGGAAGACCTGGACGTGGCATCAGTGCTCTGGGCTGAATGACGAGCTGGGGACTGCTCACAGCTTGGACCTGAGGGTCTGGAAGGGCTTTTCCAACCTCAGGGCCTCTGGGATTCTGTGAACGGATCTCCTTCCCTCTGCTGTCACCTTGTCTCTGTCTGGGGTTACTCTGAGGTGTCCCTGCCCATGGCAGGGCTTGGAACTGGGTGGTTTCAAGGTCCATTCCAAGACAAATTCCATGATTCCCTTGAGACAGCCCTGTTGGGACCCATGGCAGCCTCTCCCAGCAGCCCAAGGCTGCAAGATTCAGGAAGAGGAGAGTTCTGGATCTAATTTTATGCTGCACTAGAGTTGCCCACAGCTCTGGTTGTGGGCAGGTTGTTTTTAATCACAACCCCAAGCACCAAACCCCAAAAACTTCTGTGGGAACTGTGGAGTTCAGAGCAGCTGGAAAAACTCCTGAGGTGCCTAAAAGAGACAGTGATGGGGAGAGGAGCCAAATTTGGGGTTTAATGAGCATGATTGATGCACACCCCTGCTTCCAGAAGCCCCTGATCCCTTCATTAAAAAGGAGAATATTCCTGCTGGATCCTTCCCGAGCCCTGCGAGCTGTTATTTCCAGAGCTGAGTGGGAGGTTTTGGGATGGCAGAGAGGGAGGGCAGTGCTCCAAGCAAAAGCTTTTCTCTTTGCTAATGGCAGTCTGATGGACAGGAGAGTGGGCCTGCAATGGGATCTTGCTGCGGATCGTGATTGGGAAAATTGTTTGCCAAGTGTTCAGGAACTGCCTGTGGGAGCTGCACGGAATTCTGTGATACTGAGCAAGAGAGAACAGAACACAGCTGGGATCATCCCGTGGATCTCAACATGAGTGGTGAAGGGGAAAGGCAAAGGAGGGACTTCAGCTCTTCCCAAATTCAAACACAAACAGGTGGAGGCCTTCCAGGAAAAAAACCTCTGGAAGCAGCAAATTATGCCCTGGGATGTGCTCTGGAGTTGCCATTTTGTACAGAACCGTGGGATTTGCTGGGGGAAAGGCGCAAACGTAGAATAATTTTCATTATTTTCTCTCATTGCCTAAAGAATTTGTGGCTGCCCCATCCCTGGAAGCGTCCAAGGCCAGGCTTGGAGCAACCTGAGGTAGTGGGAGGTGTCCCTGCCCGTGGCAGGGGTGGCACGGGATGGGCTTTAAGGTCCGTCCCCACCCAAACCATTGTGGGATTCTGTCCTGATGCTCTGATCCACTAAAACCCAGTTCCAGGAGACTTTGCCATTCCATGTGTGGGAGCAGTAGCAGCCTCTTCTCCGGGGTGCTCGTCTTTGAAGTGCCCTGCAGAACCAGAGCTGCTGAGGCTGAGGCACCTCTGGAGATGTTCTGCTCCAGCTCTCCAGCTCAGGGCAGGGTCACCTGAGGCTGGGGGTGGAGAATCTTCGAGGACGGAGACTCAGTGGCCTCTCTGGGCTTCAGCACCCTCACTGGGGAGAGCTTTCCGTGGCGTTCAGGGAAACGTGCCCTGTTCCAGCTCATCTCTCGTGTCCCTGGCCCGAGGAGGAGCTGGGGCAGAGCCAGAGGGTCGCTCAGCACCCGGAGGGCCACGCTGGATCCCTCACACTTTGGGCTCGTCATTAATCACGTCCCCATAAAACTTCCCAGGCAGCACATCCTGGAAGGTCACCCGGAGTAAATCACAGTCCCGAGGCACAGCAGAGCTGAGGAGTTACGGCTCAAGGGCGCCCAGATAAATCCCAGCCTGGCTCTGATGGGGTTTGAAGGAATTTGGGAATGGTTGAAAGCCACCCTGTGCGTAAACTGGTCTTTGTTTGTTTGTGCATCTTGAATCATTAATAAACCCCCAGAGGAAGGCTGGAGATTCATAAACTGCGGGCTCAGCCGGGTCTGCAGGGGACTTCTCCCAAAATCTGGAGCAAGGTGAGATAATTTCTTATATCCTGGTGCTAAAACAAGTTTATTTTTCACACCTCTTTAGCACAGTTTTAATTACCCCGAGTCCAGAGGAGTCCTGGTTTTACACACTCCCATTTCTCCTCTGCTGGGAGAGGAAAAGATTAACAAGATTAAACCTGGAGTAAAGCTGAAGGCACAGCCTTATTGAGCTAATGGTGGTGCTGTTTGGTCGTTGCTGATTGAGTTTTAATTCAAGATAAATTAGTAATCAATTTAATTAGAGGAGCACAGCAGGGTGTGAGGGTTGAGCTGAGGGGCTGCGTGGGCCCAACTGAAAACATTCCATGATTTAAACAATCTCTGGTCCACACCAGAGAAAAAAAAAAAAACACCTGGCTGGGGTAAGGAAGGGCTTTCATCCCTCAGTTCCTGGTGCAGACTGAAGCAGGAGGGACAAATCCCAAAATCTTGTTTGCCCTAAAACATTTCTGGTTTTTAAGCTGCCTCACGTTTGTCTGTCTCTTCAAAAGCTTCTTAAATAAAGTGTTAGACTGAGCCATTTGAATGGATTGAGCTGAAAGTTTTATCCCAGAAATTGGGCTAAGTTTAAGCCACATTTTCTAAATTTTTGGCCAACAGATCCCTCACATGTTACAGTTATTTCTGCAGCAGAAATGCAGAGAAATTTCATTATGGACCAGATTTGTTGTTTACTTCAGGCCTGTTGACTTCCTCAAAGCCCTTCCAAGGCTGACGTAGGTTCAGTGTTTTAATTATGCAGCAGAATTAAAGAATAAACTGCTCTGACAGTTGTTTTTACAGAGAGCACAAAGATTAGGGTGGGTAAATATTATTTCTGAGAGACATATATGACATATATTACATATTTGTGAGAATAATGCGAGAGGTTTTAGGTGGCCAGGGCAAACGTGAGGCCCGCATTTTCTTCAGGCATCCTGAGCAATGGCATTCCGTGGGGGTCACTGTGGAGAATTTGGGCCTGATAAACAAGGAAAATGCACCAAAAAAAAAAAAAAAAATGCATTTTAGGCACTATGCAGAGGTTCCTGCCTCGATAGAAGGCTGCAAGGGTCTAATTCCAGTCTGCTTGGTACTGGACTGAATTCAATTAACTTCAAAAAGCAAAAATACGTGGGAAACTTCAAAGTGATATCTCCAAAGTCACCTTGAAGTTAGGGAAGTCTTGACTTGTTTCTGGCTGTGTCAAACTGGAGAGAAGGTAAAAATTCACTGCCCAGTTTTCTCACAAATGCCCCTTCTGAGAAACAGGGATTATATTCAGTTTTCTTATTATTTCCCACGTCTTTTCAGTTAAAATTTGTGAAAGTGATGGGTGCTCCCTGACTCTTAATTCTTCATGAGGTGTCCAGCATGAAGATGGCCAGATGCCTCTAACTGGGAATTTGGTGGTGATAAATTGGGCGAAACTCCAAGGAAATCAATACTTGGCTTTTCCTTTCCATCTTCATCAACAAGGAAAAGGGAAGGGAATTGTGGGAGGCGTTGAGGTTGGTGAAGTGCCTTTGTTTGGGGCATAATTGTGTGGGGCTGGACAAAGGGGAGGTGAGAGGAATCTGCCCCCGCCAGGAGTTCAGAAAGGGCAGCTTTACAGGACATTTTGTCAGGATTTTTGCCTGGCATGACCTTCTGCTTGGAATAAAGACTTGCGGTGTCAGGAGCCGTGGCGTATTTCCTTGGGCTCCATCACATCCTCGGCCTTAAATGTGAAATCGGCTTTAAAAATCTGCCCCCCTGGCCTGAAATTGTTCATAGATGAAACGGTTCTGGTCCACCTGGATCTGCCCCTTGAGCTGTGCTGTGGTTCCCTGGGCTGCTTCTGGCTCATGGGTGCGTTCAGTTGTCCACTTCAGGGACTCTCTTCTCATACAGTGAAACCTGGGCCAGCTCTTCACGACGTAACTGCATTGTGTTTTATAAAGAAATCCACTTTCTCATCCTGCTGAGAGAAGGAAAGGGGTTTTTGCCTGTTCAGGTAGAAGATCTTGGCACTGTGGTGGAGTGGGGGCATTTCTTGAGCAAGAACCCAGAGCTGAGCAGACCACGGGGCTGAATTCCTGCTCTGCTTTGGAGATTAATTCCTCAATTCAGCAGAGATTTTTAGGACTGAATTAAAGAAGGGAAAAAAAAAAAAAAATTGAAAAGTAAGAATCCATGAATTAAGGGGCTTAAAAATTGATACTGCTTTGAATCAAAGATATTTCCATCCTGTCTGTTAATGGCAGTGGCACAGGATCAATCAATAGAACATAAAGCCTTTGTTTATAATGCTCCAATTTCTTCCCATCCGGAATTGTTCATAATACAGAGTTTATTTTTAAACTCCGACTTTCAAAGGAGCCTGACAGTTGTCAGTCTCAGCTAAATTAAAATTATCCTGACACCTCATGATTTCCACCCTGCACATCCCTCATTATCTCAATGAATTGAGCGCTCACTTACAGGAGTTTTAAAGATGACGAAAGTGAGGTGCAGAGGGAGAGAAACTTCCAAGCTTCCAGGTTTTTGGAGGGCTGTAATTGCATAAATCCCAACACTCCCCAAGGGAATAACTTGGAAATATCTGTGAACAGAAGGACCTGGGCGATGGATCCAAATCAAAGCTTTGGGCACAAAAAACCCAACTTTGGTCCCTCAGCTCAGGTGGGTGATGGAGAGACTGAGCTGCTCCTCTCATGGAAATGCCATTTTAACACCCTTTAAATGCATTTGGGTTTGCCAGCATAAATTCATGCCTTTGAAATGGCAAAGGAAAACTGTGCGCGTGTGGATGCAGAGAAACTTCTGTTAACATTAGGAGCTGGGAAAGAAAGCTATTGATAGATCCAGCCAGCGATGCTAAACAGAGGGATAAATGTGAATTCAAACTACTGCTTTTCAGTGGAAGGAGCCTGTATGGAAAATAAATCCCAGATTTCCACCGGGACACTGCTCAGGTTAGCCCTAATCTTCCCAAACAAGCAGAAGGTGGGGAAGGAAATCCTTTTTGTGCGTTCAAGTAAACATCAGAGACAGCCTGACCTCCAGCACGACCCCAAAACCCCATCCCGGGAATGAGCAGGGGGAAAAAAAACCCTCATGGAATGGGGGGTGGGAATGCTGAGCCAAGGGAATGGGGGCTCTGGGGATGGAGGGGTGCAGTGGGTGCTCTCCTGGGTGAGCCCTGCCCTGCAGAGCAGCTCCACGCTGATTAACTGCGTTGCATAATTTATGCTCCTCCTTATTTAATCACTCTGGAGTTGCCCTGCTGGCTGGCAGTTGCTAGATTGCTTTATTAAATTTAGGCTGTGTTGAAGGAAATTTATTTTTGTGTATTCCTGCTTCATAATTTATTTTTTTTTTCCTTAAATGCTGTCACATAAATTAGGGCGTTATCAATGAATCTGCATGAGGAGCTTTGCTGTTTGGTTCTAGGGCCAGAATCCCCTAAATCATGTATGACACCTGTATTATAACTTACTTCTCACTATTCTTCTCCATGATGGATTTACTTCCCGGCTTCCTTCTCCTTTCTGTCAGACAAAGGCATTCAAACTGGGAAGCAAGGGAGGGAAAAAAAATGGAAATCTGGGGTTTGTCTCTTTACTCAGGAAGGTGAAAAAGATCTGTTCAATCACATCATGACATCAAATACTGACATCTTTTTATTTCCCATTCACAGAGAAGTGGAAGGGCCAGGGGAGGAGAAAGATGCTTTTTGTGGGAGCTGGTTAGAAGGGCCTAAGAGAGAAGAGGGTTTAATCCAGAAGAGGATTAAATATTATAATGGAATGGGTTGGGTTGGAAAGGAAATAAAAAGTCACCTAATTCCACCCTGTGCCATGGGCAGGGACACCTCCCTCTATCCCAGGGTGCTGCAGCCTGGCCTTGGCATTCCAGGGATCCAGGGGCAGCCACAGCTGCTCTGGGAATTCCATCTCAGCCCCGCATCACCCTCAGAGGAAGGAATTCCTTCCCATTATCCCATCCAAACCCGCCCTCTGGCAGTGGGAAGCCATTCCCTCTTGTCCCCGCCCTTATCCAAAGGGGCTTCCTGTAAGGAGGAGTATTAAAACAATTAAACAATTAACTTAACTTAAATTAAATTAAATTAAATTAAATTAAAACAATTAAAACTCAGAAAACATAAATTCTTTCCTCTCTTTTTAGTTGCTCCCTTATGTCATTTAGTCCCGAAACCTCACGAACGCAGTGAGGTCAAGGAGATGAATTTTGGAGAAACGGTGTCATTGATAAAAATTCCTTTGGATGAAGGCCTGGACTTTCCTGCTGCTCAAGGCTGGAACCTGCTCTGTAAATCCACGGAGTTTCTCTTTTGCAAAGCTTCAGCTGATACCGTTTCTTGTCACACAGGCTTTATGTGGCACATTAAGTAGCTTAAACAGTAAGGAATTACCAGATGTGCATTTGTGACTGCAGAAACCAAAGGTAAAACACCCCAACAAACACCACTCTCAGGTCCAGACACATTTGAACATCTGAAAAGTCAACCTGTGTTTGATTTTTAGGACAAACAACGCTTTAAAAGCCTAGCATTCACTAGAAAGTAGCATTTTTCTTCATAAAATACACATCAATCCTGATTTAGATGCAAGCAGAAAATATTTCCCTCAGAAGTCCTCACCAGAAGCAAAATATTTCCAGAATTGGTGTCTATTCATCAATAAGTGCTGATGTGGACATAATACAGGGTTGGATTGAATTTCCTCCTTGTTATTTGTCTGCAGATCCTTGATTTATGAATTTATCCACACATATGTGGAGCCATCCTTCAGCTGCTTGAAAACTACCCCATGGAAGTGTTTTTAATGGAAAATTGTTTTCCCCGTTATTCATCTCATTGCCGGGATCTGCTTCCAGTGGTAAAATTAGATTTCCTCCAATAATTCTTTTCAGGCAGCTGTCAACATCCTCCTGATTCTGCCTTTCTCTGCCAAATTTACATTCTTCCTTAGGAAAATAAATCTCCCACAGGTTACAGGATTTTTTCTTTTATCTCCAAAGCTATCCCTTGGATATACATGAGCGCATGGCTGTATCGCTGTAAATCCTCCAAAAGAGGGAAAAAAAGCAGTGGAAATTAGAGCTTTTTAATGAGAAAATTAACTCTACACTAGTTACTTAAGGCTTTTTGTTCCCCATCTGTTTTATTAAGCATCCGAAGTGGAACAGGCCTAATCTTCCCAGATTAAAGTTCCACAAATTTGAGGAGTGGCGGACATGCAAATATTCTTTTGTGGTCTTACTAAAATCGTGTAATCCTCGGAAAAAGGGGGAATTAAACTTGTAGTAAGGAGATTCAGTGTCCTGCGTAGTTTAGGGTGCCCAGAGCAGCTATGGCTGCCCCTGGATCCCTGGCAGTGCCCAAGGCCAGGCTGGAGCACCCTGGGACAGTGGGAGGTGTCTCTTCCATGGCAGGGGTGGCACCGGGTGGGCTTTGAGGTCCCTTCCATTCCGAACCATTCTGGAATTCCATGATTTTTAACAAAACTCTTCCTGTGAGCTCCCCAGAAACTGGGGATGG
Organism: Vidua macroura; assembly: GCF_024509145.1. Classification (NCBI taxonomy): domain Eukaryota; kingdom Metazoa; phylum Chordata; class Aves; order Passeriformes; family Viduidae; genus Vidua; species Vidua macroura. The sequence goes on along the minus strand of NC_071598.1, from coordinate 5,622,096 downwards.
GAGTCACGACTTCCCAGACCCGGTGAAGAATTTGGTGTCATGGGGTGCTTGACCTCAGGTGAGCGAATCTTGTGCTCCCTTGGAAAACTGATGGACAAAGCTTATGGATGGTCTGTCTGGAATGGGTATTCCCAGAGAATCCCAGAATGGGTTTGGGATATGGGCAGGGACCTCAAAGTCCATTCAGTGCCACCCCCTGCCATGGGCAGGGACACCTTGCATTGTCCCAGGGTGCACCAAGCCCCGTCCAGCCTGGCCTTGGAGTGACCGTGCAGCTGTGCCACGTGGGATGGGATGGGATATGGGACATGGGACATGGGACATGGGATATGGGATATGGGACATGGGACATGGGATATGGGATATGGGACACGGGGTATGGGACATGGGACATGGGATATGGGATATGGGATATGGGACATGGGATATGGGATATGGGATATGGGATATGGGACACGGGGTATGGGACATGGGACATGGGATATGGGATATGGGATATGGGACATGGGACATGGGATATGGGATATGGGACATGGGGTATGGGACATGGGACGTGGGATATGGGACACGGGATATGGGATATGGGACACGGGATATGGGATATGGGATATGGGACACGGGGTATGGGATATGGGATATGGGATATGGGATATGGGACACGGGGTATGGGACATGGGACATGGGATATGGGATATGGGATATGGGACATGGGACATGGGATATGGGATATGGGATATGGGATATGGCACATGGGACATGGGATATGGGATATGGGATATGGGACATGGGATATGGGGTATGGGATACGGGAAAAGGGACATGGGATATGGGACATGGGACATGGGATATGGGACATGGGATATGGGATTTGGGATATGGGATTTGGGATATGGGATATGGGATATGGGACATGGGATATGGGACATGGGACGTGGGATATGGGATATGGGATATGGGATATGGGATATGGGATATGGCACATGGGGTATGGGACATGGGACGTGGGATATGGCACATGGGATATGGGATATGGGATACAGCACATGGGACATGGGATATGGGGTATGGGACACGGGATATGGGATATGGGACATGGGATATGGGATATGGGACATGGGACATGGGATATGGGACATGGGACATAGGATATGGGATATGGGATATGGGATATGGGATATGGGATATGGGATATGGGATATGGGATGTGGGACATGGGATATGGGATGGGAGGGTATGGGATATGGGATCCAGGCTCTGATTCCACACTGAAATTCCATGCTGATTCCTTGTAAGACTGGACTTCAAAAGACAAATTCTTGCACAGTGATTTTGAGGGAAGCAATCCAAGGGTTCCCTTTTCTGTTCCCTCTGTCCTGGTGCTTCAGCAGAGCCTGGCCCCTGCCCTTTCCGCACCCGGGAGTACGGAGGTGTGAGGATTCATGTAGGATTAGGGCTTTTTCTGGGAACAAGCCGCTGGGAAGCTCTGCAATTTGGTTATTGCCTCTCTGACTAGCAGAACACACTGGCATGGCTGGTTTTTTTCCTGCCAGAACTGCAAACAGCTCCCTGTTCCTCATCCTTCCCTCCCCTCCATGCCCACTCCTTACATAAACCCCGCTCCAAACACACTCCCGACAAAATTGCCTCCCAAATTACAGCAGCAGTGTCACGGAAAGTTTCGTTTCTGATTTGTGCTGATTCCGAGAGGAACAAAGAGTGTCAGATCCCATTGCACTCCCCCGGCAGAGCGTTCTGTGCTCAGGGTCTGCGTGCAGCGGGCACGGCACAGCTCTGGGAGCAGCAGCAGTGACAGGTACACTGTGACACTTTAATAGTGCCTGATAAATCACTGTCACCCGCTCCCAGGGGCACTGTGAGCTGGAGGGAACAGATTTCCCTGCTGTCCTGCTCTCTCTCCTCGTTCCCTGCCTGTCACTGCCCTCCTCATTCAGGGTTATGCCCACCCAGATCAGGATGTGGGGCTGTGGTTCTGCCCCGGTGCTCCAGGCATCCCTAATAATTCATTTCTGAGCAAAAGAAGAGCAGGAGTTTGGAAAATGTCGTGGTTTTCACACTTTCCTGGTGATCTCCAAATCCGTGAGGTTGGGAATGCCCTCCAAGATGACTCAGTCCAACCTGTGACCCGTCCCCACCTTGTCAACCCAGAGCCCTGGGTGCCACGTCCAGTTGTTCCCTGGGCACCTCCAGGGATGGGGATTTTACAGGGGCCTGGGTCTTTCAAGGGCCCTGACTGGCACCCAAATATCCCTGTTGAGGGGGGTTTCCTCTTCTTCTGCAAGCAGGAAGCGCTTCCTCTCCTGCAGGAAGCATTTCCTCTTCTGTCTCGCCGCTGCTCAGGCTGCTTTGGCTCTGCCTGGCTGGGCGAGCTGCTCCACGGCATTGGGAGCCACCCGCATTCCAAAGGAATGTCAGGCACTGTAGGAATCTCGATTTAGTGTCAGGGGAGGTGGCACATCCGTTATCCCAGTGATCCAACTGGCAGTCCGTTAACGAGGATCATGGAATCACAGAATATTCCGAGTTGGAAGGGACCCACGAGTCCAGCTCTTGAGTGAATGGCCCATCCAGGGATCAATCCATGGGGAAAATGGAGCCAGGGAAATCCACTGCGGGGCACTGGACCTGTGGATCTGGGAGTTGTGCTTCCCTCTTTAATGCCTTTTTCTGTAAAGAAAAAATGAAGCAGAACCACCTCAAACCCTCCCAAGCTCTGAATTTAAAGCATCTGTTCTTCTGAGATTGTCTCAAGGTGCTTTCTAAATATTTGGAATTAGGATACAAAAAAATTGAATTCTCCCGAAGAGTTTGCAAATCTGAACGGTCCCGATAAGAAGAGGATTAAAGGAAAGTTGTTTGAACAAACCAAGATGGAACGATGAAGGTCTCTTTGGCACAGCAACTGTGCTGCCAGGAGAATAGAATCCAGATCTCTGGAATTAATTAATATTAATTCATTATTTGTGTAATATAAATCATGCAATTACCATGTGCAATTTCCGTTTCAAACTCGGTTAATTTATCATTTTATGTCCTTGTAAACTATGGTTGAATCCAGCAGCTCTTTTTATCTTGGTGTTAATTAATTTTTCTCTAACATAACTCTGGGCTTGTTTCCTACCTGGCATGGACAGTCAGGCATTCAGGTATAGTCTGTGCTACCAAAATGGGATATGAGGGACTCAATCCATGGATTCCTGGCTGTCCAGATGGTCCCTCCAAGGGAACTGGGAGTATCCATGAAGCCACAGCACGTCCCTGTGTGCACACGGAATCAGCCATTTCCTTAATCTCCTGATTTCCCAGTTTTGCTCCGGCCTCTGCTCCATGAAATGGGGCCTGGCAAGGGCTGGGATCACTTTCCCCTGCTCACTCTTCCCTCCAAGGATGGCTGATTGTTCTGAGAGGAGGCTGAAGTGATAACGGTGGGGTTTGATCACAGTTTTCCTCTGGCAGATTCCTGGGACAGGGCTCTGTCCCGGTGTCACAGGGACCTGGAGGCCAGAGGGAGCTCCTGGTGTCCCCAGCAAGCGTCACCTGCAGGGCACAGCTCCGTGTCAGCCCAGGGAGTGGGTTTGGGTGGGATAATGGGAAGGAATTCCTGCCTCTGAGGGTGATGAGGGGCTGGGATGGAATTCCCAGAGAAGCTGCGGCTGCCCCTGGATCCCTGGATGTGCCCAAGGCCAGCTTGGATGGTGCTTGGAGAACCCTGGGATAGAAGGAGGTGTCCATGCCCATGCCAGGGGTGGCTTTAAGGAGGTCCCTCCAACCCAAACTATTCCATGATTTTTTGTTGTTGTTGTTGTTGGTTTTTTTTGGTTTTTTTTTTTTTTTTTAGAAATTGGTGGTTTTTCATCATTTTCCTTCCCCCACCTTTCTCCCCAAAGGCTCCTGGTGTCCTCGTGGGATTCTTGGGACGTCCTGTGCAGAGACAGAATCTGGACTTTGAATAATCCTTGTGGGTCCCTTCCAGTTCAGGATATTCCATGATTCCTTCCTTTCCTCCTGCCATGAAATACATCCCCCATGACCTTATGGAGCTCTGAGCACAGCTGGGGTTTGATCTCTATGAAAATAAGAGCAGCTGATAATTTATTTCATTCCAAACTCACATTTTTAATTAGTTGTCTACTACGAGCAATACTTCATCACCCCATCCATTGACAGGGAGACAGCCAAAGCCGTATTTTTAGTTCCTGTGCTCTGCTTTTCCCCCCAGATGCTCATCCTTTCTTTTTTGCCTAATGTAAAACCATTAATTAATGAGAGACAATCATTCACGTGGTGCTACTGGCTGTCAGGAACTAACAAGCGCCAGTTAAAAAAGTGAAATAGCAGAACTGGGAGCACGGAGAGGTGGCAGCAGGAAAAGGGAGATGAGAGGAGTTAATTGCTGGACTTCCAAACATCCAGGGAAGGAAGGTGTTGGAAAAGATTACAGGGGGAATTAATGATGTACAACAAATTAATTCCAAATGCTAAAGCTGGAGGGGAAACCCTAATTATGAAAGAAGGCAGGATGATGATTTATTAAAGAAATATGGATGTTGATCTAGCACCGATACCCAACTGTGACGGACAAAAACTCTCTGACAGTTTGAAGTTAGAAATGTATGTTCATTGCGGCGCCGGGCAGCGTGCGGGACAGCTCCCAAATACACACTGCACCTTTCCAATGATTACAGAGTCCTTTTATCCACACCAGAATTGAATACCCAAAATACAAATACATATTCATCATCTTGGTACATCCCATTCCTCGCTCCGTGTGCTAATCATTCCAAAAGCTATTAAGCATGCGTAGTTTGTTCCTTGAAATGGGTGGGTGGTCCCTTCCATGGGGAGGGGTCCCAAAATGAGGAAGTAAATGAAGTCTTCCTCATTCTGACCTTTCTACCTTTTCAATGCAAATATGACAAATGAACCTTGGTAGAACTCCCATTCCCCGTCTTCAATTGGTTTCAGAACAGAGGAGGCCCACAATTGTCTCATGTTCCTAAAAGCTGTTTGTCAGTTTCTGTATTCTTCATTACAAACCCAGCTAACTAAACATTGTGTTGACAAGCAATCAGTTATCAGTTAACTACTAACTCTTAACTTCATCAAGGCCTACTTACAGAATCCTTTTATTTTAATTAACTCTAGTAAGGCTTATCTCTAACTAAAATCTTAGCCCCTCTATAATCTCTAAATCTCTTAAAGTTTATGTTTCAGTGAGGACTGGGAAAAGGGATGGTGGGGCACTGGTGGGACAGGACAGAGCTGCTGGGGGACCTCGTTTGGGGCCTTGGAAGGAGCTCTGGATCTTCTGCTCCGGTAGAGCACAGGAGGCTGGGAAACGTCACAACAAGGGGATGGCAGCCTCCCCGGGCCCTGCTGGGCTGTGCCGAGAGGTTTTGCTGTCAGAGCTGCTGCTAGCGACAGGGTGACCGTGTCTGGGTGTCCCCGGGGACAGGAGGGCAGCGGTGTCGTGCCACAGGGTGCAGTGGTGACAGCTCTGTCCTGGTTCCTTCCCGTGGGAGGCAATGAGGCCAGAGAGAGAGAGAATGAGCTCTCTGGAGAGTCAAATAAAAGCTGGAGCTAAGCAGGGGCTGGGGCTCAGCCACTGAGGGGCTGGTGGAGGAAAAAACCCCACTGTCCTTCAAATCTGCTCTGCAGGTCTGGCACAGAGAGGGAGAGGCTCTCCTTTGGTTGTCAGGGCCCTCAAATGGGGCTGTCCTGCCTCTCTTGATGAGGTCACCAAGTGATGCCTTAGGATTTCAGCTTTTCTATTTCCATCTATTTGTAACCCTGCAGTTCTTCAGTGCAGAACTCTGAACTCCAAACTCACTGTGAGCTGCTGCTTCCCCATTTGGGGCAGACACAGCAATTCCTCTCCAGGCTGGGAACCAAGGACACCTCACTGCCTCGGGGCCCAGAGATGGAAACAAAAGTGACCTGGGGGCAGCAAACTTGGGCTCAATGACTTCATCACCTGAAGCTGGAACTGGGAGATGAACCCCAATATGCCAATGGACCAAACTTACAAAAGTGTGAAACCCGGGACCCGCCGTCCATTTTTGGGTGTAGCCCCTGGGGGGCTTTGTCTGCCCTAAACTTACCTGAAGGCCCTTCGGTAAATAGAAATGCTTTTTATTCCCTTAATTTTGTCTGGCCTCTGTTTTTAGGTAGTCCCAAAATGGCATCAAGGGACAGCCTGACCCGAGGCATCCCCTCCTCCTGCCCTGGCCCCCTGACTGCTCCAGAGCTGCAGCACTCGAGCCACGAGAAGTTCCCCGGCACAGGCACTCTCTCTTTGAAAAGAGACATCTGAGCACTGCAATGTCTTTTTCATCTCACAGCACGATAATGTTCTCCATCAGTCTTTGCTCCAAGCCTCCCGCTACTAAAGAGAATAAAAAATGCCCCTTGATTTCCTCGGTGAGCTCTGGACCAAGCCTCTGCTTTTTACGATATTTTCCATGTGAGGAGGGGAAAATGAGCTGAATATTAACAGACAACTCTGAGGCAGAGTTAGAGCAGGGCCCCCGAGGAATTCATTATCTGGGTTTTGGGATCCCATGCTCTGAGAGGTCAGCTATTTATAGGTTCTGAGAGCTGAGCTGGTGATCATTAGGTGCTTTGACTAAATTACAAGGCATTTGTTAGAGGTGGGTGTTGTGTTCAGGGGGTCGGTAATTAAAGCCGTTTCTGGGTTAATGTTTTATCTGTTCATCCAGCCGTGGAATCAATTCATAGTCAAGATCCCATTTTAACACGCTTGCACTACACATCCCTGAGGTTTTGATAAGCACCTTCCAAGGATGTTTGGATTTTTTATTGATTCCTTCTTGTGATGACTATTTTGATGCATTTTAGAATCCTTAAAGCAGAACCTTTTCCCACCACCAGTGGCACACTATTTGCTGTTCCATTCCGTGTCAGCTCATCCTTTCATCTTCCTCCTTCAGCATTGCTCATGAGAAGTCTTTTGGAAGTTTACTTCAGGCTTGGCATTCCAAATGTTATTTATTGCATTGTCTAGCAGGTTGTCTCTCCCTCCATGTGACCTTTCAAGATGATTTCAGAGCTGAGCCTCTGGCCCTCAGAATGTCTAGGATGGTGGCTGCAGCTCCCAGAACTTTTTGCTTAGACAGTAACAGCATTTTCTATTCAAAAAAAAAAAAAAAAATCAGTGCAAGGAGTCATCAACCTCTCATTTACAGCCTCCTCCTCGTTGCACTGCAGAGGAAATCCACAGAGGAAGGTATGAAATCGCTTCTGCTGCAGCAGAATAAGCCCCATGGACACAGAGATTTCTTCTCCAATATCACTTTCCAACCCCAAGCCATCCCAGAGAGCTTTCCCGAGTCAAATTACCTATTGATGGCCCTGTGCAAAAGCAGGCTGATGTACCAGCCTGCCCGGGTAGCTCTCAGCGCTGTAATTGTCTCGCTGTGTCTGCTAAGTAGCTGCAAATTTGATCTCTCATTCATTCCTCCCAGCTTGTGCAGCATTCCGTGGCGCTCTGATTTAATTTACCACAGGATCTTTCCCTGGATATTCCAAACCAGGTGCCTGCTCTGGCTCTGCCGGGCCTTATCTGCTCTGTCCTACACTCGGAAAATCATGAACCTTGCAATGGTTTGGTTGGAAAGGGCCTTGAAACTCATCCAGCCCCATGGGCAGGGACATCTTCCACTAGAGCAGGACGCTCCAAGCCCCACCCAAAACTTCCAGGTACAAGTGAGTGAGTGAAAACTCCCTGCTGGGGCTGGAAGGCCGGGGAGCTTTCATGGAGAAGACTCAAATTTTATTTCCCCCAGTGATATTTGCTTTATTTCTGCTCCTGCCTTTTGTCCCTTGGCTCTGGTGAGGTTTAAACCAGGAACCTCTTTCCCCCAATGATATTTGCTTTATTTCTGCTCCTGCCTTGTCTCCCCTGGCTCTGGTGAGGTTTAAACCAGGAACCTCTTCCCCCAATGATATTTGCTTTATTTCTGCTCCTGCCTTGTCTCCCCTGGCTCTGGTGAGGTTTAAACCAGGAACCTCTTTTCCCCCATGATATTTGCTTTATTTCTGCTCCTGCCTTTTCTCCCCTGGCTCTGGTGAAGTTTAAACCAGGAACCTCTTTCCCCCAATGATATTTGCTTTATTTCTGCTCCTGCCTTTTCTCCCCTGGCTCTGGTGAGGTTTAAACCAGGAGTCTGAGCTTGGCTGCAGTCCTTGTGTGTCTGGGGAATGGCAGAGAGCTCCTGTTGTGTGTCAGGATGGGTTAAATCACAATGTTATCCTGCCCTTCTGATCAGATTTTCCCTTTGTACTTTGACTAACAGAGATAATAAATCACTGCTTTACTTTTGGCCCTTTCTGGGGGTTTATGATGCTGGATTTACCAGTTAATGTTAGTGGAACCGTCTCACACCGAAGAATTAAGCTCTCCACTCGCTCTGGATGGTTCCAGCATGGAAAGGGGCTGCAGTGGGCAGCTCAGGCTGTGCTTTTGCACAAAGCCAGGAAGGATTTGGACGCTGCAAACCCGGGGCTGTGCCTGGTCCCCAGGGAAATTGTCACCTGTCCCATGCAGGGCTGAAGGCTCAGAAGATGGACACTCCCTGGACTGGGAGAAGCTCATCCATGCCAGCCAAGCCTGAGGCTTTTTTGGGAGCTGGCTGTGCTTTGAAACAAAATGGACAGGTGTATTTGTTTTGGCTTAGGGTAAATTTGGGAGAGAACTTTTAAAGGGGTTCTTTTAGCAAGTAGATTTAATTGGTTCTTTTTTTGACTGGTTTGAGGAAAAAACTTTTTTGGAGAAAAGTGGAAAAAATGTTTATTAAATAAGCAAACTTAAGTAATACTAAATAATAAAACCTTTTGCTGTTTTAAAAGCGAGATAAACACAGAAAGTCTTTTCTATGGGTTGTAGTTTGGTTTATTTAGGGTTTTTTTAGGTTTTTTTGCCGCTGGAAATGTTGTGGCCCAGGCCTGGCCCTCTGGGTTACAGGTGTGAGTTGCTGTTGCTTTTCTGGGTGTTTAGTTTAGAGTAGTTCTAAACAGGTTTAAAGAAAAGGGGGAAAAAAAATTATAGGGACTTTTTTGTTTGTTTTGGCTAGTTAAAAGTAAAGGAGAGTTGTGTTTTGTTGTTTGTTTATTTGCAGATAATGCAGTCTAGGAGGAGGAACATGGAGGAGTGAGTGTAGTTTTGTGAAAACAAACTGCGCGCTTTTTCTTTCCCTCTTTTACTCTCGGAGCAAGCCTTAAAGGTCCAAAACGTCTTATTTAGTATAAACAGAACAGACAACTGGGGATAAAAGTATCATGTGGTTAACCTCAGCCAGCAGGGCTCAGAGCAATTCCTGCCGTGGCACAGCACCAGATCTCTGCAGACACCAGCTGACCTGCAGGAGCTGGGTAAGGATATTTGATTAAAACTAGGAAAAGCTTGTGGCCTGGTGCTCCTCCACTTCCAAGATGATGGAGCTGCAGTTTTTTTACTCAGGCCGTCAGGCAGCGATGGTTTCAGGAATTAATACGATGGGGTGGGAGCATGGCTGAATAAACTGGATTTTCACCCAACCATGACCAGTTGGGTTTAACATTTCAAATCCGTCGCCTCAGCAACTTCCCCAAGCCAAGATTAGAGCACAGCTTAAGGTTTAAAACCACAGGAGGGGCAGAGGAAATGTTTTAAAGGGTTACATGAATTGATGGAGGGAATTCCAGCTGGGAGAGGTTAATGGAGCAATGCCTTTGTTAGCAAGAGAATGGGGAAATAATCCTTCATGTTCCTGGGATCCAGAGTTTATCCCAAAGCTCCTGGGACAAGATTTCTTCTCAGATCTGCCAACAGATGAACCCAGAGAGGTTCAGGATTCACCAGAGGGTGCAGGTGTTTGATGTCGGATCAAACATTAAAATTTGAATTTCAGTTGTTCAAAACACTGGGACCTTTGTGGTGGACACTGGACTGACCCCAAACATCGGGGTCTTTGTGGTGGACATTGGACTAAACCAAACATTGGGATCCTTGTGGTGGACATTGGACTGACCCCAAACATTGGGATCCTTGTGGTGGACATTGAACCGACCCCAAAATTTGGGATCTTTGTGGTGGACTTTGGACTAAAACAAACATCAGGGTCTTTGTAGTGGACATTGGACTGACCCCAAAAATTGGGATCTTTGTGGTGAACATTGGACTAAACCAAACATTGGGATCCTTGTGGTGGACATTGGACTGACCCCAACATCAGGGTCTTTGTGGTGGACACGACTGACCCAGATCACACACCGACACCACAGCCCTACAGGCCATTAATGATTCCCAGGGTGGGAAGCAGAAGGAACCTTGTGACATTGTGCATGAAAATACCCTGTCCCCCTTCCTCTGCTGAGCTAGAAATTTTCTTTCCTTTTCTTCTGAGGTAGGAATGTTCTTTTCTTGTCTGTTGATGCAGCTGGGAGGATCAATAAGTTTGTCTCTTTTCTCGTGTCTCTGCTTGTCCTCAATTGCATTTGATCAGAGTTTGAGCAGGGAGTGTTTAGTTGCAGCACTTGGTGGTTCTCTGGCAGAAACCTGGGGCAATTTACTGAACATTTTCGTGCATCGGGTACCTATTTTTAAGCAAAGATAATGAAAATTTTGTTCCACCTGTCTGTGGTGTCTCCTAATCCCTGCTCCTGACCTTGCCTGGGGCCAACATTTCTGTAACGTTCAGGCTGCAATGTAAACAGTTCTGTTCCTACTGTATTTCTGTTTACCCGGGCGGCTTAGGGGGCCTTTTTTTTTATTGGAAACCCTTTAATTGTGTTTGTTCAGACAGAAATTATCTATGCCATGGCATGCAGGGCAGCATTTTGTTCTCCTCTCTTTCTTTCCTGGCCTAAATAAAAGGTAAGATAGGCAGAAGCACCAAAGCATTGCTACAGCTGCCTCTCACCTTGAAACCACGGGGGAAACCCATAAATTCCAAATATTGGAGTTAAGGTTTTGAAGATTTTTGATAGAAATACTACCAAAGGAGAGGCACCCTTGGGATTTACACCACGCTTGGATTTAATTATTCTTAGGGAAGCATTATGTCCTGCCAAGGCGTTTGTCCTTTGCTGTCAGGGCTGCAAGCACCAATTTCACTGTTCCAGAGAGGGCCCTTAACGGTCTGAAAACAAGCACGTGAAACCGATTGTGGCTGGGGTTATTGAGATTTTTGGTGTCACGAAGGGCTCATCCTGTTCAGGATGCTCCAAATGCCCATCTGGGCAATATCTCCTTCGGGTTTGTGTCGGTATCAGCAGGAAAAATGGGATTGTGTCTGTGAAGACGCAGAGATCTGCGCAGAAAGGTTGGGAGGTGACACAGGTGAAAGGAGGAGGTGACACAGGGGGAAGAGAGGAGGTGACACAGGTGAAAGGAGGAGGTGACAGAGGTGAAAGGAGGAGGTGACACATGGGGGAAGAGAGGAGGTGACACAGGTGAAAGGAGGAGGTGACAGAGGTGAAAGGAGGAGGTGACACATGGGGGAAGGAGGAGGTGACAGAGGTGAAAGGAGGAGGTGACACAGGGGGAAGGAGGAGGTGACACAGGGGGAAGGAGGAGGTGACACAGGGGGAAGGAGGAGGTGACAGGGGGAAGGAGGAGGTGACACAGGTGAAAGGAGGAGGTGACACAGGTGAAAGGAGGAGGTGACACAGGAGAGAGAGGAGGATGAGACAGGGGGAAGGAGGAGGTGACACAGGTGAAAGGAGGAGGTGACACAGGTGAAAGGAGGAGGTGACACATGGGGGAAGGAGGAGGTGACACAGGTTAAAGGAGGAGGTGACACAGAGGGAAGGAGGAGGTGACACATGGGGGAAGGAAGAGGACACAGGTTAAAGGAGGAGGTGACACAGGGGGAAGGAGGAGGTGACACAGGTGGAAAGAGGAAGATGAGACAGGGGAAAGGAGGAGGTGGCAAAGGTGGAGAATGGAGGTGACACAGGGGGAAGGAGGAGGTGACAGAGGTGAAGGGAGGAGGTGACACAGGAGGGAGAGAGGAGGTGACACAGGTGGAAAGAGGAGGATGAGACGGGGGAAGGAAGAGGTGGCACAGGAGGGAGAGAGGAGGTGACACGGAGAGAGGAGGTGACACAGGTGGAGAGAAGGCAACTCTTGCTTGCTCTTCTTCAAAGGAAACTTCACTTGCTGTCATGGAACCCTTGTGAGTTTGCACAGGACTTTCCGTTAGGGAATCGTGGAAGGGTTTAGGTGGGAAGGGACCTTCAAGTTTGTGTCATTCCAACCTCCTGCCATGGGCAGGGACACCTCCCACTATCCCAGGGTGCTCCAAGCCATGCCCAACCTGGCCCCTGGCACAGGGATCCAGGGGCAGCCACAGCTCCTCTGGGAATTCCATCCCAGCCCCTCCCCACAGTCCCAGGGAGGAATTCCTTCCCAATATCCCATCCACCCCTGCCCTCTGGCTGTGGGAAGCCATTCCCTGTGTCCTGTCCGTTATCAGAGTAACCTTAGGAGAGAAATTCCAGGTGATGCTGGCCCCCTTTCCAGTGGCCACCCCACTCATTTTTGTTCCTGAGCCCGCCCCCGGCCCCGTGGTGCTGCTGGAGGATCCCAGCCCAGGGTCCCATCCCAAGTGGAAAAGCTCCTGGCGTTTCATCCCAGGGAAACGTGCTCTGGATAGAACCAGGAGTGCTCCGAATGCATCGGGAGCCTTCAGAGTGAGCAGGACTTGTGTGTGCCTGGTGTGAGCCTCTCAGAGGCACTGGGGGAATTGGGAGGCTCAGCTCCCATTAATTTTTATGAAAATTTAGCGCCCAAATGCCCCTGGGTAGCTTTGAAAAATTTTCTCTTTTAGTGGGAGGCATAAAAGCGAGCGTTTTGAATTAGCTGAATTGTGTGAGTAGTTCGTTAGTGTTGGAGATGATAAAAAATGCTCTTCCAGACAATTAATTATCTCCTGAACTGTTCCAGAGGTGACATCTCCTTCCTGCCTCGGAGCACTTTGTTGTTGGCCGGGAGCTGGGGAGTTTATGCTCCTTTTTAACTCCTTAGCCCACTTCATATATCTCAGGAAGTTCTCAGGAACCATAAAAACATCTCACGGTCATTTAAGTTCCACCGCTTTATCAATATTGGTATTTAGGAAGAAGGGAACAACAACTCTTAATTGTTTTCCTCTGTGCTCTGCCACGTGGACTGCGGCTCTCGTTAGCTCTGCCGGGGAGCTCGTGGAGCAGCGGCAGGAATTTCCTCCGGCGTGTTCATTCCTGGTAACAGTGACTGATGCTTTCTAGGGGTTCTCAGGCAGCAGAATTTCAGGAGACCTCACAGGTGGGAGGCGTGCTCCTGGTGTTCAGGTTTTTCCATCCAGAAAGGTTTATAAAAGCTTGGCTCTTCCCTGTGCACAAATAACGCCGAGGCAGGATCTGAGGCACAATTCCAAAGGGCAATTCCTTTTGGAATTGTGCTTGGGTGGGACACACAGAGAGTC